>NC_137784.1:81898070-82498070 GCF_963455305.1 Plecotus auritus | reverse complement strand
GTTGGTGTATAGAAATGCCATAGATTTCTTGGCATTAATTTTGTATCCTGCTACATTGACGAATTCATTTATTAAGACTGTTAGTTTTTTGATGGAGTCTTTTGGGTTTTTTATGTATAATATCATGTCATCTGCAAATAAGGACAGCTTTACTTCTTCTTTTCCAATTTGGATGCCTTTTATTTCTTCTTCTTGTCTAATTGCAATGGCTAATACTTCCAGTACTATATCAAACAGGAGTGAAGAGAGTGGGCATCCTTGTCTTGTTCTTGTTCTTAGGGGAAATGGTTTTAGTTTTTGCCCATTGAGTATGATGTTAGCTGTGGGTTTATCATATATAGCTTTTATTATGTTGAGGTATGATCCTTCTATTCCCACCTTTTTGAGAGTTTTTATCAAGAAAGGGTGTTGGATTTTGTCAAATGCTTTTTCTGCAACAATTGATATGACTATGTGATTTTTATCTTTCAATTTGTTTATGTGATGTATCACATTTATTGATTTTTGGATATTGTACCATCCTTGCATTCCTGGGATAAACCCTACTTGGTCATGGTGTATGATCTTTCTGATGTACTGCTGGATCCGATTTGCTAGAATTTTGTTGAGGATTTTGGCATCTACATTCATGAGGGATATTGGCCTGTAATTCTCCTTCATTGTGTTGTCTTTATCTGGTTTTGGTATTAGGGTGATGCTGGCTTCATAGAAGGAGCTTGGAAGTGTTCCTTCCTCTTGAATTTTTTGGAATAGTCTGAGGAGGATAGGTTTTAGCTCTTCCTTGAATGTTTGGTAAAACTCTCCCGTGAAGCCGTCTGGCCCCGGGCTTTTGTTTGCCGGAAGCTCTTTGATGACTGCTTCAATTTCTTCCATAGTTACTGGCATATTGAGCTGTTTAGATTCTTCCTGATTGAGTTTTGGAAGGTTATATTTTTCTAGGAATATGTCCATTTTCTCCAGGTTGTCCAGTTTGTTGGAATAGAATTGTTTGTAGTATTTTTTTAACAATCCTTTGTATTTCGGCGGGATCTGTTGTTATTTCACGTCTTTCATTTCTGATTTTGTTTATTTGGGTCCTCTCTCTTTGCCTCTTGGTGAGCCTGGGTAGAGGTTCATCAGTCTTGTTTATCCTTTCAAACAACCTGCTCTTGGTTTTGTTGATCTTTTGTATTGTTTCTTTGGTCTCAATGTCGTTTATCTCTGCTCTGATCTTTATTATTTCCTTCCTTCAGCTTACACTGGGCTTTTCTTGTTGCTCTTTTTCTAACTCTTTGAGTTGTTGGGTTAGGTAATTTATTACCATTGTTTCTTGTTTTTTGCAGTAGGCTTGTAGAGCTATGAACTTCCCTCTCAAGACTGCTTTTGCTGTGTCCCATAGATTTTGGATTGTAGTGTTTTCATTGTCATTGTTGCCATGATGTTTTTTTATTTCTTCTTTGATCTCTCTGGTATCCCAGTCATGGTTTAATAGCATGTTGTTTAGCCTCCATGTGTTTGATTTCTTTGGGTTGTTTTTATTGTAGTTGATTTCCAGTTTTATGCCACTGTGGTCTGAGAAGATGCTTGATATGATTTCTATCTTCTTGAATTTGAAGAGACTTTGCCTATGTCCCAACATATGGTCTATCTTTGAAAATGACCCATGTGCACTTGAGAAGAATGTATATTCTGTGGCTTTGGGGTGAAATGTTCTGAAGATGTCAATTAATTCCATCTGGTCTAGTGAGTCATTTAGGATTGATGTTTCTTTGCTGATTTTTTGTTTAGAGGATTTGTCCAATGGTGATAGTGGGGTATTAAAGTCTCCTACTATGATTGTATTGCTGTCAATCTCTCCCTTGATATCCTCCAGGAGTTTTTTTATGTATTTGGGTGCTCCTGTATTGGGTGCATATATGTTTACCAGAGTTATTTCTTCTTGTTGGATTGCTCCCTTTAGTATTATGAAGTTGCCTTCCTTATCTCTTGTTATGTCCTTCAGTTTGAGATCTAATTTGTCAGATATAAGTATTGCTACCCAAGCTTTTTTTCAGTTCCATTTGCCTGGAAAACCTTTTTCCATCCCTTCACCCTCAGTCTGTGTGTGTCTTTTTTTCTGAGGTGGGTTTCTTGTAGACAGCAGATATATGGGTTGTATTTTCTTATCCAGTTCATTACCCTATGTCTTTTGATTGGGGCATTTAATCCGTTTACATTTAAAGTTATTATTGATAGGTACTTATTTGTCGCCATTCCTATTCTTTACACCTGTGTTCCTTCTTTGCTTCCTATTTCTTTTTTTTTTTTTTTTTTATACAGCAGACCCTTTAGCATTTCTTGCATTGCTGGTTTGGTGATAATAAATTCCCTTAGTCCTTTTTTGTCTGTGAAGCTCCTGATTTCACCTTCAATTTTGATTGATAGCCTTGCTGGGTACAGTATTCTTGGATTCAGACCCTTCCTTTGCATGACTTTTTATATTTCATTCCATTCCCTTCTGGCCTGATGAGTTTCTGTTGAGAAATCAGTTGATAGTCTAATGGGGGTTCCTTTGTATGTAACTTTCTGTCTCTCTCTTGCCGCTTTTAAGATTCTTACTTTGTCGTTGGTGTTTGCCAATTTAATTATAATGTGCCTTGGCGTTGGTCTTTTGGGGTTCATTTTGCTTGGGACTCTGTGAGCTTCTTGGATTTGTGTGGGTTTTTTCTTCTCTATATCAGGGAAATTTTCTGTCATTATTTCTTCAAAGAGGTTTTCTATTCCTTGCTCAGCTTCCTTTCCTTCTGGAACCCCTATTATGCGGATGTTGTTTTGTTTCGTGTTGTCCCAAAGTTCCCTTAGGCTCTCCTCCTGCCTTTTAATTTTTTTTTCTGGAAGTTGCTCTACTTGGGTATTTTTTTCCATCTTGTCTTCTAGCTCACTGATGCGGTCCTCTGCTTCTTCTAGTCTACTCTTGATGCTTTCTATTGAGTTCTTTACAGCAGCGATGTCATTTTTCATTTCTTCTTGGTTCTTCTTCATTTCCTCTTGGTTCTTGCTCATATTGTCGAATTTGTCTTCCATTCTTTTCAGCCACCTTATGACCATTTCTCTGAATTCTTTTTCTGGAAAGTTGCTTGCCTCCATTTCGTTTACTTCCTTTTCTGGTGATGCCTGCTTTTCTTTCATATGCGGGCTGTGTCTTTGTCTCCCCATGGTCTCTCTTCTCTGGGTGTCTGGTTATGTAGTTCTCTCCCTCCTGCGTTGATTTAAAGGCACAAAATACAGCACTACCAGGTACAACACACAAGGCACTGAACAGAAATGTATTCACGATATTAATAACCTCCAATAAAGGTGACCACCTGAGAAAGGCAAATTAGGGGATAGGAGAGAAAGAAGAAGAGGAAAAAGAAAGGAAGAAGAAGAAGAAAAAAAAAGGAGTGTCAAAATGAAATTGGGAAAAGGGAAAAAAAAGAAGAAAAAAAAGTAAGAGCTATAAGAAAGAGACTAAGAGAGAAAGGGAAACAGACTCTATATATTGGGGATAAAACTCCAATAGAACAATCACTTATCCCAGCAAATGCCAGCAACAAGTACCTGGGGATTAATACACACTACATCATCAACTAATATTGAGTGAGGCAAGGGAAAACAGAAGCACTAAACAAACAAAAAAATAAACAAAAGAAGAATAAGCAGAACAATCTCACAAAAAAAGCATAAAAATTCTATATAATCTACATTCAAGTGAACAACAACAAAAGGACAGAGAGAAAAACAATTTTTGGATAGTTAAGACAGCGAAGAGAGAGGTGTGTATGGACTTGGAGCAGGGGATTGGAGATTAGATATATAAGTAGGGTGAAATTTTAACAGGGGGTAAACAGAAAGAATAGGGAAAATCTAAAGCAGGAAAGGGGTAAGATAAACAGGACACCGAAAAGGGAAAAGTGAGGAAGAGAGTGATGGCATAAAGGTAGAGTTTAGATAGAGTAAAATGATGCTAAAGGAAAGATATAAATAGAATGTAGAACATTAATCCCAAAACAAAATGAAGCGAAAATAAATGACACTTAAAAAAAAAAAAAAGATAAAATAGCAGTAGTAATAATATGGATTGAAAATAAAAATGTAATAATTAAAAAGGTAAAATCAAGTGAGGAAAAAAGAAAAAAATTAGTTTCTTGAGTAAAAGATGCAAAAAATGAAAATAAAAAAATAAAAAATAAAAATAAAATGTGGAGTAGTGAAGGTCATTCACTTCCTCTGTTGTTCTGTTTGGCACGCCTGTTTCTCAGTCCAGACAGTATTGCAGTTCCCTGCGTTCCACTGCTCTTCAGTGATGTAAGCCAGTCCTGATTTTAAGCAGGCGGTGTGTCTTAATTCGTATTCCTTTATTTTTGATTACACAAGAGTCAATTTGTGATTCAGCCCCTGGGTGGCAGTGTTTCTGGATTGACTTCCGGGTTTATCTATGGCCTCTCTAGGGAGTGTTAGAGCCTTCTTTCCCTGTGGCACTCACTACAGGTTTGTGGGAGTGGGCTGCCTCAGAGCTGGCTCTCCGATGGTCACTCCCCGCTCCAATCCCCAGGTTCCAGAAAAACAACTTTCCCCTGCAGTCTCCCAGGGTGTCCCCAACTGGGTGATCCTATGTATTGGGCTTAGTAATCAGAAGCAAGAATTTCAAGAGGAAAAAGCCCAAGTGTGCGCACTCCGTGGCTGCGCGTAAGTCTAGCACACCCCTGAAATTCTTAGGGTGTCCCTGCAAGTCAGATAAAAAATGGATTGCTTTTTAGAGAGCCCTTCTGTTAGCAGCTCTGAGGACCCCCTTCCACATTCACAGATCATGCCAGCCCCAACAGCCACGGATTTTTCTAGGCACAGACTTCCCTGGTCCTCCAGCTCCTGCAAAACGCGTGTTCCTCTCTAGCGCTGGGACCAGAGACCTCACCTTATCCCAGGCGAAATCTGACTTTTCCGTGGTGGAGTGTAGAGCTCCTCTGAACCCGTGTGTTTGCGCCAATTGAAGAGCGTTGTTCTGGGGCTCGCAGTTGTTCTGTGGGTGCCGCAGTTGTGGATTATCAGGCTTCCGATAAGCTCCACTTTCCGGTTCCAGATGGCGCAGACTCTGTGTCCAAGCCCGCAGCTCTGGGAGGGGACCCAGCTGCAGTGGGGCTGCCAGGTCAGGGGAACCCCGTCTAGCAGTCTCCCACCTTCTTCTTGAGTTCAGCTGTCCCCCAACTTGCCAACAGACACTCCTAGTGCGACCCTCAGCTGTTCTTTCTTTCTGCTCCGGGTCAAGGCTCGGAACACGTCTGTCTATTCCGCCGCCATTTTTCCTCTCTATTTTATTTATGTGGTGTATCACATTAATTGATTTGGGGATATTGTACCAACCTTACATTTCAGAAATAAATCCCACTTGATCATAGTGTATGATATTCTTAGTGTATCGTTGGATTTGGTTTGCTAATATTTTATTGAGGATATTTGCATCTATATTTATCAGGGATATTGGCTTATAATTTTTTTTGTTTGTAGTGTTTTTATCTGGTTTTGATATTAGGATAATCCTGGCCTAGAAAATTTGGGAGTATTTCTGCCTCCCAAATTTTATTGGAAGAGTTTGAGAAAGATAGGTTTTAGTCTTTTTGTATGTTTGTTAAAATTTACCTGTGAAGCCATCTGGTCCAGGACTTACAATTGTTGGAAGTTTTTTGATTACTGCTTCAATTTCGTTGTTTGTAATAGTCTCTTCAGATTTTCTGTTTCTTCTTGATTCAGTTATGGAAGGTTGTATATTTCTAGGAATTTATCCATTTCTTTCAGATTTTCTAATTTGTTGGCATACAGTTGTATGTAATGTTTTCTTACAATTCTTTGTATTTCTTTCAGTTCTGATTTTATTTATCTGGGTCCTCTTTCTTGATGAGTCTTGTTAAAGATTCACCAATCTTGTTTATTTTCTCAAAGAAGCATATTTTGGTTTTATTAATCTTTTTAATTGTTTTTTAGACTCTGTTTTATTTCTGCTCTGATATTTATTATTTCCTTTCATCCACTCACTTTGGGCATTGTTTGTTGTTCTTTCTCCAGTTCCTTTAAGTGTAACATTACATTATTTATTTGAGATTATTCTTGTTTCTTGAGGTAGACCTGTCCTGCTATGAATTTCCCTCTTAAGACTGCTTTTGCTGTGTCCCATAGATTTTGGGTTTTTGTGTTCTCATTTTCATTTGTTTCAAGGTATCTTTTGATTTCTTCCATGATCTCATTGTTAACCAATTCATTGTTTAGTAATGTGTTATTTAGCCTCCAGGTATTTGTGTGTTTTTCAGTTTTTTTTTTCTTGTGATTGATTTCTTTTTTCATACCATTGTGGGCAAAGAAGATGTTTGATATAATTTCAATCTTCTTAAACTTATTGAGATTATTATTCTAATATGTGGTTTATCCTAGAAACTATTTCATGTGCACTTGCAAAGAATGTATATTCTGCTGCTTTGGGGGTGAAGTGCTCTGAAGATAAGTAAATCCATCTGGTTTATTGTGTTATTTGAGGACACTGTTTCCATGTTGATTTTCTGTCTGGAAAATCTATCCATTGATGTCCATGGTGTGCTAAAATCCCCTACTTTGACTGCATTACTGTTGATCTCACCATTTAAGTCCATGAATACATTTTAAATATATTCAGGCACTCCTACTTTGGGTGCATATTCTCCTGTTGGATTGATCATTTTATCAGTATGTAGTGTCATTCTTTGTCTTTTATTATAGCTTTTGTTTTAAAGTTTATTTTGTGTAAGTATTGCTACTCCAGCGTTTTTTCATTTCCATTTGCATGAAATATATTTTTCAATCCTTTTACTTTCAGTCTGTGTGGGTCTTTGGTTCTGAGGTAGGTCTTTTGTAGACAGCATATATATGGTTTTTGGTTTCTTATCCAGTCATCTACCCTGTGTTTTTTTATGGGAACATTGAACCATTTACCTTTAAAATGATTACTGATAGGTATGTATTTATTACAATTTGTTTCTTTATAACTATGCTCACTTTTTCTGTCTTCTTTTAATTTTATTTATTCATTTAATTTTTAAATTAAATTTATTGGGATGACTTTAGTTAATATGGTCATACAGGTTTCAAGTATATTTTTCTATGATACATGATCTGTACACTAACATTTCTTATAATACTGGCTTGGTGGTAATGAACGCCTTTAGCCCTTTAATGTCTGGGAAGCTCATTATTTATCCTTCAATTGTAAATGATACCCTTTCTGGGTAAAGTACTCTTGGTTGCATGTCCTTACTTTTCATCACTTTGAATATTTCATGCAAATACCTTCTGGCCTGAAATGTGTCTGTTGAGAAACCAGCTGACAGTCTTTGGGGAGCTCCCTTGTAGGTAAAATAATTGTCTTTCTCTTGATGCTTTTAAGATTCTTTTTGTCTTTAACCTTTGCCACTTTAATTATGATGTGTCATGGTGTGGGCCTGTTTGGGTTCATCTTGTTTGGGACTATCTGTCCTTTCTGAAATTGTGTGTCTTTTTCCTTCACCAGGTTAGGAAAATTTTCAGTCATTTCTTTACATGGATTCTCAATCTCTCTCTCTCTCTCTCTCTCTCTCTCTCTCTCTCTCTCTCTCTCTCTCCTCCTTTTATCCCTATGATGCATATGTCATTCAGCTTCATGTTGTCCAAAAGGTCCCTGAAACTATCCTAATTATTTTTTCTTTTTTGCTGCTCTGATTTGGTGTTTTTTGCTACATTGTCTTCCAAATCATTGAATCGATCTTCTGCTTTATATTACCTGTTTATTCCTTCTAGTGTATTTTTCTTTTATGATATTGTATTCCTAATTTCAGACAGTTTTTAAATGGTTTCTATGTCCCTTTGCATGCCATTGAAGTTCTCACTAAGTTCCTTGAACATCCTTAGAACCATTGTTTTGAACTCTATATCTGGTAGATTGCTTGCCTCCATTTCATTCAGTTCTTTTTCTGGAGATTTCTCCTGTTCTTTCATTTGGGGCATGATTTTTTTTGTTTTCCCATTTTGGCTGCATCTCTGTGTTTGTTTCTGTGTATTAGGTAGATCTGCTGTGTCTCCCAGTCTTGGTAGATTAGCTTTATGTACTAGGTTTCCTGTGGGTCCCAGTTGCCACAGTTTTCCTGATCACCTGAGCTGGGTGTTCCAGAAATGTCCCTTGTGTGTTATATGTGCCCTCCTGCTAAGTTGAGTCTTAATGCTGTTGGCTTGTTCATGTATGGGGTTGACCATCAGGCTGGCTGACTGTGAGTATTGACCTTGACCACAATGTAGTAGCTGCTCTGCTGGTGCTAACCACACAAAGCGGAATTCACTTTAGCAGGATCTTGTGCCTGCTGAAATCTTCCGTTGGATGTGCCACTGTGGAGCTAATAGATCCTGTTCTGATGTTGTCTGACACCCACCACTGGGTGTGTTGATTCTTAGGCCTCTTGGGAGGATCTCTGGTGCAGGTCAGTATCAGATGCTGCCTGTGACTGGCCTTGGCTCCCTTGTTTGAAGCCACAAAGTGATCCACAGTTTGTGGATGCCTCTGCTGGGCTTGGATGTGCTTGGGAAATGCCAAACTGCATATCAATCCAGCTTCTACCATCACTAAGCCTGGAGGCAGGTCAGCAAAAGGCCCAAGGCACCCCAACATTCTTTTCCACCTGTCTAAGTCTGTTGGCTCCCTGTTTGACTCAGTTACTGAAAGAACCTCTATTGTGCAAGTTGTGTGAAGCTGTTTTTCAGTGATTCACCAGGTAGGGGCAAGTAGTGTTCATCAGACTGACACAGGTTCAATCTCGTATGGGTCTGAGGCCACTCAGCAATGTTCCCCAGGTATACTGAGTCTAGCTGCTACCAGCTGGGTGCTTTGTGGTGGGGCAGGGTCTCAGGGAGCCATCAGGATGCATCCAGCAGAGACAAACAAGATTTGGCTGTGTGAAGGGAAGGCTCTGCACTGTGTGGGCATGTAAAGAAAAATTGTCCCCCATCATAGAGCCACACAACTGTCTGGTCCTGACTTCCTGGAGATCCTGTACTCAACAAGGTGGGTCTGTCAAAGTTAGGAGGGCTTGGCTAGTGGAGGTCTTGTGTCCAGGGGTGGCTCCAGTTAGGCTCTTGGGAAAGTAGGGGGAATGTCCCTTGTTTCAGATCCATACAATTTAATCATTGACATACCCAGAGACTGTCTAGACCTCTACACTCCAGGCCCAGGCAGCTGACTCCTTTCTGGGCATGAGCTTTGTAGGGTGGGGCGACATGGAATCAGGAGGTTGGGGCTATTGCATTCTCCCAGGCTGATGCCATAAGGAGGGGAATGTTCAACCCAAGAAAAAATGGCTTCTCTGGTGTGAGAGGATTCTTCACAAGGATATCAGTGGCTGTCCCTTCAGTTCTCTTCTCAGAGCCACAAACCCCAGTGTCTCCTCACACAACTCTAGTCTATTCTTCCCTCCCTCCACTAGAGCCCAGGGTGAGTGACTTCAAATGAGATTTTGTGCATTGGCCCTTTAAGAGAACACATGGGTTTTTATCATGCTGCCATTGCTCCCTGGTAGACAGAATCCATGCTGATTTTCACAGCCAGATGTTATGTGGGCTCCTCTTCCCAGTTCAGATGCTCTGGGCTTAGAAGCCTGGCATGGGATTGAGACCCCACATGCCACAGGATTCTCAACCACTGCACATGGGTGTGGGTTCAGCCATTTTCATCTCTCCACCCTTCCTACCAGTCTCAATGTTGCTTTTTCTGTAAATCCTTGATTATAAGACTTATGTTCAGCTAGTCTTCAGTTGGTTATTAAATTTTATAGTTCTGTATTTCAGTTGTAAGTCTAGTTTGGTTCTGGGAGGAAGTGAGTGTAATATCTACCTACTACGCTGCCATTTTGGAGAGGCAGAGTTTGTCTTTAAATCAAAGGAATATTTTCCAGTGAAGTTCTACCAAAAATATACAGAATTCTATAAGAACTAAATGATTTTGATCCTTTGTTCTCCAAAAAGCCAAAACAAGCAGTAGCACAGGGCAGGTTGTGAGGTCTGTTGGAAAGAAGAGAAAAATGTCACAGTGAAAAACTATTAAGCAGTGGAAATGTGAGGGCCATGGAAGTGTTGTATCAACCAGCTGTTCTTTTTTTCTTTTTTTTTAATTAAAATTTTTTTTCAATTGCAGCTAACACTCATTATTTTGTATTAGTTTCAGGTGTATAGCATAGTAGTTAAAACATCATATACTTTCAAAAGCATTCCCCCTTTTGAAAGTGTATTCCCCCTTTTGAAAGTATTCCACCTTTTGAAAGTATATGATGTTTTAACTACTATGCTGTACACCCAAAACTAATACAAAATAATGAGTGTTAGCTGCAATTGAAAAAAAACTTTAAAAAAAAAAGAAAAAAAGAACAGCTGGTTGATACAACACCTCCATGGCCCTCACATTTCCACTGCTTAATAGTTTTTCACAGTGACATTTTTCTCTTCTTGAATCTCACCAGAACTCTGTGAAATGATGGGGCAGGTCTTAGTGCCGTATTTTGTAGACAGAGAAACTGAGGCCACACTGTGAATGATGTGTCCAAAGTCACAAATGAATCAGCAGCTAAACCTGAGCTAGAACCACATCTCTAAGTTGTACAATACTTTGGCTAGAAAAAAGTTCTAACCAGAACTAGAGAAAACATTTAACTTTTAAACATAATCAAGTGAAGCAGTATTTTCTCCTCCTCTCTATTTGGCCAATTGTATACCCTCCTTCAAATCTACTTAATTAAATGTTCTTTCTTTCAAAAACACTTGTATAATTTATTTTACCCTGTAGGGAGCGGCTATAGGGTTAAGCCTGGGACTGACCTGTTGGAAAAGCCACAAACAAGTCCCAGCTTAGAGGGCACAGCCCTCTTAGCATAATTAAGTTTGACCTTATGATACCCCCTAGATCCTATCTGGGTAGCTAATGGGCTGTGGGAGGTGCAGCAAGTGCTGCCAAAACAAGTGAAACTCACAATAACACTGTAACTATGGTGACCACTACCTTGTTTACCTCTGGCTATAAAATAAAGGCTCAGCTTGCTGTCTGAATCTTCTCTGTGGCCTTAGCCAGGCACAGGAGATCCACCTAGGACCCCCCCCCCCCCACAAAAAAAGTATTCCCCCTGATTTTTATTTTAACATATTTCTGTTCTCCAGGTTCTCATAATAGCAGTTTACTGGATTTGAAGTTGGGATATTTTTTCTACCATCTTCTGGTCTTAAAGTTTTTATCATCCTTCAATAAAGAGACAACTGAATATAAGTATGAAAACTCTAATGAAAAGGCCCAAGAAGCTGGAGGTGAAGAAGATGAAAGAGATGAAAATGAAGAACCAGAAAGAGGACTCAAAATGGATGTGGACTTAGCAGAGGTCAGTCCTGGAGTACCCAGGTATTAGTGTATATGGCCTTGAGTATTAACTAGCTATTCCTGACTTATACTTGTTACTGAAAGCTTTATGTATTTAATTTTTTTCTGTAAACTAAATATTTTTAAAATGTTTAAATTTAGTCTAGAAAATATTTTTTAAAATGTTGAAGTTCAGTTTAATGTTAGGAATGTTCTTCCATACTACATATTATAGAAGGCAATGTGTTCTGAAATGTACTTCATTCACAGGTATAGTACTTTTTCCTGAAGCTTTAAGACTATATAGCATATGGGAAATTTATCAGACCTGATAATTGAGAGCAATACTTTTTAAGAGAATGGTCGCCAGAAGAAAGCAGCTAAAGCAGCTAGGTCATGCACTAGCTGTGGCTTCATCACTTGGCCACAGCAATATAGTATCTTGTAATAACAATGACTTTGAGAAGGTGACTCCTTACAAAGTAGTAAAAAGTTAAGGATTTCAAGTAAGGCCACATTTTAGGATTAATTTAAAAATATTAGTTCAATTTATAGTTTTGTGTTTCATATGGCATTAAAAAAAGAAAATTGGTCATAGTAAGCTTATTGGTTATCATTGAATTGGTAATTAAATCTTAACTTATATTTCCTCTACCTATCCATCCCTCCCTTCCTTTACCTTTTTCTCTCTTTATTTATCTCTCTCTTTCTGAATTTTCAGAGTTGTGGATATCTGATAACAGCCTTATTTTTATTTTACAGAAACTGAAGTTCTAAAAGTATAAGGGTTTTTAAATTAGTGTAAAAAACATAGGCAATCTAAGGACTTGTATGCATGCATATAAGCCCAACCAATGGACACAGACAACAGGGGGGTGAGAGCATGAGTGATGGGGGAGTTGGGGGGTTAATGGGGGGATGAGGACACATATGTAATACTTATTTTATTTTCTCCTTGTTGAGACAACAGATGCGCATAGAATTGACTTCTATTCAGACAATTACTGGTGCATGTTAATGGTATAAAATTATTAATTGACCCTTTTTATATTCCACAGTTGGAAAACATAGAATGAAATGGATGGCAGAAGAAAAGTTGAACTTGTTCTTAATGGGTATTCTAGTTTTCAGTAGCCCAAATCAATAGTTTTGCGTCAAAGTTCATCACCCCAAACTGATATTAACTGACATCTGACTTCACTCTTACCTTTTACATATATTTCTGACAGCATTTGTTTATATTAAAAATAAAAGCTTATTTGAAGTGTATAAGCCAAAGGTTTTTTTTAACATAACACTGACTCACATCTATCTTTGTATCTTTTTTGTTTTGACTCACTTTACTGTCATTGAAAGAAACCTATTTCAACTATTTTGTAAGCCTGTTTAAATTCTTTCACTGCAGCCCCAAATAAATTAAAATATAAAGTTATAAACAATTTGCTTAATGGCAGAGATGGTAGTCTAGCCTCAAGTTCATTTTATTGAAAGAAACCAATGGATAGCCTAGCTTGCCTGGAGACCAGATGGTGCTATTGGGGTGCTATGGGCCAGCAGTATAAATAGTACCATCACCTGAGAACTTGTTAGAAATGCAAATCTCTAACTTCACTGCAGACCCACTGAATAAGAAATTCTGAAGGCACATTGCTAGCTATTAGGGGTTTATAAGTCCTCCAGGTACTTCTGAATCACACTAAAGTTTTAGAGCTACTGGTTTAGAACAATGGGGTAAAACGTTAAACTTCTACAGTGAGATCAGCCTTAATTCACTGACTTGGTACTGTTGCAGGTAAACTGAACAGGTGGTAAGATCTGGATTGAGGAAGAGATTAGAATTCTCATGAGCCTGACACACAAAGATTTCCTGGAGAGATGTGTTAGTTTCCTAGGGTTGCCATAACAAATTACCACAAAGCAGGTGGATTAAGCAACAAATGTATTCTTTCATAGTTCTGAAGGCCAGACGTCTGAAATCAAGGTGTTAACAGGATTGGTTCTTTCTAGAGGCTCTGAGGGCAATACGTTCCATGCTTCTCTCCTATATTCTAGTGGCTGTCATAAATCCTTAGCAACCCTTGGCTTATAAAATGCCTGACTACAGTCTCTTTATTCACCATCACATAGCATTTTCCCCTGTGTCTCTTTCTGCATCCCTTGTCTTCTTATAATGACACCGGGCATGTTGTATTAAGGGCTTACCCTAATCCGGTATGACATTATCTTAACTTGATTACACATGCAAATACTTTATTTCCAAATAAGGTCACATGTATAAGTTCTGGGGGTTATGGCTTCAACACATCTTTTGGAGTACACAGTCCAACTTGTAACTAGGGGCAAAGATTGGGTGGTGAACGTGACAAATGGATAAAGGGAAAAGCCAGTTTTAGAAGGATAAAAACATGATACTATCAATATATGAAGTTAAAAAACATACAAAATCATTATATTAATTATAGATACATATATTTGTAGTAAGAGGCATGCATAGGAGTGATGTATACATATAGTAGCATGCAAAAAGATATGTATGAGAATGATAAACTTTATATTTAGGGTGGTGGTTAAATCTCACGAAGAGAGAAGTATAATTCAATTGAGAAGGCATACATAGTGAGTTTCAATTTTATTTATAATTTATGTTTCTAATGTTGGGTAATGGGGCATTGATGTAGTATCCTATGTACTTTTGTGTAGGTCTAAAATATTTCCTTTAAAAAAGTTAACAGAAGGAAGGGCAAAAATAGTCCTAAATTCTGGAAATTGTTTAAGAAAAAAAAAGTGAAGTACTTGACCAGAGTGTAGGATCAAAGAAGGGGAGTGTCAGGAGTTTGAGGGTAGAAGGCCTTATTTAGTTAAGACTCCTTGAGTGCTTGCTAATTTGTCATCAATATCTTTTCCTATTTTCTATGGTAGCACATCTCAGAGTATATTAACATTATTTATATTATCTCCTTCCTCTCTATAGTGTGATCTTCTGAATAACTGGGACCTAAAAGGACTTTATTTATGTCTCCTAAAGCACCTAACACTGTGTTTTCTTCTTGGTAGGTGTTTGATAAAGTTCTGTTAAAATAAAATTAGTCTACTATGTTCACAACTCTTTTCTGTCACTGGTGTTGACTTTTTAAAATGTATTATCATGTAGTTACACGGTAGTCCTTATGGCCAGAACATAAAAGGTACAAGGCCTTTTGTCATGGTTGTTTAATGAAAGAATATTCCAAGTAGGGATTTATATAGGTAATGTCACTTTAAAAGCCTCAAATAGGTTCTGTTTGGTTCATACCATGCTGGCTATATGTATATATATGATGCATGCATATGTAGCATACATAAAGCTATGTATAAGAATTATAAACTCATTTAGGATATATATATATGTGTGTGTGTATACATATATGAATATATATATATTTTTGTTTCATATAGTTAATATTAAGGGCCCTTCTGTGGGCTCAAAAATCTTATGGGGTTCACATCAGACAACAGATGAATATACAACTCTGAGATAAGCCTTTTTGGCACATATTTAGGATCCATGCCCCTCCTCCTAACCATACTCCAGGTATTTGGGACCCTGAATTTGCTCCCCAAGTGGTTCTATGTCCCAAACCCCAAGAGGCCTACATGCTCCTCTTCACTAAGTCTATGCTTCTGAGGGTTGAGTGGCACTATCAGTGTTATACTCTCAGGAATAAGAGGTAACCAAGAGGTAATGTCTGTATGCAAGTAATGGGGCAAGTGGGTTATATTATCCACATATATACATCTGAAGCCTTTCAGGGTGTGGGAAGAAGGTCAGGTTTACACTGGTACAGAAGAGGCAGGCGGAATTTAGGGAATGGGATGTGAACCAGGGGTCTGAGGTGACCCACTCTCCTCACATCACCAAAATAGAACTTTGTGGAATCTAAATATGGAATACAGACCCTGAACTGACTCCCAATAATCCCAACCTTCAGGAATTCACATTCGTGTATAGTCAGTCACCTGCTCTTGAATTGGGCAGGACTTTTGACTCCCTTCTAGAGTAGGTCCAGTAGAAGGCAGCCTTGGACACTCAAAGGCATCCCTATGTGTAGTGAACTTCACCCAAGCAAGGATTCCAGACTTATACCAGTTACTGACAGATTTGTATTTTAAAATATTCTTGATAAACTAAATAAGAAAAAATATATTTCTAAATATCACCTAATATTCTAAATATCACATGGTCTTTCAGGTTGTTATGAAGGTAAGTTTTCATGTTATTAGAGATACTTTATTTAATAGAGTATTAGTTGATTTAAACCTTCCAAACATTTTTATACATAGCATCTAGGCCCCCAGTTAAAGTTTGTCCTGAAACCTTTAAATGTTACAAATGTTATTGGTAGGCCAGTTTAAATATTTGGTCTATTACCCCATCCCTTTCCTCATTTCCTGTCATACCTTTTTTACCTAAGCACAAAAACAACTCTGCCCCTTGCTTTGGGAATGATATCTGCAGATGGATCCTGTAGCCCATCATTCCATAGGTCTTGGTCCTATGGACCTAGTCCCTTGGCAAGATTACCCTGCCCCTCTGCCCACACCAGACCGCAATCACCCTCTCTCTCGCTTATCTCACTTTATTTACACATATTCCATGCACTATCATGTAACTCAAGACTACTTCTTTCTTATGCAAACAGTCCCCTATTTGGAGTCCATTTAGGATCAGTACAAACCTTATGAAGAACATTTTCTTTCTCTGACAAACCTCAGGTCTGAACTGTCAATATCCTATTTGATTTCTATCCCATGTTACACATAAACTGAGATGCGTTACAGGATTATTTCTGTTTTTATAATTTCATTTTTTTTTTCATAAAGTAAAGACCAGAAAGCCACAAAAAGTTGAAAACATGTCAGAATGTGCCTCTTGGCATTTAAACATCCTTAGCATCTTCATTAAAAGACAGAGTTTTATTGCTAACTTTTCAAAAGAAAATATTAATTGGGAAATTCCCAGAATGAGACTAACCTTGCATTGGTTCACTTCAAGAAAAACTATCAGGGTGGGAGGTGTAACAGCAAGAATACATAATTATCTGGGTAGTGGTATCTACCCAAATAAACTATTTGCCATGAGAATCAGAAGAAAATATTTGCAAATATATCACCTATAGGAGCCTGAATATACTCCATAGAGTATCCCAACTTGCCAGAGTACCACTGGATCTGCTGAGCCATATTGACCAAGTGCCAGAGCAGCTTGCCTGGAAGGCTGGGTCTGTTGTAGAGCCTCTTATTGTCCTGGGCCCAGATAAAAACTGGCAGCCTTTTGATTACTCACTCAATAGGTAGTAGTTGTATTCTCAAGTAAGGTATATGTTGCCTTCAGAATTAAAAGAAACCCACTAGTCATTGTGTTTATTTCTTAATAGCAGTTGAGACCTGATGTAGCAACCTGTATTTCCACTTGGAAGTGATATTTCAATATACCCTAGAACTCTAGATCCCTAGAAAATTCATCAAGGAAGACTGCTCTGAATTTCTGTAGGGTTCATTTCTCACTCTCTGGCATGTATGCATCCTACCATGGTGTCTAGGTCAGTTGTTACATCCTCTTCATTAGATCAAATTAGCATGGTATCATCAATATAATGGGACAGTGTTCTGTAGAATGACATGGTGTCCTGTGGAAGAAAAAGATAACCAAGCTCACTTGCAGAGGAGTAGATTATGACATAGGGCTAGAGCACTGAAATATCCATTTATATTGTGTCTGTGGGTAAGATTTTTCAGATTATTGCTTCAGTTCTGTTCCTTATAGTACCTTTACCCATCTTGTCTCTGTTGATTAAATATTGCCATTTAGTCTCTGTCACCCAAAATCACAATATCTATATTGAGCTCAGGAAGTCCAGTTCAATGTAATTCTGCCTGCCGCTTCTTTTTTATTTGTTTCTATTGGGATGACATTGGTTAATAAGATTGTATAGGTTTCAATATACAATTCTATGACATATCATCTGTATATTGTATTGGGCACCCACCACCCAAAGTCAAACCTTCTGTCACCATATATTTAGCCTCTGGTAACTACCATCCTGCTATCTATGTCTATGAGTTTTTGTTTGTTTTGTTTTGTTTTTCTTTTTTGTTATTTTGTTGCTTTCAGTTTTATATCTGATATCTCACATATGAATGAAATCATATGGTTCTTAACTTTTTCTGACTTATTTTGCTTAGCATGATATTCAAAGATCCATCCATGTTGTCACAAATGGTAGTATTTCATCTTTTCTTACGGCTGAGAAGCATTCCATTGTGTATATGTAACATATTTATTTTATCCAATCACCTAGCAAAGGATACTTCAATTGTTTCCATGTCTTGGCCACCTTAAATAATGCTGCAATAAACATAGGGATGCATATATATCTTTGCGAATAAATGTTTTCAAAGATTTCAGGTAGATACCCAGAAGAGGGTTTGCTAGGTCATATGGTAGCCCTATTCTTAGTTTTTTGAGGAGCCTTCATACTGTTTTTCATAGTGACTGTACCAGTTTATATTCCTACCAGCAGTGAATGAGGGTTCCTTTTTCTCTATAACTTCACCAGCACTTGTTATTAATTGATAAATGCCATTCTAACAGGTGTGATGAGGTATTTGCAGTGATTTGCATTTCCCTAATAGCTAGTAAAATTGAGCATATTTCTTACATATATCTGTTAGTCATTTGCATTCTTCTTGGGACACTCTAGGGAGAAGTGTCTGTTCAGGTCCTCTGCCCATTCTGTAATTGGATTGTTGTTTGTTGTTGAGTTGTAAGAGTTCTTTATATATTTTGGGTATTAAACCCTTGTCAGAATTGTTGTTTGCAAATATCTTGTCCTATTCAGTGTGTGCCTTTTTGTTTTGGTGGTGGTGTCTTTTGTTGTGCAGAAGCTTTTTAGTTCGATATAGTCCCAATTATTTATTTTTGCCTTTATTTCCCTTTTTCCTTTGGGGTCAGATTAATAAAATCTTCTCTAAGACTAAAGTCTACAAGTTTAATACCTATGTTTTCTTCTACATAATTTATATTTCCAGGTCATATATTTTGGTCTTTAATCCATTTTGATTTTATTTTTTTATATGGGGACAAACAGTAGTCTAGTTTCATTCTTTTGCATATGGCTTTCAAATTTCCCCAGCACTATTTATCAAAGAGGCTTTCTTTTCTCCATTGTATCTTTTTGGCTCCTATACCAGTATATAAAATTATTTTCCTGTGTACAGAACAAAAACTTAACAGGGGAGAGGTAAATATCTAAATTGGCAAAGGGACATGGAAATTAGATGCATTCAGAAATAAAAGGACTGCTGTATATATGAAACTTTCTTTTACATAAACCTAATGGTAACCACATAAAAAATAAACTTAGACACATAACTTTAGAAAAAAGAGAAACAGAAGAAAAAAGTATAGAATACCACCAAACAAAAACAACAGACAGAAACACAAATTAAAAAACAACAACAGTGGAGGCACAGAGCTACCAGAAAACAAAAGATAAAATGGCTATAAGAAATCCTTATGCATCAATAATTATCTTAAATGTAATTGTGTTAAATTCACCAATAAAAAGGCAAAGAATAGCAGATTGGATAAAAACAAACAAACCAATTTCATTAACCAATGTTACCCCAATAAACTCAATATAACAGTAAACAACAACAATCATGTGCTGCCTTCAGGAGACACATCTAAGCTGCAAAGACAGATCTAGACTCAGTGAAATGGTAAAAAACGATTCTCCAAACAAATGACTTCCACAGAAAAGCAGGGTTAGCTGTACTTATATCTGACAAAATAGATTTCAAGATAACAAATTTAACAAGAGAAAAATATGAACAATTTATAATGATAAAGGGGACACTACATCAAGAAGACATAACACTTCTCAATATATATGCACCCAATCAGGGAGCACTGAAATATATAAAGCAACTACTAACAGAACTAAAGGGAGAAACTGATAAAAACACAATCATAGTAGGGGACCTAAATGCCCTATTGACAGCTATAGATAGATCATCCAAACAAAAAAATCAATAAAGAAATGTCATCTTAAATAACACGTTAGACCAATTGGACAAAATTGACATTTACAGAGTCTTCCATCCCTGGACATCAGATTATGCATATTTCTCTAGTGCACATATAATACTCTCAAGGACACAAAATTAGTCTCAACAAATTCAAGGAGATTGAAATTATACCAAGCACATTCTATGACCACAATGCTTTGAAATTAGACATCAACTGCAAAAAGGAAGCACCCCCCCCACCCCGACACACACACACAAATATATGGAGAATAAACACATGCTACAAAACAATTACTGGGTCAAAGAAGAAATAAAAGGTGAGGTCAAAAGATATATAGAGGAGAAACCAAGATGGCGGCATAGGTAAGCACCTAAACTGCTGCCTCGCACAACAATTTCAAAACTACAACTAAAAGACAGAACGGACACCATCCAGAACCACAGGAAAGCTGGCTGAGTGAAAATTCTACAACCTGAAGGAAAGAGAAAAGCTCACAGAGAATTGGAGGTACGGCAAAGGGTCTTTGTGCATGCAGAGAGGAAGGGCGGCTGAAAGCCTGGCTGACTTTCTCTGGTGGAAGGGGGAAGGAAGCCCCCGACCGCACTGAACCCCAGTTCTGACTGCACTGAACCCCAGTTCCGGGCGAGCCCCTGGGGACCCATGCTCTTACGGGGAGAGTCTGGACTCTCGGGCGGAGACTCGGGAGCCGGGAAAGGCAGAGGACTGAAAGCGCGCGCGCGCTAGTACGCACAAAGGCTGCGGAGGTTGCCACAGGCTTTCCCTAGTGGAAGGGAGTCGGAGGTTCCTGACTGCACTGGGCCCCAGTTCTGACTGCACTGAACCCCGGTTCCAGGCGAGCCCCTGGGGACCCACACTCTTGTGGGGGGAGTCTGGACTCTCGGGCAGAGACTCAGGAGCCAGGGAAGGCGGAGATCTGAAGGCGCGCACGTGCGCGCAAGGGTAAGGCTGACGGGAAGCCAAGACTGAGACTCCACCCCACCCAAGCTGAGCACAGAGGCTATTGCAATTTGGCAAGTCTAATCCTATAAGGCTGTCTCCAGCACCAAACTTCTCCCAGCATAGACACAGCTGATCCTTACAGCCAACTGGCCTGGAGGTCAATTCTTCCCAGTGATACCAACAACAATCAAGACTTAATTACAACAAGGCTGTACACACAATCCACAAAGGGGTGCACCAACAGTGTCCACCTCAGGTTAACTGGGGAGGCAGACCCACTGGGCCATATTGGAAACCTAGCACACAAATCTACCTTACCAACTCAGGGAAGCAGTGAAAATGCGGCGTCAAAGAATCAGATCACAAACGAAAGAAATGGAGGAAAACAAACGACTGGATATAGAATTCAAAACCACGGTTATAAGGCTTTTTAAGAATATCCTAGAAAAGGCTGATAAATATAACGAGACCCTCGAAGATATGAAAAAGGACCAACTAGAAATTAAACATACACTGACTGAAATAAAAAATATTATACAGAGACCCAAAAACAGACAAGAGGAACACAAAAATCAAGTCAAAGAATTGAAATACAAAGAAGCAAAAAACACTCAACCGAAAAAGCAAAAAGCAAAAAAAAAAAAAAATCCAAAAAGTTGAAGATAGTGTAAGAAGACTCTGGGACAACTTCAAGCGTACCAACATCAGAATTATGGGGGTGCCAGAAGAAGAGAGAGAGAGCAAGATACTGAAAACCTATTTGAAGTAATAATGACTGAAAACTTCCCCCACCTGGTGAAAGAAATAGACTTACAAGTCCAGGAAGCGCACAGAACCCCAAACAAAAGGAATCCAAAGAGGACCACACCAAGACACATCATAATTAAAATTCCAAGGTTAAAAGACAAAGAGAGAATCTTAAAAGCAGCAAGAGAAAAACAGTTAGTTACCTACAAGGGAGCACCCATACGACTGCCAGCTGATTTCTCAACAGAAACTATGCAAGCCAGACGGGAGTGGCAAGAAATTTTCAATGTGATGAATAGCAAGAACCTACAACCAAGATTACTCTACCCAGCAAAGCTATCATTCAGAATTGAAGGGCAGATAAAGAGCTTCACAGATAAGAAAAAGCTGAAGGAGTTCATCACCACCAAACCAGTATTATATGAAATGCTGAAAGGTATTCTTAAAGAAGAGTAAGAAGAAAAAAGTAAAGAGAAAAATTATGAACAACAAATACATATCTATCAACAAGTGAACCTAAAAATCAAGTGAATTAAAAACCTGAGGAACAGAATAATCTGGTGAATATAATAGAATCAGGGGCATAGAAAGGGAGTGGACTGATAATTCTCAGGGGGAAACGGGTATGGGGGGGTTCATGAAGTTACTGGACAAAAATCATACACCTATGGATGAGGACAGTGGGGGGGAGGTAAGGGCAGAGGTGGGGTGGGAACTGGGTGGAGGGGAGCTATGGGGGGAAAAAGGAGAAATAATTGTAATAATCTGAATAAAGATTTATTTAAAAAAAAAGATATATAGATCTCTGGCCAGTTTGGCTCAGTGGATGGAGCGTCAGTCCGCATACTGAAGGGTCTCAGGTTCGATTCCAGTCAAGGACATGTACCTTGGTTGCAGGCTTGATCCCGGCCCTGGTTGGGGTGCATGCAGGAGTCAACCAGTAGAGACAAATGAGAATGACGATATGGCTGCCTCTTTGTCCAAAGGAGATTATCCATCACAGAATACTGGATGAAGAACATCAACATATACCTCAACACCTGGTATGAAATTTCTGTGCTGGTGAATTTTTTTTTCTTTATCTGGTAGTAAAGACTATATGAAGCAGTAATGGACTACAGAGTAATGAGGACATTTCATATAGGGATATAAACAAGTGATAAAACGATTAGTACTAGAGTAAGTGTGTAGTAAAAGGTAGCATTCATATGAAGGATAAGTAAATATGCTAAATAAGTCAAGGGAAAGATGTGAGGGAGTTCACAATCGAGGATATATTTGGGAAGAATGATCCAGAAAGAGGCACCAGCTGGTGACAAGTCTCCTATACTGGATGGAGCAAGTCTGCCACATTTGAGAAACATCAAGGAGACCATATTGACTGGAGCTGAGTGAGCAAGAAGTAGAGTAGTGGGAGAAGAAGTCAGAGAGGTGATGAGGAGGCTAGGCTATATATGACCTTACAATGCCATTGGAAGAATTTTGGCTTTTCTAGTTGACCCTTGAACAATGTGTTAGGGGCACTGACCCATGCAGTTGAATATCCCCGCATAATTTTTGATTCCCCAGAAACTTAACTATAGACCAGAAACGTTACAAATAACATAAACAATCGATTAACAGAAATTTTGTGTTATATATAGGATGTCCCAAAAAATGTATACACACTTTAACAGCTGATAAATCACTTAATTTTCACTCCTTTTCAGGTTTAACTGATAATAATAGGTGAAACCAGACTAAGCTTTTTTAAAAATTTATTTTTTACTAGAGGCCCGGTGCACAAAATTCATGCACAGGGGGGGGAAGGGTGTCCCCTCAGCCCAGCCTGTACCCTCTCCAATCTGGGACCCCTCAGGAGATGTCCAGCTGCCAGTTTAGGCCCGATCCCTCGGGCCTAAACCGGCAGTCAGACATCCTTCTCACAATCCTGGACCACTGGCTCCTAATTACTCACCTGCCTGCCTGCCTGGTTGCCCCTAACTGCCCCCCACCGGCCTGATGGCCCCTCACAGCCCCCCACCATCCTGGTCACCCCATGCAGCCTGCTGTTCAGTCGTTTGGTCGTCCCTCACTAACCCCCTTGCTGGCCTGGTTGCCCCACACAGGCTGCTTGTTCAGTCATTTGGTCGTCCTTCACTAACCCCCCTGCAGGCCTGGTCATAGGCAGCCATCTTGTGAGGGCGTGAGGGTTAATTTGCATATTACCTCTTTATTATATAGGATTGATTTCAGAGAGAAAGAGAGAAGGGGAGAGAGAGAAGCATCAATGATGAGAGAGAATCATTGATCGGCTGACTCCTGCGCACCCCACACTGGGATCGAGCCCGCAACCCAGGCATGTGCCCTGACCAGGAATTGAACTGTGACCTCCTGGTTCATAGGTTGATGCTCAACCACTGAGCCATGCCAGCTGGGCCAGACAAAGCTTTGAACAAAGAAAACTTTTCCTATGCCACCATACTTTTTTTCAAATGGGGGTACATAAAAGATAAAGTTTACAGTTCAAACCAGCAACAGTGGATGAATTGAGGGCACACAAATACCAAACAAAATGATTCTTGATTCCATTGCTTCTCGTTACCAGTAGTGCCTGGACAAGAATGGTCACCCGTTTTAAAACAGGCACTGTCAAAAAAAATTCATTTCTGTAGATTATTTTAAATTTTAAAAATGAACTGTATTTTAATAAACACTGACTTTATAACCATTCAAAATGCGTATACATTTTTTGGGACTCCCTGTATTATATAATCTTTTCTATACTTTATTTTATTTTTCTTCATTTTATTTTTTCCATTACCATTTATCCTCCCCATACCCTCCACATCCACCCATTGCCTCCCCTGACATTTACCACTAATCTTACGAGGTAATCCAGAGAAAAGAAAATGTTTTAAAGAAAATCATAAGGAAGAGAAAATACATTTGCTGTTATTTATTGAAAAAATCTACATATAAGTGGACTCATGCAATTCAAACATGTTATTCAAGGATCAACTCTATTTTGAGAAAAAAGATGCAAAATAGTTGCAGAGTTTGGAGTGGAGAAGTAACAACAGTAATAGCAAACACACACACAGATTTTATCTATGTTAGACTCTGTTAAAAACTTTACAGGTATTAATCCATGTAATCCTTACAAAATTCCTCTAGCAGGTAGGAGCTATTACTATCCGCATTGTTCAAACGAGTAAACTGAAGCAAGAGAAGTTAGGAATGTTGTCCAAGGCTGCACATCTAGTATATGGGAGAGCCGGACTGCAAAACTAGGCAAGCTACTACAAGAGAAATGCTTCTCCCAATGGGGCTTTAGTTTTAAAAGGCTCACATTGCTGCCATTAACTGGCATACTCAGACATCAGTTAAGTCTATTGCCATCAGATTGCTCCCAGTGCTGCAAAAGATCACTATTTCAGGTCAAATGAAGTCTGTGGCTTGAGTTCAGGGGGCATAGCTATACTGTTTGCAAAATATTCATGTTTGCTCATAAAAAATGGGAGATGTGTCCCACCACAGAAACATGAAGAAAATGAACGAAAACTGGCAGAATCAACAATGTCAGACCTCTGGAGTACCATCAAAGGACTATAGTAATCAAGTAAATTTTGAATCCAAAATAAAGGGGACAAATTCTGTAGGAGAGCTTTGTGGCATTTAAATTAACCTTGTCCCACTCTCCTTCCCAGTGTGATGACAGTTTTAAGATGGGAGCCTGGCCTGGATGGCATGGCTCAGTGGTTGTGTGTCGACCTATGAACCAGGAGGTAATGGTTCCAGTTCCAGTGAGGACACATGCCTGGGTTTCAGGCTCATCCCCGTGTGGGGCATGCAGGAGGCAGCTGATCAATGATTCACTCTCATCATTGATCTCTCTCTCTCTGAAATCAATAAAAATATGTTTTAAAAAAGATGGCAGCCTGTATTCCCCCATATGGGTACCTAGTTCCAGAAGTAGTATAGTGGAATTTGACCCCAAGATGATGTGTTTGTTTGGATCTGTCTAGATTGAGGGGTTACTTGATGGACTGATGCAAGGCACTTACCTTTGTTTTACTTAACTAGAAACTCTCTTAGGGCAGACAATGGCCAAGCAGAGGGTGCTCCTGGAAAATAGTGAAAAGCAAATGAACAAGCCATTGGTACCAGGGGCAAAAAATTACAGTTTGAGTAAATAGTAAACTCATGAGAAGACTGGGAAGAAAAGCCAAAGAGAGTTACTTAGGGGAATGAAGGCTCTGAAAAGCTCTCACTTACAATGAAAACCACATGATTTCACCTCTGGCTGACTTTAGGTCACAGCACAAGCAGATAACGAAGGCTAAGGTAGTGTTATAAATGGGTTGGCTCAGCACTGAAAGAGTGCTCAAAACTGAGCCAGTATGCAAAGAAAAGAAGGGTATTTTTTTCTATTATCATTTGTGGACTCCAGGAATTTAAGGAAACTTCTAGCTGACCACAAACTAAAAGAACAGAGATTTTAGAGACCACACATGAAAAAGTATTCTTAAAAATCCTATATAATAAAGAGGTAATATGCAAATTGACCCTCACACCCTCACAAGATGGCTGCCTACAACCAGGCCAGCAGGGGGGTTAGTGAGGGATGACCAAACGACTGAACAAGCAGGCTGCATGGGGCAACCAGGCTGGCAGGGAGGTTAGTGAGGGACGACCAAACAACTGAACAGCAGGCTGCGTGGAGCAACCAGGCCAGCAGGGGGGAAAGTTTGGGATGACCAGGTGAGCAGGGGGCGCAGTTGGGGGCAACCAGGCTGGCAGGGGGGGCAGTAAGAGGCAACCAGGCTGGCTGGAGGGGGGAGTTAGGGGCAACCAGGCTGGCACAGAGTGCAGTTGGGGGCGACCAGGCTGGCAGGGGGGACAGGTGGGGGCATTAGGCTGGCAGGGGGGCAGTGAGGGGTGACTAGGCTGGCTGGGGGGCAGATGGGGACTACCAGGATGGCAGGGGGAGCAGTGAGAGGTGACCAAATGACTGAACATCAGGTTGCATAGGGCAACCAGGCCAGCAGGAGGGAAAGTTTGGGGTGACCAGGTCAGCAGGGGGGCAGTTGGGGGCAACCTGGCTGGCAGGGGGGACAGTTAGGGGCAACCATGCCAAAAGAGGGGGGCAGTTGGGAGTGACCAGGCTGGCATGGGGGGCAGTAAGAGGCAAGCAGGCTGGCAGGGAGGCAGGTGGGGGCAATTAGGCTGGCAGGGGGGCAGTGAGGGGCGACTAGGCTGGCTGGGGGCCAGTTGGGGGCTACCAGGCCGGCAGGGGGGAAAGTTTGGGGTGACCAGGTCAGCAGAGGGGCAGATGGGGGCAACCAGGCTGGCAGAGCGGGCAGTTAGGGGCAACCATGACAGCAGAGGGGGGCAGTTGGGAGCGACCAGGTTGGCATGGGGGGCAGTAAGAGGCAAGCAGGCTGGCAGGGGGGCAGGTGGGGGCAATTAGGCTGGCAGGGGGGCAGTGAGGGGTGACTAGGCTGGCTGGGGGGGCAGATGGGGGCTACCAGGCCAGCAGAGGGGGCAGTGAGGGGCGACCAAACAAGTGAACAGCAGGCTGCATGGGGCAACCAGGCCCTCAGGGGGGAAAGTTTGGCGTGACCAGGTCAGCAGGGGGGCAGTTGGGGGCAACCAGGCTGGCAGGGGGGCCGTTAGGGGCAACCATGCCAGCAGAGGGGGGCAGTTGGGAGTGACCAGGCTGGCATGGGGGGCAGTAAGAGAAAACCAGGCTGGCAGGGAGGGCAGGTGGGGGCTCCCAGGCTGGCAGGGGGGTCAGTGAGGGGCAAACAAACAACTGAACAGCAGGCTGCATGGGGTGACCAGGCCAGCAGGGGGGAAAGTTTGTGGTGACCAGGTCAGCAGGGGGGCAGTTGGGAGCGACCAGGCTGGATTGGGGGGCAGTAAGAGGGAACCAGGCTGGCTGTGGGGGCAGTTAGGGGCAACCAGGCCAGCAGCGGGTGCAGTTGGGGTAGACCAGGCTGGCAAGGGGGGCTGTTGGGGGCAATTAAGATGGCAGGGGGGCAGTGAGGGGCCACTAGGCTGGCTGGGGGGCATATGGGGGTTACCAGGCTGGCAGGGGAGCAGTTGGGGGTGACATGGCTGGCAGGGGGGGGAGTTAGGTACAATCAGGCTGGCACGTAGAGGCAGTGAGGGGTGATCAGGCCAGCAGGGGGGGAGGGGGCAGTTAGGGGCAATCAGAAAGCCAGGCAGGTGAGCTATCAGGAGCCAGCATTTCAGGATTGTGAGAGGGATGTCCAACTGCTGGTTTAGGCCCAATTCCCAGGGTTGGGCCTAATCCGGCAGTCAGACATCCCCCAAGGGATCCCGGATTGGAGAGGGTGCAGGCTGGGCTGAGGGGACTGCCCCCCCGCCATGCATGAATTTTGTGCACTGGGCCTCTAGTCCTATCTAATAAAAGAGTAATATGCAAATTAACCATCACTCTGCTACACCCACCAGCCACGCCCACCAGCCAATCAGGAGCAAATATGCAAATAAACCCAACCAAGATGGCTACAGCCACAGAGAGCAGGAGGGAGGCTTGGGTTTCCCTGGCAATGGAGGAAGCCAAGCTTTCCACCTGCCCTTGCCGGCCTAGGCCTCCACTCAAGGCTACAAAGTTTCAATGATAGAAGATACATAAACCCAAACAGAAATGGCAGCAGCCACGGAGCTGGAAAGAGCAGGAGGCTAGGGTTGCCCCCGGCAATGGAGGAAGCCAAGCTTTCCGCACACCCTGGCTGGCTCAGGCCTCGCTTAAGGCTACAAAGTTTCAATTATAGAATATACATAAATCCCAATAGAAATGGCTTCCGCCACGGAGCAAGCAGAAGGCTTGGCTCCGCTCCAGGCTACAAAGTTTCAATTGTAGAAGATAAATAAACCCCAGATACCAGGGCCTCCACTTGGGTCGCCGGGGGGCATGGCCGGCCTTCAAACCACCACAGGCCCCTCACCCAGGCCGCCCCACGCCCCAAGGGAACCCCCACCCTGATCAGGGACACCCTTCAGGGCAAACCAGCTGGCCCCCACCCATGCACCAGGCCTCTATCCTATCTAATAAAAGAGTAATATGCAGATTGACCATCACTCCAACACACAATATGGCTGCCCCCATTGGTCAAAGATCCTGCTCCCATGTGGACACAAGATGGCCACCACAAGATGGCCAGCAGGGGAGGGCAGTTGGGAGGGACCAGGTCTGCAAGGGAGGGCAGTTGGGGGTGATCAAGCCTGCAGGGGAGGGCAGTTAGGGGTGACCAAGCTGGCAGAGGCGGGAAGTTGGGGGCAACCAGGCCTGCAGGGAAAGGCAGTTGGGAGGGACCCAGGCCTGCAGGAGAGAGCAGTTGGGGGGGACCAGGCCTGCAGGGGAGGGCAATTAGGGGTGACCAGGCCTGCAGGGGAGGGCAGTTAGGGGAAAACAGGCTGGCAGGGAAGCAGTTAGGCATCAATTAGGCTGGCAGCGGAGTGGTTAGCGGGTGATCAGGCTGGCAGGCAGAAGTGGTTAGGGGCAATCAGGAAGGCAGGCAGGTGAGCAATTGGGAGCCAGCAGTCCTGGATTGTGAGAGGGATGTCTGACTGCTCGTTTAAGCCCGATCACCAGGATCAGGCTTAAACGGGCAGTTGGACATCCCTCGAGGGGTCCCAGATTGGAGAGGGTGCAGGCTGGGCTGAGGGACACACACCCCCATGCATGAATTTTGTGCACCGGGCCTCTAGTTTATTTATAAAAGTCATGAAACAGGCAACTACAATGCACAGCAAGCAACAACAACAAATCCTAAGCAGGAGAAAACTATGGTTTACAGAGTTACTACACTATTATATTCAAAATGTCCAGTTTTTATTTAAAAATCAGGAGGCAAACTGGCACAAAAACAAGAACATACTCACAGGAATAAATATTAGCAGTGAATGTGCTTCAGACATAAACACACATAAAGATGCTCAATGTCATTAGTCATAAGGGAAATGCAACCAAACTACAATGGGATACCACTTGCCACATGGTAGATTGGCTATAATAAAAAGACTGCCACAAACAAGTATTGGCAGGAAGGATATAGAGATACTGAAATCCTCATACATTATTGGTGGGAATGTAAAGTGGTTCAGCCTCTGTAGATAATGTATTAACAAAAAGTTAAACATCTAGTTTTATATAACTCAGCCATTCTACTATTATTTTTTTATTGTTTAAAGTATTACATATATTAGTACATATATATTTTTCCGCCCCCATTGACCTTCCCCCAGCCTCCTCCCCCCTCTGTCGCATGCCCTCATCCCCCGCCCCCCAGTGTCTTGTGTCCATTGGTTGTGCTCTGGGACAAGGCGCAAGACACATCTGCCTATTCGGCCACCATTTTCTCTACTCCTAGAATCTCACTCTTTAAACAGGAGCCAGTCTGAAGAAGCAACTAAATTGGAGAGCATCCACCCAGAATTGATAAATTAGACACAGCTGGATAGATGATTCACAGCTGGGAAGGTCAGAGGGTGCCTGGAGAATGGTAGGATTGGGGATCTAGGCTGGAAAGAGATGTGCAACCACCGGGCTGAGAGGGTCAGGGGAAGCTGCACTGCACCAAGACAGAGTCCCTTGGGGACAGGTATAACATCTGACTGTGGAAAGGAAGTCCACAGGGCTACTGGGGCTGGGGGATCTAGATCTAAATCCAGTGCCATGAGAGGCTGTGTCCAGAAAGGCGGTCTGAAGAACTGGCTGAGGAGCACAGTGCAGGGAGTTGCGGGGTGGGGGGTGGGGGGAGAAACTCGCAGTCACACGGTTGTTTTGCGTTTGTTTTGTCTTTGCTTTTATTTGCTAAACCCAGTTCATAGGACCTTTCAATTATAAACACTCACCTGAGGCTGTGGTGCAGATGAAGGTGCAGATTTGTGGAGTTTGGGGAGAGGCTGAGGAGGAAAGCGGGGCAGGGAGAGGTGTCCAGGAATCTGGCACTGAGACATTTGTGACACTCCAAACCTAAGAAGCCATCTCTCTCCTGAAGAGCTAGCCCCTCACAGCAGCCTCAAAGCAGCTAATGCAGCCTGCCACATCCTGCCTGCATCTTGAGCTTTACAAAGGAAATAAAGGCTCTGAGGAACTGAGAGCCCTCACCCAAAGAGCCCTCAGGAACTGGGTTGGAAGAGGGGCTATCCCAACTCAGAATGTGATACAGCACCACCCTCACCTAAAGTCCTGTCAGAAACAGAGACTTGAGTGATTAAGATTGATAGCTGGCAGACACGCAAAGCAGGCAGATTGGTCCCACCTGCTTGCAGCCAAGTCCTGTAGAGACAGACACAAAGGAGCTGTGGATCACTTGGAACTTCAACACGGTGGTGAAAGCCAAAGACAGTGCCTGAGAGTAGTCAGCACCTAACTACCTCAAAGAAATCTTAGACGTTGCAGACAGAAAGAAGAGTGGGGTCTTAAACCAGTCCACATAGGGCATTAAAACTCAACTGAAGTGAATGGCATTTCACTTTTTTATTTTTATCTTTTTTTAAAATTATTTTTTATTTTACTTTTATTTTTAGTACTATTTTTTCTTTATTCTATTTTTATTTTTTATTGTTACTTTATTTTATCTTATTTTTTCTTTTTTTCACCTTTTTATTTCTCACTTCTCACTTTTCATCCTCTTTTCTCTTCTGTTGCCACTTTAGTTTTCCTCTTTCCTTTTTTTTTACCCCTTGTTAAAAATTTATCTCCTTTATCTGCTTTCTTGACGTGTTATTATTATTGTAGTCTCTGTTGGCTTACTCATATATCTAATTTCCTTTCCTCTGCCCCTAGTCAATGCACTCTTCTCTTTTCTATTTTCGCTAGTCAATTTTTTATGCTTTTGTTTTCCTCTCCCCTCTTGCTCTCTTCTTCTCCTAATTTTTAAATTAGTTTTACTCACAAAATTCAAGCCTATCTGCTCTCTCCTCTATTCTCCTTTTCCAAAAACAAACAAATAAATATATAAATAATTTTACTTTATTTTTTAATATTTATTTATTTTCTTCTTATCCACTCATCCTCTTTCTACCTCCTCTATACTGGACCATAGTCCTTCCCCTAGTAATCTAATTCCTTAACCTTATTTTCTATATATAAGCTCTTCCTCTACAGATTCTGTCCCTCCCTTTTTTTCTGGGTATTTTTTGTTTGCATTTTTTGGTTAATTTGTTTGTTTTGTGGTATTTTCTCTTTCTCTTTCTTTTTTTGATATCATTTTTGCTCTCTTTCTCTCTCCTAATTCTCTTTACTCTGGTGGTCACTTTTATTGGGGTTATTGGTATCATGTGTTCATTTGTGTTTTGTTCCCTTTGTTTCATGTCTTGTCAGGTTGTATTTTGTACTGTAAGGTCAACACTTCCATAGCAGTTGTCACAACATGGTAGACAGAGAGCCATATAACCAGATACAGTGAGAGGATATATCATCCATGAATGGGAAAATAACACTCAAGACCCAAATACACAAGAGAATCCAAATATCTCAAGAAGGGGGAATCCTAGCCCAGAATACCTGAGAGACTTCACCACTGGGTCCCACAAAAAAAATCTACTATATAAAACAAATTCAGATCAGAGCGGAGATAAACGACATAGAGACCACAGAAACAATACAAAAGATCAACAAACCAAGAGCTGGTTCTTTAAAGGGATAAACAAGATTGATGAACCTCTACCCAGGCTCACCAAGAGGCAAAGAGAGAGGACCCAAATAAACAAAATCAGAAATGAAAGAGGTGAAATAACAACAGATGCTGCCGAAATACAAAGGATTGTTAAAAAATACTATGAATAACTCTATTCCAACAAACTGGACAACCTGGAGGAAATGGACATATTCCTAGAAAAATATAACCTTCCAAAACTCAATCAGGAAGAATCTAAACAGCTCAATATGCCAGTAACTATGGAAGAAATTGAAGCAGTCATCAAAAAGCTTCTGGTAAACAAAAGCCCAGGGCCAGACGGCTTCACAGAAGAATTTTACCAAACATTCAAGGAAGAACTAAACATATCCTCCTCAGACTATTCCAAAAAATTCAACAGGAAGGAACACTTCCAAGCTCCTTCTCTGAAGCCAGAATCATCCTAATACCAAAACCATATAAAGACAACACAATGAAAGAGAATTACAGGCCAATATCTCTCATGAACATAGATGCCAAAATCCTCAACAAAATTCTAGTAAATCGGATCCAGCAGTACATCAGAAAGATCATACACCATGACCAAGTAGTATTTATCCCAGGAATTCAAGGATGGTACAATATCCGCAAATCAATAAACATAATACATCACATAAACAAATTGAGAGATAAAAATCACATAGTCATATCAATTGATGCAGAAAAACCATTTGACAAAATCCAACACCCTTTCTTGATAAAAACTCTCAACAAGGTGGGAATAGAAGGATCATACCTCAACATAATAAAAGCTATATATGATAAACCCACAGCTAACATCATACTCAATGGGCAAAAACTAAAACCATTTCCCCTAAGAACAGGAACAAGACAGGGATGCCCACTCTCACCACTCCTGTTTGACATAGTACTGGAAGTATTAGCCATTGCAATTAGACAAGAAGAAGAAATCAAAGGCATCCAAATTGGAAAAGAAGAAGTGAAACTGTCCTTATTTGCAGATTACATGATATTGTACATAAAAAAACCGAAAGACTCCATCAAAAAACTAACAGACTTAATAAATGGATTCGGCAATGTAGCAGGATACAAAATTAATGCCAATAAATCTATGGCATTTCTATACACCAATATTGAACTTACAGAAAAGGAGACTAAAAAAGCAATCCCATTTACCATCGCACCAAAAATATTAAGATACCTAGGAATAAACTTAACCAAGGAGGTAAAAGACCTATATGCGGAAAACTACAGGACACTGAAAAAAGAGGTAGAGGAAGACATAAACAGATGGAAGAACATACCATGTTAATGGATTGGTAGAATCAACATCATGAAAATGTCCATACTACCCAAAGCAATCTATAGATTCAATGCACTCCCCATTAAAATACCAACGGCATATTTCACAGACCTAGCAAGAACTCTCCAAAAATTCATCTGGAATAAAAAAAGACCCCGAATAGCCACAGCAATCCTGAGAAAGAAGAACAAAGTAGGTGGGATCTCAATACCAGATTTCAAGCTGTATTACAAAGCCACTGTCCTCAAAACAGCCTGGTACTGGCACAAGAACAGACATATAGATCAATGGAATAGAATAGAGAATCCAGATATCGACCCAAACCACTATGCGCAATTAATATTTGACAAAGGAGGCATGAGCATACAATGGAGTCAAGACAGTCTCTTCAATAAATGGTGTTGTGAAAATTGGACAGATACATGCAAAAAAATGAAACTAGATCACCAACTTACACCATACACAAAAATAAACTCAAAATGGATATAGGACTTAAAAATAAGATGGGAAACCATAAAAATACTAGAGGAATCCATAGGCAGCAAAATCTCAGAGATATGCCAAAAGAACTTCTTCAATGATACTGCCCCTAGGGCAATGGAAGCCAAAGTGAAAATAAACAAATGGGACTATTTATCAGAATAAAAAGCTTTTTCACAGCAAAAGAAACCATCAACAAACAACAAGAAACCCATCTGTATGGGAGAACATATTTGCAAATGTTATCACTGATAAAGGTTTAATCTCCAACATCTATAGGCAGCTTATACAACTTAATAAAAGGAAGATAAATGATCCAATAAAAAAATGGGCAACGGACCTAAATAGAATCTTTTCAAAAGAAGACAGAAGGAAGGCCAAGAGACACATGAAAACATGCTCAAAGTCACTAATTATCTAGAGATGCAAATCAAAACGACAATGCGATACCATCTCACACCTGTCAGAATGGCTATCATCATCAAATCAACAAACGGCAAGTGTTGGCGAGGATGCAGAGACAAAGGAACCCTCGTACACTGCTGGTGGGATTGCAGACTGGTGCAGCCACTGTGGAGAACAGTATGGAGTTTCCTCAAAAAGCTGAAAGTGAAACTCCCATTTGACCCAGTAACCCCACTCCTAGGAATATATCCTAAGAAACTAGAAACACCAATCAGAAAGGATATATGCACCCTATGTTCATAGCTGCACAATTTACAACAGCTAAGATTTGGAAACAGCCTAGGTGCCTGTCAGCAGATGACTGGATCAGAAAACTATGGTACATCTACACAATGGAATACTATGCTGCCATAAAAAAGAAGGAATTCTTACCATTTGTAGCAACCTGGATGGAATTGGAGAACATTATGCTAAGTGAAATAAGCCAGTCAATGAAGGAAAAATACCACATGATCTCACTCATTTGTGGATAATAAAAAACATTATAAACTGATGAATAAAAAGATAGATACAGAGGCAGTAAAGCATCAAACAGACTGTGAAATTACAGCGGGAAGGTTAGGGAGAGGTGGGGGAAATAAGAGATCAACCAAAGGACTTATATGCATGCATATAAGAATAACCAATTGATGCAAAACATTGGGGGGTGAGGGCATGTATGGGAGTGGGGTGGGGGGGCAATGGTAAGATATGTACACATATAATACCTTAATAAAAAAATTTAAAAAAATTAAAAAAAAAAACAAAATAAAACAAATTAAAATCTGGGTGGCTTAGCAGTTTGATATAATACATAGGAACAATGACAATGGAACAGCAATAATGTGGAGACAAAGAAACAACCCCCATACTAAAGAAAAGAGGAATTACCAGAAAAGGAAATAAATGAAATGGAGACAAGCAATTTTTCAGAAAAAGAATTCAGAGCATTGGTTATAAGGATGCTGAAAAGGCTGGATGACAAATTCACCAACAGGTGTAAGAATCAAGAAGAAATGAAGAATTATATATGCACAATAAAGAACACAATGGAAGGTTTCAACAGTAGACTAGAAGAAGTTGAGGACTGAATCAACACGTTAGAAGGAAAGGACACCTAATCAGAGCAGCAAGTAGAAAAAAAAAGTTAAAAAGCAGGAGGAGAGCTTAAGGGAGCTTTGGGACAACAGGAAATGAAACAACATCCACATTATAAGGGTGCTAGAAGGAGAGGAAGTGGAGCAAGGAACAGAAAAGCTGTTTGAAGAAATAATGACAGAAAACTTCCCTGATTTAGGGAAGAAAAAAGTCACACAAGTCCAAGAAGCACACATAGTCACAAACAAGATGAACCCAAAAAAGCCAACACCAAGACACATCATGATTAAATTGGCAAACATCAATGACAAAGTAAGAATCTTAAAGGCTGCCAGAGAGAGACAGAGAGTTACCTACAAGGATTTCTCATTAGACTGTCAACTGATTTCTCAACAGAAACACATCAGGACAGAAGGGAATGGAATGAACTATACAAAGTGATGCAAAGCAAGGGACTGAATCCAAGAATACTATACTCAGCAAGGCTATCATTAAAAATTGAAGGTGAAATAAGGAGCTTCACAGACAAAAAAGGCTAATGGAGTTTATCACTACCAAGCCAGCAATGCAAGAAATGCTAAAGGGAATGCTGTAAAAAGAAGAAATAGAAAGGGAAGAAGGAACACAGGCATAAAGAATAAAAATGGCAACAAATAAGTACCTATCAATAATAACCTTAAATGTAAATGGATTAAATGCTCCAATCAAAAGACATAGGGTAGCTGAATGGATAAGAAAAACATGACCCATGTATATGTTGTCTATAAGAGAACCACCTCAGAACAAAGGAATCACACAGACTTATAGTGAAGGGATGGAAAAAAATTTTCAGGCAAATGGAAATGAAAGCTGGGGTAGCAATCAAAGACAGCTGGTTAGCTTTAATTAGTTGCTCCTTGGCTAACTATCTATTTCCATGACACAGTGAAAGCTACCTGTGACAGGACCATCAATTGCTTGTGGCCTGTGCTTGGCCAGGATGGCACTATATTGTCTTCTTGGGTGTTGCCATCTCTTCATACCATATAACACTCTCATCCCCTAGAAAGAATTGCAGTTAACTGATTGTACTCCAGTGTGATGTAACATTGAGTTTGGTCTGTGTGTGGGAGATGATCTCTGCGACTCCTACTCATAAAAGTGGCAATGGTAACAAGAGAGTGCCCTAACTGGTTAATACTTGAGTATCCCTTACTGGGGGTTGGTCTGTTGACTTGTCATGCAGTGACCACTGCATTTAACCTGGTGATCCTTACTAGTTTCTGAGGGCAGTCATATGGACATTGTGATTGTGCACCCAAGGGATGTCCCTATATCAGGTTTGCTGAAAGGAAGGAGATCCCTACCACAGATAGAATCAAGCATGGCAATCTTATTGCCTTAATAGTTATTGTTCAGCCCTGACCGGTTTGGCTCAGTGGATAGAACGTTGGCCTGTGGACTGAAGGGTCCTGGGTTCGATTCCAGTCAAGGGCATGTACTTTGGTTGCGGGCACATCCCCAGTGGGGGGTGTGCAGGAGGCAGCTGATCCATGTTTCTCTCGCATCGATGTATCTAGCTCTCTATCCCTCTCCCTTCCTCTCTGTAAAAAATCAATAAAATATATATTTAAAAAATAGTTATTGTTCAGATCAGGGTATTGAACTTGCATGTTTTCTGTGCTTCTGCTTCTCTTGCTGCTGTTCTGCATACTCTTCTATCATTCAAGGCTATTGAAGTGCACATTGATAGTGGCCTGTGCCTCGGGATTTGATGAGAATAGGATAAGAAGCATTTGGTATTGAAATTCTCTCCCAATTCAAAACCCCAACCAGTGTGCTTTGACTTTGCTTATTGCTACTACATACCAACACAGCAATGAGCTAATATTGTGATCACAAGACTTTATACCCCAACCCAGGTCTTAGAAAAAATGATCCTACTGTGAGTGAAACCCAAAGCTAGAGGAGGAGACAGTTGTCCAAGTGGTGGGTTACTGGGTCACTGAACCTTTCCCCATAACCACCTAGAAGGCCTGAATCACTCATTATTGGTTGGAGGCAAAACCCAAAGCTGGAAATTTTCAGTTAGAAATCTAAAACATTCAGAGGGAATTTTTCCAGAGATTAAAGACCAAACAAAACAAAAAATTAATCCCATGTGGTGGGAATGATGAAGGCCATCACAGAAGATTGATTGAGCTCATCAGCCTCTGTATTGAGGACTCATCAACCTTCTATTGTGCCACTCTGATGCCCATGTCTCTGTTGCAACAAAAATCCTGATTATTATAGTTATAGGGAAAACACTCATGGAATCCCTGTGGCACAGTGACGAAGTTAATTCAAACCTGATTTAAGCCAAGATTTCTTAAACCTATAAAGCAACAACTGCCATAGGGAAGGCATCCAATCCTAATGATACTGATTTGAGGCTCTCTGGAAGAATAAATTCATAAATATAAGCAGAGTAGAGAGGACTTCCTCCCAACCAAATATATCCAGTGACAAAGAGAATGAAAGAGAGAAAACAACAAACCTGAACACAAGAGGAGGAAACAAATTATATTGCAACAATGGTTTGCAATTTAATCCACCTGCACTGAGTGGCCAGATTATTATGATCTCTGAACGCATAATAATCGGGCCACTCAGTGATATCCTATATAATAAAAGGCTAATATGCAAATTGTCCCCTCGACCAGGAGTTCGACCAGCAGGCAGGCCGGCCAACCGCCCATGTCCCCTCCCACTGGCCAGGCTGGCCAGACTCCACCCATGTATGAATTCATGCACTGGGCCTCTATATATACACACTGAGTGGCCAGATTATTATGCGTTCATAGATCATAATAATCTGGTCACTCAGTGTATAGTGTACAAACTTTTTGGAAAGCTAAAACCTACTAAAATAATTTATACAACAAAATGAGAAAGGCCTCTTCCAATAAAAGTCTCTAGAATCTGTTCAAATCTAATCAATGGGTACTCTAATTAGTGTCTTGAGAGATTCCTTCATTGTATAGACTTTAGTAACCTCTTGTAATGCCCTCTGGAGTCTTTGGATCACCCCTGATGGTTATAAGGTGGGCTTCTGATGCAAGAAACTGCCCTTCGTGGCCTTGTACTATACACTATTAGAGTGGCATTTGCTGGCCACATACTGAGCTATCCCCAAAATAGAGGCTGTCATAGATCCTGAGCCTGTGACCCTCTGTATCCAATTGCCCAGTATGCTTTAGTCATGAGTCATGGAATTAGCATCCCACAACCTCAGCATGATAATTGAGGTCTCCTTGATACAGGGAGCCAAATATTAGCCCTTTGGCATATCTTTCTTGCAGGAAGGCATGGTCTTACCTGTCCTTAGTCCCTTGCCAAATGCCTTGGGAATAGAAGAAGCTGCCCCTCCCCCAGACCTCTTGAATACCTGTGGAGCCCCTTGGGATCAACTGAATGAACAACACAGGGAGTTTGTACACTACAGGTGATATTGTCAACATTATAAAAATTGCTGATTTCCATGCCTGAACCAGAATGTCCATGATAAAGGGGCCAGCACTGTTGTTGAACCTTCAGGCAGTCATTTTAGCACTAAATGCTTTGGCCAATAAATGGCCCTATCTTTACATTTTTAAGAATTTTGGGAATCACTTTCCTCACAGATACCCAAAATATGAATCAAGAAATTATGGACAAAATTGTGTCCTCTCCAAAATTCATATGTTGAATCCCTAATATCCAATATGACTTATTTAGATAGAAGGTCTTTAAGGAGGTAATTAAGCTTAAATGAGGTCTTAAGGGTGGAGCTCTAATCCAATAGGACTGGTATCCTCATAAGAAGAGGAAGAGACACAAGAAAGCATGCTCTCTCTCTCTCTCTCTCTCTCTCTCTCTCTCTCTCTCTCTCTCCACATACATACAAAGGAAAGGACACATGTGGGCAAAGCAAGAAGATTATCTGCTAAGAACAGAGGTCTCATCAGAAAACAACCCTGATGGCACCTTGATCTTGAACTTCTAGCCTTCAGACCTGTGAGAAAATAAATTTCTGTTGTTTAAGCCACCCAGTCTGTGGTATTTTATTGTGGCAGCCCTAGCACATTAATACACATCACAGCATGTCTCTAGTTACACCGCAGATTCTCATTATTTGTGGTAGTTATGTTTTATAAAGTCACTATGAGCACTGATTTAATGAGTAATAGACCATTGTTCCAGGGGAAATACAGTTAGGTTCCTTGAGCTCACAAAAATATTTTCATCAACAGTCAATGCATGAACTTGTTTTATGTGTGTTTCTATTTAAGACATCTCATGTAATCTATATTGTTGATTCATTTACATTGAACTCACTGAAAATCACTATAACTCATGCCTGAAATATGTATAAGGTACATTACAGCCTTCTTGTGCTTAGGAACACTAGATAGGACTTTAGCACTACACTTGGGGACCATTTTAAATGGTAAAATCACTTTAAAAAGCACAGAAATGCAAACAGTGTGCCACTAAATATACTGCTGAAATATTGTATGTTAACAGCATGACAGGTGAAAACAAGAAGACAGAGCATCATCACCTTGTCTGAACTCAGCTGGGAATGTGTTCATCAAGTGACTCAAAATTATTGCCACTCTATGCATGTTCACAAATGACCACAAAAGTACTCTGAGTATAAATTTTGGGATTACAAATAAGTTTTAGTTGGTAGGCAAATTTGAAAATATGGAATTTGTAAATAATGAGGATCAACTCTATAAGTCTATGATATAAAACCTCAACAGGACACTCCTTACCCACTTTAGAATTTCAAATCTTACTATTATGACCAAAGCACTCATTAGAAAAAACACACACTTAAAAATCATGAGGAGGGTTTAAGGGAACTTTGGGACAGCATGAAATGGAAACACATTCACATCATATGGGTACCAGAGGGAGAAGAAAGTGAGCAAGGGATAGAGAACCTGTTTGAAGAAATAATGACAGAAAACGTCAATAACCTGGTGAAGTAAAAATCACACAAATTCAGGAAGCACAGAGAGTCCTAGTCAAGAGGAACACAAAGAGACCAACTCCAAGATGCATCATAATTAAAATGGCAAATGTTAAAGACAATGAGAGAATCTCAAGGCAGTGTGAAAGAGACAGTTACATACAAGGAAGCTCCAATAGGGCTGTCAGCTGATTTCTCAACAGAAACATTACAGGCCAGAAGGGAATCTGGGATCTGAAACCAAGATTACTCAAGACAGCAAGGCTATCATTCAAAATTGAAGGTGAAATAAACAGCTTCCCAGACAAAAAGGCTAAAAGAGTTTATTACCACCAAAACAGCAGAGCAAGAAATGCTAAAGGGACTGTTATAAGAAGAAGAATAAATATATAGAGAGAAATGAACATAGGCATTGATTATGGCCCTCCCTTTTGGGCAAGTGCCTATTCTTCTTCCTAGAGAGGCATTTCTACTCCCCAAATGTCTCAGTCAACACCAAGGTTTAAACTGATGTGAAGGCATTAAGGGATATTATGTTTCTTGACATCTGGTAAATTTGGGAAGACCTCTAATGCCCTAACACAAGTTCTCTTCCCCACTCTATACCTGTTATAAGGTTCCCTAGCCAAACAACCCTCCATATTAAACAGACCAGGTGCAGTTCCCATAAATGGGTGTACTTTTGTACTTTTGTGAAACTTTAGAAGACATAAGCTTTTATCTAAGTTTGCTTTTAAGTTTGGGTCTTTCAATATCTGAAGAGTTGTTAAATGGTCATCCATTTGCATGCAGATCACACAGAAATATGAATTTGTAGTGGCCACAAGATCCTGAGCACTAGCACATGGATAACGTGGTTGGAAAGAGTAGAGGAAATGCATTGTTTTAATTCAGGAATAATTCATGCACGCATTGGATTATTGCAAAATGAAATTTTATGATTAAAGATAATTGAGAATAAGTTTTTAAATGTCAAGCCAAAAATGGATATGTACCCAGGGGAAATGCAAAGGTAGTTGGGAAAGTTTCTAGGCAGACAACACCACAATGCCTATAATTCCACATATCAATCCTTGATAGCAAACACACACTATGTGGGCACACATGCATATTTGAAGGAACTGATATTCCTTGATCAATGTGTGATACAACCCAAGAATCACAGGGATGTCTAGGGCTTGATTTTATTCACAAGCCCCTTTGCAGGGGAAAAGGCCTTGTTGAAGGTCTCAGGTGTCTTGGGTGAGCACATCAGAGATCTTTGGAAAGGCTAGCACTTTGTGGGCTATGGCTTGGCACTTATAGGTTCTCACCCAAGGCATCACCTCAGGATGTAAACACATGATTAGTGAGAGAAATGCCAGCTCACAGAATAGATGTCTTTGAGAAGATAGTCCTGAGGTCCAAGAATCTGAAATGGTGTTGTTGGGTGAGGGTCAAAAGTCTCTGCTATATGAGCAAGGTTCTCTTTCTGCATCATATGCCATTTGCCCAGCCCTAAAACAGAGGTGTACAAGAACAAAGTTGACATGGATTTGACAACAAAATGCCTGGTCTCAGCCCAGGTAGGTGAAATAACGTTGATCTGGAGAATGTAGACTGGTTAGCTCAGGAGGGCTATGAGGGTGGAAGATTATTTTTCCTGTGCCATCAGGTACCCTGGAAGAAGGACCCTCCCACTAACCTGCAATCCTGTGTCCATGCTGATTGTAATGTGAGGCTCTTTAGGGGATTGAAGTAATGCATTTTTTTTCTGAGGGCTTCCACCTACCTGAGTCTTCCCCTTCTCCACTTCCCAGAAAACTTCCCTCTACCCTCTTATCCTTCCTTGTAACATGGAACCCATCTTTATGCCCAAACCTGTATAAAAGTTGGGGAGGGAAGGAGGAGTCTGTCTCACTGCTGTGCTTATGGCTTATTTACTGTGGAGAGAGAGGGGTTGGGAGAGATAGTGTGTACATATATGACTATACCTGTCTGTATATTTGCAGGAGAAGGGAGGGCCCTTAAAATTGACATCTGGGGTGACCTGTTACTTGCTTTCTGAGAAACAATGTGGCATTTACTGATAACCAGTGACTTGTCTGTTTCAGAATAAAACAAAAACCTATGTGAATGATATTGGTTCAAATGTTTTGTTTGGATAGGGTGCTGAGGGGATATGATATTCACCTGAGTCCAAATTTTGGAGGTAAGCTGTTTCTAGATACTTGAGGTCTTTGTGTTAAGTTGACTAGAGCTTAGACACAACAAGCCAGCCCCGAAGGGTAAGCTGACCAGTGGCACTTGCCCAGGTTCTACACCTCTGCCTCTCCAGATCCCACCTTCCTGACCTGCAGAGACATGCAATGGAGCACAAGAGTGCTCTCAACCCCCCAGCATGTTGCTTAGAACATGGAGTTTTTCCACTTTTCTGGCTTTATTTGCAAGAATCCTGCTTTCTCCTCAAACTCTTGTGAGGGCACCAAACCTGAAGTGCATTTCCTGGTGTTACTAGAGGAGCACTACCCACAGAAATGGGGGTATTTGCCACAGGGTGCTATTCTCCTCTAGCTATAATGTTCTGCTTCATCTGTCATATTCTATAAGGAGGACACTTGAGCACACATTCTATGAACCCTGGTCACTCACCCAATTCAGTTTGTTTAAAACTGAGAACATGATCTTTGCTGTCCAGTCTGCTTCACCTACCCAGGCCCCAGGTCTTTGTCACTCTGTCTCCCAAGTCTTCAATTCCAATCAAGTTTTATTGGGTCTACATTCAGAAAACATTCCAACTTTATTCTTATCTCTCCATTGATCATGTGCTCCCAAGATTAGGCCTTGGACATCATGCTACCAAATTATTGCAACAACTTTCCAACCTCTGGTCTCCCTAATGCCAGTGTTGACCCCTCCAGTTCATTCAGCACACTGAAGTCAGTGTGATATTTATAAATCCAGCCTGATTACTTCAGGGACTATTGATGGCTTTATTTAACTGTCAAATAAAATCTAAACATTTGGAACAACCAAGATGGCAGCATAGGTAAACACCTAAACTTGCTGCCGAGCACAACCATATAAAAACTATAACTAAAAGTCAAAACGAATATCATCCAGAACCATGGAAAAGCTGATTGAGTGGAAATTCTACAAGGAGAAGGAAAGAGAAAAGCGAATCAAGTACAGTAGGAGTTGCAGAAGTGAAGTGCGGAGGTACAGAGGCGCGCATGAGAGGGGCTGCCAACTGAGTACACTGTTCTTTTTTTTCAATCAGGAGGGATACAAGCTCCCGACTGCTCTGAACTCCAGTTCTGGGCGAGACTCTGGGGACCCAGACTCATACGTGGAGAAACTAGACTGTCTGGCATCAGGCTGGAACGCGAGGGAGGCTTTCTCTCAGAGGTGTTTGCAGCAATCATCGTTCCAGCATGGTGCTGCAGGACACAGAGACCAAGGGGCCTCTTCGGGGCAGAGCTGACTGGCAGCCATTGCTGTTTGCTCCACCCTGGTGATTCCCTGAGACCTCGCCCCACCCAATTTACAACCCCACCCAAGCTGTGTGCAGAGGCTTTTGCACATGAATGGCCTGGCCTTTTTCAATTTAAACTTAACAAACAGCAGCTGGGTCAGAGAGCCCCAGAGCCGCCAAAAGAAGGTGCAAGGCTCCAAAGCAGCTTGCATTGCTTCACAGCTGGGCCTCATCTGGGCACCTCCAAACCCCAAACAAAAAGGAGGAATCTGCAGATCTCACTGTAGCTCCTGCTGGGTGGCTTCAGGCAGTGGCTGACTTTGCACCTCCTAGGAGATCCAAGAGCCAGTGGTTAGAGTGAGACCATCCAGATTACAACTCTTCACATCCATAGGAGACACACTCAGGGGGCAGACTCAGTGAGTGCCAAAGCTCCACTGAAGCAAGTTCTGCTCCATAAGGGTGTCTCCAGTACAGAAGTTCTCCCATTGTAGACACAACTGGTCCTCACATCCAATTGGCCTGGAGGTCAATTCCTCCCAGAGATACCAACAGCAATCAAGGCTTAACTACAACAAGACAGTGCACACAGCCCACAAAGGTGTGCACCAAGAGTGTCCACCTCAGGCAATTAGGGAGGCTGAGCCACTGGGCCCTATAAAACACCTAGAACACAAAACCACTCTATCAACACAGGGAAGCAACCAAAATGCAGAGACAAAGAAACAGGTCACAAATGAAAGAAATGGAGGAAAGCAAACTACTGGATATAGAGTTCAAAACCACAGTTATAAGGTTACTCAAGAATCTTCTAGAAATGTTGGAGAAATATAGTGAGATCCTCAAGGATATGAAAAAGGATCAATTAGAATTAAGCACACACTGACTGAAATAAAGAATAATATACAGAGATCCAACAGCAGACTAGAGGATCCCAAGAAGCAAGTCAAAGATTTGAAATATGAAGAAGCAAAAAACACCCAACCGGAAAAGAAAAGAGAATCCAAAAATATGAAGACAGTGTGAGGAGCCTCTGGGACAACTTCAAGCGTACCAACATTTGAATTATAGGGGTACCAGAAGAAGAGAGAGAGGAAGATATTGAAAACCTATTTGAAGAAATAATGACAGAAAACTTCCCCTACCTAGTGAAAGAAATAGACTTAAAAGTCCAGTAAGCACAGAGAACCCCAAACAAAAGGAATCTAAAGAGGACCACACCAAGACACATCATAATTAAAATGCCAAGGGCAAAAGACAAAGAGAGTATTAAAAGCAGCAAGAGGAAAACAGTTAGTTACCTACAAGGGAGCACCCATACGACTGTCAGCAGATTTCTCAACAGAAACTATGCAGGCCAGAAGGGAGTGGCAAGAAATATTCAAAGTGATGAATAGCAAGAACCTACAACCAAGATTACTTTACCCAGCAAACCTATCATTTATAATTGAAGGGCAGATAAAGAGCTTCACAGATAAGAAAAAGCTAAAGGAATTCATCACCACCAAACCAGAATTATATGAAATGCTGAAGGGTATTCTTTTTTTTAAATTTTATTTTATTGTTTAAAGTATTACATATAATAGTACATATATCTCCTTTTTTTTCCCATTGACCTTCCCCCAGCCTCCCCAACCCCCTATCGCATGCCCTCATCCCACCCCCTCCAGTGTCTTGTGTCCATTGGTTGTGCTTATATGCATCCATACAAGTCCTATAGGTGATCTCTTCCCCTCCTCCCCAACACTCCCCAGCCTTAACGCTGTATTTTGACAGTCTGTCCGATGATTTACTGCCTCTGTGTCTATCTTTTTGTTCATCAGGTTATAATGTTCTTTATTTTCCATAAATGATTGAGATCATGTGGTATTTTTCTTTCATTGCCTGGCTTATTTCACTTAGCTAATGCTCTCCAGTTCCAATCATGCTGCTGCAAATGGTAGGGATTCCTTCTTTTTTATAGCAGCGTAGTATTCCATTGTGTAGATGTACCATAGTTTTCTAATCCACTCATCTGATGATGGGCACTTATGCTGTTTCCAAATCTTAGCTATGGTGATTTGTGCTGATATGAACATAGGGGTGCATATATCCTTTTTGATTGGTGTTTCTAGTTTCTTGGGATATATTCCTAGAAGTGGGATTACTGGGTCAAATGGGAGTTCCATTTTTAGTTTTTTGAGGAAACTCCATACTGTTTTCCACAGTGGCTGTACCAGTCTGCATTCCCACCAGCAGTGCACGAGGGTACCTTTTTCTCCGCATCCTCACCAGCACTTGTCGTTTGTTGATTTGTTGATGATAGCCATTCTGACAGGTGTGAGATGGTACCGCATTGTCGTTTTGATTTGCATCTCTTGGATAATTAGTGACTTTGAGCATGTTTTCATATGTCTCTTGGCCCTCCTTCTGTCTTCTTTTGAAAAGTTTCTATTTAGGTCCGTTGCCCATTTTTTTTATTGGATCATTTATCTTCCTTTTATTAAGTTGTGTGAGTTCCCTGTAAATGTTGGAGATTAAACCTTTATCAGTGATAACATTGGCAAATATGTTCTCCCATACAGTGGGGTTTCTTGTTGTTTTGTTGATGGTTTCTTTTGCTGTGCAGAAGCTTTTTATTTTGATGTAGTCCCATTTGTTTATTTTCTCTTTAGTTTCCATTGCCCTAGGAGTGGTATGGGAGAAGAATTTGCTTCGACATATGTCTGAGATTTCTCTGCCTAGGAATTCCTCTAGTATTTTTATGATTTCCCATCTTATGTTTAAGTCCTTTGTCCATTTTGAGTTTATTTTTGTGTATGGTGTAAGTTGGTGGTCTAATTTCACTTTTTTGCATGTATCTGTCCAATTTTCACAACACCATTTATCGAAGAGACTGTCTTGACTCCATTGTATGTTCATGCCTCCTTTGTCAAATATTAATTGAGCATATTGGTTTGGGTCGATATCTCGGTTCTCTATTCTATACCATTGGTCTATATGTCTGTTCTTTTGTTAGTACCAGGCTGTTTTGAGAACAATGGCTTTGTAATACAGCTTGAAATCTGGTATTGAGATCCCACCTACTTTGTTCTTCTTTCTCAGGATTGCTGTGGCTATTCAGGGTCTTTTTTTATTCCAGATAAATTTTTGGAGAGTTCTTTCTAGGTCTGTGAAATATGCCGCTGGTATTTTAATGGGGAGTGCATTGAATCTATAGATTGCTTTGGGTAGTATGGACATTTTAATGATGTTGATTCCCCCAATCCATGAACGTGGTATGTTCTTCCATCTGTTTACGTCTTCCTCTATCTCTTTTTTCAGTGACTTGTAGTTTTCCGCATATAGGTGTTTTACCTCCTTAGTTAAGTTTATTCCTAGGCATCTTAATTTTTTTGGTGCGATGGTAAATGGGATTGCTTTTTTAGTCTCTCTTTCTGTAAGTTCATTATTGGTGTATAGAAATGCAATAGATTTCTTGGCATTAATTTTGTATCCTGCTACCTTGCCGAATTCATTTATTAAGTCTGTTAGTTTTTTGATGGAGTCTTTTGGGTTTTTTATGTACAATATCATGTCATCTGCGAACAAGGAGAGTTTTACTTCTTCTTTTCCATTTTGGATGACTTTGATTTCTTCTTCTTGTCTAATTGCAATAGCTAATACTTCCAGTATTATGTCGAACAGGAGTGGTGAGATTGTTCACCCCTGTCTTGTTCCTGTTCTTAGGGGAAGTGGTTTTAGTTTTTGCCCATTGAGTATGATGTTGCCTGCTGGTTTGTCATATATGGCTTTTATTATGTTGAGGTATGATCCTTCTATTCCCACCTTGCTGAGAGGTTTTATCAAAAATGGGTGTTGGATTTTGTCAAATGCTTTTTCTTCATCAATTGATATGACTATGTGGTTTTTATCTCTCAGTGTGTTTGTGTGATGTATCACATTTATTGACCTGTGGATATTGTACCATCCTTGCATCCATGGGATAAATCCTACTTGGTCATGGTGTATGATCTTTCTGATATACTGCTGAATCCGATTTGCTAGAATTTTGTTGAGGATTTTGGCATCTATGTTCATGAGGGATATTGGCCTGTAATTCTCTTTCTTTGTGTTGTCTTTATCTGGTTTTGGTATTAGGGTGTTGCTGGCTCAGAGAAGGAGCTTGGAAGTGTTCCTTCCTGTTGAATTTTTTGGAATAGTCTGAGGAGGATAGGTTTAAGTTCTTCCTTGAATGTTTGGTAAAACTCCCCTGTGAAGCCATCTGTCCCCGGGCTTTTGTTTGCTGGAAGCTTTTTGATGACTGCTTCAATTTCTTCCATAGTGATTGGCCTATTGATATGTTTAGATTCTTCCTGATTGAGTTTTGGAAGCTTGTATTTTTCTAGGAATATGTCCATTTCCTCCAGGTTGTCCAGTTTGTTGGAATAGAGTTGTTCATAGTATTTTTTAATAGTTCTTTTTATTTCTATGGGGTCTGTTGTTATTTCTCCTCTTTCATTTCTGATTTTGTTTATTTCGTGTCCTCTCTCTTTGCTTCTTGGTGAGCCTGGGTAGAGTTTCATCAATCTTGTTTTTCCTTTCAAAGAACCAGCTCTTGGTTTTGTTGATCTTTTGTATTGGTTTTTTTTTTTTTTGTCTCTATGTCATTTATCTCCGCTATGATCTTTATTATTTCATTCCTTCTGCTTATAGTAGGCTTCTCTTGTTGCTCTCTTTCTAACTCTCTGACTTTTAAGGTTAGGTAATTTATTACCTTTGTTTCTTGTTTTTTTTGCAGTAGGCTTGTAGAGCTATGAACTTCCCTCTCAAGACTGCTTCAGCTGTGTCCCATAGATTTTGGATTGTTGTGTTTTCATTGTCATTTGTTGCCATGATGTTTTTTATGTCTTCTTTGATATCTCTGGTAATCCATTCATTGTTTAATAGCATGGTATTTAGTCTCCATGTGTTTTATTTTTTTGGATTGTTTTTATTGTAGTTGATTTCCAGTTTTATGCCATTGTGATCTGAGAAGATGCTTGATATAATTTCTATCTTCTTGAATTTGAAGAGACTTTGCCTGTGAACCAATATATGCTCTATCTTTAAAAATGACCTGTGTGCACTTGAGAAGAATGTATATTCTGTGGCTTTGGGGTGAAATGTTCTGAAGATGTCACTTAATTCCATCTGGTCTAGTGAGTTATTTAGGATTGATGTTTCTTTGCTGATTTTTTGTTTAGAAGATTTGTTCAATGGTGATAGTGGGGTATTAAAGTCCCATACTATGATTGTATTGCTGTCAATCTCTCCCTTGATATCCTCCAGGAGTTTTTTTAATGTATTTGGGTGCTGCTGTATTGGGTGCGTATATGTTTACCAGAGTTATTTCTTATTTCTGGATTGTTCCCTTTAGTATTATGAAGTTGCCTTCCTTATCTCTTGTTATGTCCTTCACTTTGAGATCTAATTTGTCAGATATAAGTATTCCTACCCCAGCTTTTTTTTTTTTTCATTTCCATTCGCCTGAAAAACCTTTGTCCATCCCTTCATCATCAGTTTTTGTGCGTCTTTTTTTTCTGAGGTGGGTTTCTTGTAGACAGCAGATATATGGGTCATGTTTTCTTACCCACTCTGTTACCTTATGTCTTTTGATTGGGGCATTAAATCCATTTACATTTAAAGTTATTATTGATAGGTACTTGTTTGTCGCCATTTTTATTCTTTACCTCTGTGTTCCTTCTTTGCTTCCTATTTCTTCTTTTTACAGCAGACCCTTCAGCATTTCTTGCATTGCTGGTTTGGTGGTAATAAACTCCCTTAGTCCTTTTTTGTCTGTGAAGCTCCTAATTCCACCTTAAATTTAAATGATAGCCTTTCTGGGTATAGTATTCTTGGATTCAGTCCCTTTCTTTGCATCACTTTGTATATTTCATTCCATTCCCTTCTGGCCTGGTGTGTTTCTCTTGAGAAATCAGTTGATATTCTAATAGGATATCCCTTTTACATAACTTTCTGTCTCTCTCTGGCCGCCTTTAATATTCTTGCTTTGTCGTTGGTGTTTTCCAGTTTAATTATGATGTGTCTTGGTGTTGTTCTTTTGGGGTTCAACTTGTTTGGTACTCTATGTACTTCTTTGACTTTCATAGGTTTTGTTTTTTTTTTTGCCAATATCAGGGAAGTTTTCTGTCATTATTTTTTCAAACATGTTTTCTATTTCTTGCTTCTCTTCCTCTCCTTCTGGTATCCCTATTAAGCGAAAGTTGTTTCGTTTTTTGTTGTCCCAAAGCTCCCTTAGGCTCTCTTCTTGCTTTTTAAGTCTTCTTTCAGTTGCTGCTGTGTTTGTATGTTTTTTCCTACCTTGTCTTCTAATTAGCTGATGCAGTCCTCAGGCTCTTCTAGTCTACTGTTTAGGCCTTCCATTGTGTTCTTTATTGCAGCTATGTCGTTCTTCATCTCCTCTTGGTTTCTTTTCATGTTGGTGACATTATCATTCAGCTCCTTATAGTTCTCATTGAGTTGTGTGTATTTTCATTGAGTTGTGTGTATTTTCATTGAGTTGTGTGTATTTGTCATTCTGCCGTTTAAACATCCTTATATCCATTACTCTGAATTCTTTCTCTGATATGCTGCTAGCCTCAATTTCATTTAACTCCCTTTCTGGTGATTCCTCTTTTTCTTTCCTTTGGGGATTGCTTTTTTGTCTTCCCATGTTTTGCTGTAACGTTTTAATTTTAGGTTCGATTTGTTTGATACTTAGGTTCTTTTTGGGATGGTGATACTGGTGTGATCTCTCAGGTCTCCTGGGCTTGGCAATCTAGTGTAGCTCCCTACTTGAGCTATTTGGGTTCTCTTGATGTAGGCCTGTGAGCTGGAAATGTACAACTGTGGTGTCTAGCAGTCAGCAGCAGTGGAGGGGGCTGTCCCAACTTTTTGCTGTCTTGCACCCTTGATTGGAATCGCATGTGTCCAGCGGGGACTCACAGTGGCACCCAGGAACCGTCTGTTGGGGTGATGGGTCTCAGGAGGCCTCCGCTCTGGAAAGGTGAGACTGTGCTGTCCAGAGTACTGTAGTTGTGGGGAGGGCAGACTCAGCTTTTGCTGCTGCACCTGTGGTGGATAGGCGCACACTCCCAGTGGAGGCTCACAGGGGCACCCGCGGTGCATTTGCCAGTGAGTGGTGCTGAAGCTCTCTGAAGGGCCCTGGCACTGAAACCTCATAATTGAGGCATTGCTGCGGGAACGGTGCACCTTTGGAGGTGGAGGTCCCAGGGTTTGCGGGTCTGTGGCTGGAGTAGCAGGATTTTAGCTGGAGTGGCTGTTGGGTCATGGACAGTGTCAAAGTCCTGACTTGGTAGTGGTGCTGATGAGTTCCTAGAAAAGGTCACCTTTCCCTTTAAGATGGCGTGGGTTCCATGCCCGAGTCCTGCAGTCCAGGGGGTGCCCACAGTGGTAGTAGCCTCTCCTTGTCCAAGAGAGCCTGGTCTGCCAGCCCCTTCTGCTCCTGCAAGATTTAACTGTCCCTTACTCACTCACACACCACACACACATCCAAACACTGTCCTTTCATACCCTCAGTCACTCACTTCCTCTCCCTCACCTCTGTCCTGCCATGTGCCATCTTTTCCAAGAATTCTGAAAGGTATTCTTTAAGAAGAGGAAGAAGAAGAAAAAGGTAAAGATAAACATTATGATCAACAAAGTGACAACAAATACATATCAACAAGTGAAACTAAAAATCAAATGAATAAAAAATCTGACGAACAGAATAAACTGGTGAATATAATAGAATCAGGGGCATAGAAAGGGAGTGGACTGACAATTCTCGGGAGAAGGGGTGTGTGGGGTGCAGGAAGAGACTGGACAAAAATCATACACCTATGGACGAGTACAGTGGGGGTTAAGGGCAGGGGGTGGGTTGGGAACCGGGTGGAGGAGAGCTATAGGGGAAAAAAGAGGAACAATTGTAATAATCTGAGCAATAAAGATTTATTAAAAAAAACCTTAAACATTAAAAAAATCTAAACTTTTTGCCTAGTATTCAAATCTCTAGAGCAGAAATGAGAAATGGGAAGGAAACTGGAGCACCAACCATTAGGAAACCAATGAGTCTTTTTTTCTGTATTTCTTCCAAGCTTTCTACTTGGAAAGGGAAATTAGCATGGACAACAGAGATTTAAGTGCCAGGAAACCTATCCTGTGCCCACAGAATAGAGTAATATTCTGTGGCCCAGGGGTTGCCTAAATCAATGAATGACAAAAGAAAGTGTATATTAAATAGAGGGTTTATAGAAATTTGAACTAGATATCAACTCTAAAGGGTTAACAAATGCTAATGGTTCACATTTGTGCAAATGAATATAGGTATTCTGAACACCCATTGGCTCAACCCTAAATAGCTCACAACCATGAGTATTTGACACATGGCAGTAGATCAGTAGGGGCCTTATGTTTGGCCTTGGAGCCACCTTAAAAACCAAGGCCATTGTCCAAGGCCCTGATCTTTGTAGTGGCTCACTTGATTGTTGATTTCCCATTGCTCTCTGAAGAATGGAAGGAGATAAGGGGTAGTACATAGGTTACAAGGTGAGTGACCTGAGGACTGGGAAGCTGGAGTACGGAAGGCAGAAGGCAGGTTTTTCTGGCAGGTTAATAACTACCCTATAGCTACAGCAGTGACTCATCTGGGTGTGTCCCAGGGAGGCCAAGTCTCTTGCAGGAGAGAAAGCTGAGTATATGGGAATTCAGGTGTTAGAGCAAAACCAGCGCTCCCTTGGATAGTGCCAATGTTTGGATCAATTGGGCCAAACACCAGTGGGTGTCAAGGGAGTAGCTACCTCATTTCCTCCTTTTATTTTTTTTAATATATTTTATTGATTTTTTACAGAGAGCAAGGGAGAAGGATAGAGAGTAAGAAGCATCGATGGGAGAGAAACATTGATCAGCTGCCTGCAATCAAGGTACATGCCCTTGACCGGAATCGAACCCGGGACCCTTCAGTCTGTAGGCCGACACTCTATCCACTGAGCCAAACCAGTTAGGGCTTCCTCCTTTTCTTGTTTGTGTGTATCTCAGCAAAGGCTAATCAACAACCATTTAAGTATACCAAGCACATTCTTCCACTATATTAAGGCCAGGTATCCATCTCAGCAGGCATCCAAGCCAGGAGGAGGGAACCGTGGCAAGGGCCAACCTCTAGGGATTGTCAGGTATGAATAGTTTACATTATCTCTGAGACATGTCAGCACCATCTTTCATAAGACTCTGATGTTTATATCTGATACCTAAGGCAGGTTACATTAAGCTGTTTTGGTATGCAGACCTGGGGCATATGAGAAAATGTGGGTCCCTGGATTGATTTGGCCAAACAGTAGATGAAGGGGAAGTGCAAGACCAATTGAGGACCTTCTTTAGGCCAGGGGGCACTCCAGGCTCTAAGTCTGAGGCTGGTGGATATGTACTGGGGAACAGAATTCAGAAGTTGGGGCAGCTGTAGTCTGAATGAAGTGGGTGGCAGGGATGAGGGAAGCAGAGAACAAAGCAGAACACTGCTGTGCAAGGTGTTCCTCCTAGGAGGTAGCTTGTCCACCCCCACCTAGTCAGCAACCATTAGAAGCTAAGCTCTGGAGAAAGCACCTGCCAATAGCCTGTAGGCAGGGTTAAAGTAACTGGGAGTACTTCAGTAGGAGAAAAGAGGAAGTAGGTAGAGATTTACAACTTGATTCTGAAAGAGTGAGACTCCAAAAATCAAGGCATGAACATGCAGATTACATTTTGAATTGCATTTAATTGAGAAAGAAAAGATGTAGCAGGAGAATGAGGGCTGGAGAGAGATGAGTAGAGAAGCCAGGACATAGAGTAAAAGGGATAAGGGCAAAGAATAGTGAGGATAAGAAGGAAAACACTGCCCAGAGATAAGTAGTAGTTCATGTATCAACAGTACTTAAAACCCATTCAAATTATTTCCTGCTCTATAGGAAAGTTGAGCCTATGCCCACCCCAGGTCTGTCAGGTTATCAATAAGTGGCAAGCAGGATACAGGCAGTGACATCTAACCCATGAGTGTTACTTGCCCCATACCTATTTCTTTTTTCAAGCAGGGTTCAGGAAAACTGGGTCAAAGGTTTCAGAGTTTAAGGACCCCTAGATCTCTCTATGAGGCCTCCCATTAGACTCAGAATTAAATTTCTCTTTGTGTCTGAGTTGGAGAAAATTTCAGATCTTAACCCTTTTTTTCTCCTTCTCCACAAGGTCATAAGAAAAGGACTTAAGAAATGTGTCCTGTTTAGGTTCAATTAAGAGCTTTATTTATTCCTTGAGAAGGAAGGAACAAGTGATAAGAAAAGGAGGAGGAAAAGCCAGGGAAAGCTAGCACAGCTGCTTCCCTTTGGGCAAGAGAAATGAGAGACACAGTGTTGTATAAAGCAGCTCCCTGAGGGCTTCATCCAGCCCAGCAACCCCTATTGTGGAGTAAAGGAATGAATGAGACATTGTTATTCCTTTATTCATCTGTTCTTTGAGCATTGGAACTGTGATAGATACTACAGAGGTAGAAAAGTTGGAGCAGTGAAGTTTCTAAGAGGACAATGATGGAATATGGGGCTGAGGACATCACTCCAAAGAGAGTATTTAGGCACTTTATCTGGAGGCTTCTTGTCTTAGTTCTGATTACTATTACAAATACCATAGATTGGTGGCGAAACAGACATTTATTTCTAATACTTATGGTGATTTGGAAGTTCAAAACAAGCTGTTGTCCAATTTGATTCTTAATGAGAGCTCTCTTTCTGGTTTGGATACCGCTGCCTTCTTGCTGATTGCTCACATGGTGAAGAGAGAGAGGGAGTTCTGGTGTCTCTTTCTCTTCTTATAAGATAACTAATCTCTTCATGGGAAGGCCACCCTCATGACCTCATTTTAGCCTAATTACCTCCAAAAAGCCCCACCTTCAAATATCATCCTATAGGCCTTAAACATGAATTTTGGGGGTCACAAACATGCAATCCATAACATTTTTCTTTCACTTATACTTTTAGAGATGTCGGGATACTTTAACTAAGTTCTCATACTGATCACTGCTAGCACATAAGATGACACCTTTGGATAGAAAAATTACAAAAACTACCCCTTCTTCTGGGCTGTATCTCAGTGCCAGGGCATGGCTTGGTGACTGCATATAAGTTCCCACTTGATCTTTTTCCTAGGAGCCCTTGGACAAGGATCTGTGCTGGCCCTTTAGGGTCACTAGAATTCCACAAAAAGGAACAGAATTGTCTAAGTTGCACTGAATGGTCTAGAATGAGAAGTATAACCCTGGGATTGGTGGGGAGCCCTGATTGCCTTGCCCTGCTGGGTACTGCTGACTGCCTAACACAGGTTCCATCTTATAAAGCTATTTGGGGAGGGGGCTGAAATTTTGTAATAAAGAATTGTGTCACCACATCACCCTTTGCTGGAACTTGTTAGCAATAGCCCTGAATGCTGGAGCATGGGGTATAACCGTTATACCCTAACACAGAGGCCCATTAACATCTTAGTTGTCATTCAGATGATAATTCCCAATAGCAATTGTTTTCTGAAACATTGGGATTGGAGTAACACTTTCTCTCTTTGCAGTTTAGTTTATGGGCATCCAGCCTGCAGTGAAGCCAGCAGGCTGGATCAGGAGGGTCACATATATTTCAATAGCAGCAGTGCGATGTAATACACAGAAGACAATGTGGCCTTGCTTCAGAGCTGGTTATAGGCAGCTTTGAGCCAATAACAAATATAAACTTATTTGTACACAGCACCTTACAGTTTAGTGTTTAGTGCTTTCAAATCCATGGTCATATTTGAGTCCTACCAGTGCACATGGGAGCCTGACAAAAAAACACAGGAGGAAAGAACACATTCAAACACATACTTACACATTCAGTTATACTTACACATCAAATCTATAACATGCACAAGCATTCTCACACATTCACTCTCACAAACACTTATGTTGATATATTCACTCATGAACATATTTGTACATGCTCTTACATTTTCCCATTAACATGCTCACACACATGTAGATAATGGTACATTCACTTATCCTACATTCACATTTACTCACACATGAACATGCTTATGCACATGTACATACCTGCATATTCACTGAAACAAATGTACTCACACACATGTACACTCACAAATCACTCACACAAGAGAATATTTACATATTTACAAAAATAAACATATTCACATGTACATGCATATTAACTTAGTTACAAACAAAAACATGCTCACGGACACAATGATATACACTCACAAACTCACACAGTCACTTACACATAAACATGCTCATGTACACTAATGCTCATACATTCACTCACAAAATGAATACACTGATACATTCTTTCACATGCAAACACACTCATTAAATCACACATTCATTCACACTTGCAGATATAGACTCAATCACTCCCACATGAACAAACTCATGCATTCAATCATACATATCAGCATATTCTCAGATCTACACACACATGAGCATACTCATATTAACATGCTTATATGCACAGGCATGCTCAGATATTTTCTCATACACATAGATCCACTCACAAATAATCACAGGACATTATCTCACATTTATTCAAACTAAAACATTAGCATTTTCACCTATATGAACATGCTCACACACACAAACCTACTCCTACATTCACTCACACATGAACATGTTCATATATTGACATATGAATGTAATAACATATTCAAAACATGCTTTAACATACACAACAACACATTTTAATATGATCACATATGCATACACATCCATGTACACACATAGCCACATTCACACATTACTTTAATGAACATATTCACATTTAATATGCTCATACATACAAAAACCTCACACATTTACCCACAGAAAGGAAAATATATAAATGCACATATATTCATTCATATACAGACATGCTCAGACATTCATGAATACACAAAGACATTAATATGCTCACACAAACATATTAACATTCACTCACATGAACTGGCTCACAAATTAATTCACACATATTGACACTCAGATACACTTACAACTTCACTTAAAATTTTATCTTTTCATGAACTTGCTTATACATTTAATTTCACACAGGAAAAATACTCATACCTTAACACCTTCATCCAACTTGCTCATGCTTTAATGTACACATCAACATGCTCACATACACACATCCTCACACATTCAGAGGTGAATGTACACATTCAAATTTATTTATACACCAACAGAAACTTTCACTCATACTTATGCTTTAACATGCTCAAAACGCAAATATGTTCACAGTTTCATTCTTATATATTCTGGCTCACACATGATCATGCTCAGACATTCACTCATATGTGAACATACTTAAACATTAACATTTCCAAACACCAAAACCTGTTAACACATAATTTCACTCAAAAATGCACACACTCACATGTCAACACACATATTCTCATGCATTTACTCACACATGGACATGATTGCTCATTGACAGACTCTAATCCCCAACATTCACTCATATTTACACATGAGCATGCTCTCACATTTATTTGAAAAAGAAACATGCTTACATACACTCATGAATCACTCATGTGTGAATGAGTACATACACACGGACACATTTACATATTTATACTACCTATAAGCTCATTAACATAATGCACGTGTATTAACACATTAACATACCCCAATAAACACTCACAAACATGAACTTGCTCATACATTCACACAGACAGGCTCATATTAACTCATGCAATCTCTCTAACACAAATTCACATAAATCACATTCACTCACACTTGCACATAAGCACACATAGATGTGCTCACACTATTATACACAAAAGAACAAACATGATGAATAAGAATAGATCTATCTAGAGACAAATGGTAGGGGAGGGGGGTTATAGAGCAACCAAAGGATTTATATGCATGCATATTAGCATAACCAATGGACACAGACACTGGGGCGGTGGGGGCTTGCCCAGGCTGGGAAGGGATGGGGGAAGGGGTTAATTGGGGAAAAAGGAGACATATGTAAAACTTTAGACAATAAAAAAATAAATACATTTTAAAAAATAAAAAGTAGGGCTCAATAAGTTCTAAATTTCCATATATTCTATCCTTATTTCCATGATTATATGATTCCATGATTTTAAGACTTGATTTTTTTGCTTGTTAATAAACTATATTTTCATCATTAAAAGCACATCAAAGCAGAAAAAAGAACAAACAAACATGCTCACATTCACTCACACAAATGAACATACACATTAACATGCTCACCAAACATACATGTTTGCATATTCATTAACTTACACACATATGCTTCTATATTCACTGAAACTTGTATTTTAATAATATGTACCAATATAGATATACTCATGCATTTATTGACATAAACATTTTTGCATATTCATTAAAAACAAATACACAAAAGCACAGCAAGCACAATTTGATTTCAAAATGGCAGCCAAGTAGGTGGATGTATCCTGTGCCTTCTTACAGAGCAGATAGAAGGAACAACTAAATCAAATAACATCCACCAGAAATTGGCAAATTAAACACTGCTGGTGAGACAAGCCTCAGACGGAAAGGACAGGGGATGCCTGGAGAACGGTAGGATCCGGGATCTGGGCTGGAGAGAGAGATGTGTGACCACTGGAACAAGAGGGTCAGAAGGAACCTGCACTGCACCAAGTCCGCATCCCTTGGGGACACGTGTAACACTTGAATGTGGAAGGGAGGTCCACAGGGCTGCTGGCAGTCAGGGAATAGAAATCTAAGTCCACAGCCATGAGAGGCAGTGCCTGAAGAATTGCCTGAGCCACATGGTACCAGGGGGGAGAGAAACTTGCAGTATCACGGTTGTTTTGCCTTTGTATTTTACTTGCTTTTATTCCCTGAACCCAGTTCATAGGACCTTTCAATTACAAACACTCACCGAGGCTGCAATGCAGGTGGAGGTGCAGTTTTGTGGAGGCTGTGAAGAGGCTGGGGAGAGGAGCAGGACAGGGAGAGGTGTCAGGAATCTGGCACTGACACATTCTGGACCCTCCAACCCTAAGCAGCCATTTTTCTCCTGAAGAGCCAGTCCTTCCCAGCAGCCTCAGGGCAGCTAGTGTAGCCTCACACAGCCTCAAACTTTGCAGAAGAAGCAAAGACTCTGAAGAGCCCCAGGGAACCCTTGGGGACTGAGTTGAGGGGCAATTTGGTCCAGGAAATCAATACAGCAACACCCCGTGTCAGAAATAGATGCTTGAGTAATTAAGACTGACAGCAAGGCAGACAAACAAAGCAGGCAGATTGGCCATGCATACTTGCAACCAAGGCTGTGGAGACTGACACAAAGGAGCAGTAGCTTGCTGGGAAATTCAACATGGTGCTGACTACCTAACAGAAAACTGAGAAGTGGCAGACAGAACAGTAGAGTGGGGTCTTGAACCAGGCCCCATGGGACATTAAAACTTGGGTGAAGTGAATGACACTTCACTTTTTTATTAAGTATCTTTTACTAAAAATTTGTTTTCTTTATTTTTTTAATCTTTTGTTTTTTTGTATTATTTTTCTGCATTCTGTTTTAAATTTTTATCATTATTTTATTTTATTTTTCCCCACACTTTTCTTCCTCACTTCCTTTTTCATTCTGTTTCTCTTCTACTGTCACTGCTTTAGTTTTTCTCTCTCCTTTCTTTTTACCCCTTATTAAAAATTGATCTTCTTTACCTGCTTTATTGATATGTTATTATTATTGTAGTCTCTGTTGGCTTACTTATATATCTAATTTCCTCTCCCCTGCTCCAAATCCATGCATTCTTTTTTCTCTTTCTTCACTAGCCAATTTATTTATGCTTTTGTTTTCTTCTCCCCTTTATCTCTTCTTCCCCTAATTGCTTAGTCAGTTTCACTCACTAAACTCAAGCCTATCTGACCTCTCCTTTATTCTCCTTTTCCCAAAAATAGATGAATATATAGATTGATAAATTAAAAAAAACCTTTTTTTGTTTTATCTTTTTATTTTATTATTTATTGCTTATTTTGTGTTTTTTTTTTTTTACTTTTCTTCTTATCCACTCATTCTCTTTCTACCTCCTATATACTAAACAATGACCCTTCCCATATTCATTCAATTCCTTAATCTTTACTTTCTGTATATAAGCCCTGCCTCTACAGATTCTGTCCCCCCTTTTTCTGGGTATTTGTTGTTTGCATTTTTTTGTTTATTTGTTTGTTTTGTGGTGTTTTTCCCCAAATATATATATTTCCCCCTTCATTTTTATTCTTTTTTCTTTTCTCTCTTACCTTTTCTCAATATCATTTTTACTCTCTTTTCTCTCTCCTAATTATCTTTTCTCAGGTGGTCACTTTTATTGGGGTTATTGGTATCATGAGAACACTCGTGTTTTGTTCCCTTTGTGTAGTGTCTTCTCAAGTTGTATTTTGTGCTGTTCAGTCAACATGATAGAGAGTGAGCTGCATAAGCAGACACCCTGAGAATAGACTCAATCCATGAACAGGACAATAACACTCAAGTCCCAACTACACCAAGAAAACCCAAATATCCCAAATAGGGGGCATCCTTAGAATACCCAGGCCACAAGACCTGGGTATTTCACCTCTGGGTCTCACAAAACATCTACTATATAAGAAACTCAAAAAAATCTGGGTGACATAGAAGTTTGATCTAATACATAGAAACAACCATAAAGGAACAGCAAAAACGAGGAGACAAAGTAATAACACCCATAAAAAAGAAAAGGAAATAAACGAAATGGAGGCAAGCAATTTGTCAGAGAAAGAATTCAGGTCAATGGTTATAAGGACTCTGAAAATGATGGAAGACAAATTCAACATGTGTAAGAATCAAGAGGAAATGAAGAACCAAGAGGAAATAAAGAATGACATCGCTGCCATAAAGAACACAATGGAAAGCATCAACAGTAGACTAGAAGAGGCTGAGGACCACATGAGTGAGTTAGAAGACAAGGTAGAGAAAACACCCAAGCAGAGCAGCAACTGGAAATAAAAAACAGCAAGAGGAGAGTGTAAGGGAGCTTTGGGAAAACACAAAATAAAACAACATCTGCATAATAGGGGTGCCAAAAGAAGAGGAAAATGAGCAAGGAATGGAAAACCTGTTTGAAGAAATAATGGCAGAAAACTTCCCTGATTTGGGGAAGAAAAAGTCACACAAGTCCAAGAAGCACACAGATTCCCAAAAAAGATGAACTCAAAAAGCCACATCATATTTAAATTGGCAAACATCAATGACAAAGAATTTTAAAGGCTGCCAGAGAGAGACAGAAAGTTACCTACAAGGGATCTTCCATTAGACTGTCAACTGATTTCTCAACAGAAACACATCAGGTCAGAAGGTAATGGAATAAAATATACAAAGTGATGCAAAGCAAGGGACTGAGTCAAAAAATACTGTACCAAGAAATGCTATCATTCAAAATTGAAGGTGAAATCAAGAGCTTGACAAACAAAAAAGGCTAAGGGCGTTTATTACCACCAAGCCAGCAATGCAAGAAATGCTAAAGGGAATGCTGTAAAAAGAAGAAATAGAAAGGGAAGAAGGAACACAGGCATAAAGAATAAGTGGCAACAAACAAGTACCTATCAATAATAACCTTAAATGTGAATGGATTAAATGCTCCAATCAAAAGACATAGGGTAGCTGAATGGATAAGAAAACATGACCCATGTATATGTTGTCTATAAGAGACCAACCTCAGAACAAAGGAATCACACAGACTTATAGTGAAGGTATGAAAAAAACAATTTTCAGACAAATGGAAATGAAAAAAGGTGGGGGTTGAAATACTTACATCTGACAAAATAGACATCAAAGTGAAGGCTATAACAAGAGATAAGGAAGGCCACTTCATAATACTAAATGGAGCAATTCAACAAGAGGACATAACTCTGGCAACATATATGCACCCGATGTAGGGGCACCAAATATATAAAAAAATCTTCTGGAAGATATCAAGGGAGAGATTGATAGCAATACAGTCATGGTGGGGGACTTTAATATCCATCAACACCACTGGATAAATCCTCTAAACAAAAAATCCAACAAAGAAAAAGCAATTCTAAATGACTCACTACATCAGATGGACTTAATTGACATCTTTAGAACATTTCACCTCCAAACTACAGAATATACAGTCTTCTCAAGTTCACATGGGACATTTTCAAAGATAGACCACATATTGGGACACAGGCAAAGTCTCTTCAAATTCAAGAAGACAGAAATCATATCAAGCACCTTCTCAGATCACAATGGCATAAAATTAGAAATCAACTACCATAAAAAAGATGGAAAAAACCCCAAAGACTTGGAGGCTAAATAGCATGCTATTAAACAATGATTGGGTTACCAAAGGAAGCAAAGAGGAAATATAAAGCATCCTGGTAACAAATGACGATGAAAACACAATAATCCAAAATCTATGGGACACAGTAAAAGCAGTCCTGAGAGGAAAGTTCATAGCTCTATAGGCCTACCTAAAAAAAAAAAAAAAAAAAAAAGTAATAAATTACCTAAACCTACAACTTAAAGAGTTAGAAAGAGAGGAAAAAGAAAAGCCCAGAGTAAGCAGAAGGAAGGAAATAATAAAGATCAGTGTGGAAATAAATGACATAGAGACAAAAAAAACAAAAAAACAACAACAATACAAAAGATCAATAAAACCAAGAGCTGGTTTTTTGAAAGGATAAACAAGATTGATAAACCTCTAACCAGGCTCACCAAAAAACAAAGAGAGAGGATTCAAATAAACAAAGTCAGAAATGAAAGAGGTGAAGTACCAACTGACCCTACAGAAACACAAAGGATTGTAAAAAAATACTATGAAGAATTCTACTTCAACAAATTGGACAACCTAGATGAAAGAGACATATTCCTAAAAAAATAGAAGCTTCAAAAATTCAATCAAGAAGAAACAAAAAACCTGAATAGGCAAATAACTACTGATGAAATTGAAGCAGTAATAAAAAATCTTCCAACAAACAAAAAACCTAGTCCAGACAGTGTCACAGGGGAGTGTTACCAACATTCAAAAAATAACTAAAATTTATCCTCCTCAGACTATTCAAAAAAATTCAAGAAGGAAAACTTCCAAGCTCTTTTTATGAGTCCAGCATTATCCTAATTCCAAAACCAGATAAGACACTAAAAGAAAGAGAACTACAGGCCAATATACCTGATGAACATAGATGCTAATATCCTCAACAAAATTCTAGCAAATTGGATCCAGCATTACATTATAAGGATCATTCACCATGACCAAGTGGGATTTATTCCAGGGATGCAAGGCTGGTACAATATCCAGAAAACAATAAATGTGATACATCACATAAACAAATTGAGAGATAAAAATCACATAGTTATATCAATTGATGCAGAAATAGCATTTAATAAAATCCAACTCCCTTTCTTGATTTAAAAAAAACCTCTCAGCAAAGTGGGAATAGAGAACCATACCTCAACATAAAAAAATCCATATATGAAAAAAAAATGGCGGCAGAATAGAAGGATGTGTCCTGAGCCTTGTCCCGGAGCAGATAGAACGAACAGCTGAGAGTCGCACGGGGAGTGTTTGTTGGTGGGTTAAGAGACAACTATATGCCAGGAGAAGGTGGGAGACTGCTGGACGGGGCTCCCCTGACCAGGCAGCCCCCATTGCTGCTTGGTTCCCTCCAAGAGCCACCGGCTCGGACGCGGAGACCACGCCATCTTGAAGGGGAAAGTGGATGTTATTGGAAGCCTGAAAATCTGCAACTATGGCACCCACCGAACAGCTGCGAACCCCAGAACACCGGACACAAATTGATGCAAACATGCAGATTCAGAGTAGCTCTACACTCCACCACGGAGGAGTCAGATTTCGCCTGGGATAAGGTGAGGTCTCTGGTCCTGGCAGGACAGGGAAGCATGTGCACTGCGGGAGCTGAAGGACCAGGGGAAGTCTGTGCCTAGAAAAATCCGTGGCTGTTGGGGCTGGCGTGATCCGTGAATGTGGAAGTGGGTCCTCAGAGCTGCTAACAGAGGGGATCTCTAAAAAGCAACTCATTTTGATCTGGCGCAGGACAGCCTAGACATTTTGAAAGTGTGCTGGCTGCTTAGACACAAGGGGAAAAAAAGGACTGCGCACACTTGCATGCAGCCCTGGAGTTCACACACTTGCGCTTTTTCCTCTTTAAATCCTTGTTTCTGATTACTAAGCCCAATACATAGGATCACCCAATTGGGGACACCCTAGGAGACTGCAGGGGAAAGTTGTTTTTGTGGAACCTGGGGATCAGAGAGGGGAGTGACCGTCGGAGAACCAGCTCTGGGGCAGCCCACTCCCACAAACCAGTATTGAGTGCCACAGGGAAAGCAGGATCTAAGCACAGGCTAGAGAGGACCTATAGACCTGGAGGTCAATCCAGAAACACTGCCACCCAGGGGTTGAATCGCAAATTGAACCTTGTGTAATCACAAATAATGGAATACAAGAGAGTAAGACACAGTGCCTGCTTAAAAATCAGGACTGGCTTACAACACAGAGGAGCAGTGGAACGCAGGGAACTGCAATACTGTCCTGACTGGGAAACAGGCGTGCCAAACAGAACAATAGAGGAAGTGAATGACCTTCACTACTGCACATTTTTTAATTTTTTTTATTATTTTTATTTTTTTCATCTTTTACTTAAGAAACTATTTTTTTTCTTTTTTCCTCACTTGATTTTACCTTTTTAATTATTACATTTTTATTTTCAATCAGTATTATTATCACTACTGTTTTAGCTTTTTTGTAAAAAAAAGTGTCATTTTATTTTCTCTTTATTTGGCTTTGGGATTAGTGTTCTACATTCTATTTTCATCTTTCCTTTAGCATCATTTTACTTTATCTCAACTCTACCTTTATGCCATCACTCTCTTCCTAACTTTTCCCCTTTTATTGTCCTGTTTCTCTTACCCTTTTCCTGCTTTAGATTTTCCCTATTCTTTCTTTTTACCCCCTGTTAAAATTTCACCCTACTGATATATCTAATTTCCAATCCCCTGCTCCAAGTCCAAACACACCTCTCTCTTCTCCATCTTCACTATCCAAAAAATTGTTTTTCTCTCTGTCCTTTTGTTGCTGTTTGCTTGAATGTTGATTATATCGATTTTTATGCTTGTTTGTGAGATTGTTTTGCTTATTCTTTTTTTTTTGTTATTTTTGTTTGTTTTGCTTCTGTTTTCCCTCGCCTCACTTGATATTAGTTTTTGTTTGTAGTTTGTATTCATCTCCAGGTACTTGTTGCTGGCATTTACTGGGATTAGTGGCTGTTTTATTAGAGTTTTCTCCCCATATATATAGTTTGTTCCCCTCTTCTTTCTTATTCTCTTTCTTTTCTCTCTTACTTTTTTTTTCTTTTTCCGATTTCATTTTTGCACTCTTTTCTTTTTTTTCTCTTCTTCTTTCTCTCCAATCCTCTATTTTGCCTTTCTCTGGTGGTCACCTTTATTTGGGGTTATTAATATCATGAATACATTTCTGTTCAGTGCCTTGTGTGTTGTATCTGGTTGTGTTGTATTTTGTGCCTTTAAATCAACACAGGAGAGAGAGAACTACATAAGCAGACACCCGGAAAAGAGAGACCATGGAGAGACAAAGGAACAGCCCACATAGGAAAGAAAAACAGGCATCACCAGAAAGGAAGTAAACGAAATGGAGGAAAGCAACCTGTCAGAGAAAGAATTCAGAGAAATGGTCATAAGGTGGCTGAAATGAATGGAAGACAAATTGGACAATATGTGTAAGAACCAAGAGGAAATGAAGAAGAACCAAGAAGAAATGAAAAATGACATTGCTGCTGTAAAGAACGCAATAGAAAGCATCAAGAGTAGACTAGAGGAAGCAGAGGACCACATCAGTGAGCTAGAAGACAAGGTAGGAAAAAATACCCAAGTAGAACAGCTTCTAGAAAAACAAATTACAAAGCAGGAGGATAACGTAAGGGAACTTTGGGACAACACAAAACAAAACAACATCCGCATAATAGGGGTTCCAGAAGGAGAGGAAACTGAGCAAGGAATAGAAAACCTGTTTGAAGAAATAATGACAGAAAACTTCCCTGATATAGGGAAGAAAAACCCCACACAAATCCAAGTTCACAGAGTCCCAAGCAAAATGAACCCCAAAAGACAGATGCCAAGGCATATTATAATTAAATTGGCAAACACCAACAACAAAGTAAGAACCTTTTTTTAAAATTAAATCTTTATTCAGATTATTACAATTGTTTCTCCTTTTTCCCCCCATAGCTCCCCTCCATCTGGTTCCCACCCCACCTTCTGCCCTTACCTCCCCCCACTGTCCTCATCTATAGGTGTATGATTTTTGTCCAGTCTCTTCCTAACCCCCCCATACCCCTTTCCCCCTGGGAATTATCAATCCACTCCCTTTCTATGCCCCTGATTCTATTATATTCACCAGATTATTATGTTCCTCAGGTTTTTAATTCACTTGATTTTTAGGTTCACTTGTTGATGGATATGTATTTGTTGTTCATAATTTTTATCTTTACTTTTTTCTTCTTCCTCTTCTTTAAGAATACCTTTCAGCATTTCATATAATCCTGGTTTGGTGGTGATGAACTCCTTTAGCTTTTTCTTATCTGTGAAGCTCTTTTTCTGACCTTCAATTCTGAATGATAGCTTTGCTGGGTAGAGTAATCTTGGTTGTAGGTTCTTGCTATTCATCACTTTGAAAATTTCTTGCCACTCCTGTCTGGCCTGCATAGTTTCTGTTGAGAAATCAGCTGACAATCGTATGGGTGCTCCCTTATAGGTAATTAACTGTCTTTCTCTTGCTGCTTTTAATATTCTCTCTTTGTCTTTTGCTCTTGGTATTTTAATTATGATGTGTCTTGGTGTGGTCCTCTTTGGGTTCCTTTTATTTGGGGTTCTGTGCACTTCCTGGACTTGTAAGTCTATTTCTTTCACCAGGTGGGGGAAGTTTTCGGTCATTATTTCTTCAAATAGGTTTTCAGTATCTTGCTCTCTCTCTTCTTCTGGCACCCCCATAATTCTGATGTTGGTACGCTTGAAGTTGTCCCAGAGTCTTCTTACATTATCTTCAACTTTTTGAATTTTTTTTTGCTTTTTGCTTTTTCAGTTGAGTGTTTTTTGCTTCTTTCTATTTCAATTCTTTGACTTGATTCTTGTGTTCCTCTAGTCTGTTGTTGGGTCTCTGTATAATATGTTTTACTTCAGTCAGTGTATGTTTAATTTTTAGTTGGTCCTTTTTCATATCTTCGAGGGTCTCGTTATATTTATCGGCCTTTTCTAGGATATTCTTGAAAAGCCTTATGACCGTGGTTTTGAATTCTATATCCTGTCGTTTGTTTTCCTCCATTTCTTTTGTTTGAGATCTGTTTCTTTGTTGCCGCATTTTCACTGCTTCCCTGAGTTGGTAGGGGAGCTTTGTGTGCTAGGTTTCCTATATGGCCCAGTGGGTCGGCCTCCCCAGTTAACCTGAGGTGAATACCATTGGTGCACCCCTTTGTGGACTGTGTGTACAGCCTTGTTGTAGTTAAATCTTGATTGTTGTTGGTATCACTGGGAGGAATAGACCTCCAGGCCAGTTGGCTGTGAGGATCAGCTGTGTCTGTGCTGGGAGAAGTTCGGTGCTGGAGACAGCCTTATAGGATTAGACTTGCCAAATTGCAAAAGCCTCTGTTCTCAGCTTGGATGGGGTGGAGTCTGAGGGCAGAGCAGACAGTTTTGGCTTCCCATCAGCCTTGCCCTTGCATGCGCGCACCTCCAGACCTCTGCCTTCCCCGGCTCCCAAGTCTCCACCCGAGAGTCCAGATTCCCCCCCACAAGAGCGTGGGTCCCCAGGAGTTGGCCTGGAACTGGGGTTCAGTGCAGTCAGAACTGGGGCTCAGTGCAGTCAGAAACTTCCAACTCCCTTCTACTAGGGAAAGCCTGTGGCAACCTCCACAATCTTTGTGCGCACTGGCTCACACACCTCCAGACCCCTGCCTGCCAGGGCTCCCCCGGGGCTCCCCCGGGTCTCCGAGTCTCAGGGTGCCTTTCTCTCTACCTGACAGTCCAGACTCCCCCTGTATGAGCCTGGGTCCTTGGGGTTTTGCCCGGAACTGGGGTTCAGTGCAGTTGGGGGCTTCCTTCCCCCTCCCGCCAGAGAAAGTCAGCCAGGCTCTCAGCCGCCCTTCTTCTCTGCGTGCACAAAGACCCTTTGCCGTACCTCCAATTCTCTGTGAGCTTTTCTCTTTTCTTCTAGTTGTAGAATTTCCACTCAGCCAGCTTTCCTGTGGTTCTGGAAGGTGTCCGTTCTGTCTTTTAGTTGTAGTTTTGAAATTGTTGTGCGAGGCAGCAGTTTAGGTGCTTACCTATGCCGCCATCTTGGTCAAAGTAAGAATCTTAAAAGTGGCCAGAGAGAGACAGAAAGTTACCTACAAAGGATTCCCCATCAGACTAGCTACTGATTTCTCAACCGAATCACACCAGGCCAGAAGGAAATGGAATGAAATATACAAAGTCATGCAAAGGAAGGGTCTGAATCCAAGAATACTGTACCCAGCAAGGCTATCAATCAAAATTGAGGGAGAAATCAGGAGCTTCTTTAGACAACAAAGGACTAAGGGAGTTTAGACCATGTGCTGGGGTGGTTGCATTTGGGCAAAAGGAGACATATGTAATACCTTAATCAATAAAGAATAAAAAATAAAATAAAATAATAAAATAAAAATTTGTTAAATAGGTAGATATTGTAAGTGTTCTTACCACACAAGGCATGCCGTTTATCAATTCTGAGTAGACATCCAGACGTTTTTATTATTTCATTGATTCTCCGTGCTTGTCAGTATTTTTCTACTTATGCAAAATAAAATGATAATCCTTTTCAATGACAAAAAAATGTGTTACATTTGTATAGTGGGATATTATTAAACCGTGAAAAGAAGGAAATACTGATAAATGCTACAACATGTATGAACTATGTAAACATTAAGCTAAGTGTAAAAGTCTAGTCACAAAAGGTCCTGTATGGTGTGTTTCAATTTATATGAAACTTGAGGCCTGGTGCACAGATTCATGCACTGGTGCACCGGTGGGTTCCCTCAGCTTGGCCTGCACCCTCTCATAATCTGGGACCTCCTGTCTGGATCAGGCCTGCAAAGATAGGGCCAAAACCTGCCATCCAACATCCCCCAGGGGTCCCGGGTTGTGAGCGGTTGCAAGCGAGGCTGAGGGACCCTACCGGTGCACAAATCTGTGCACCAGGCCTCTAGTCTTTATATGTAAAAGCCTAAACAACTCCACTACCAAAAGACCAAACGACCAGTTGACCAGTTGCTATGATGTGCACTGACTACCAGGGGACAAATTCTTTTTTTTTTTTTTTAAATATATTTTATTGATTTTTTTACAGAGAGGAAGGGAGAGGGATAGAGAGCTAGAAACATCGATGAGAGAGAAACATCGATCAGCTGCCTCCTGCACACCTCCCACTGGGGATGTGCCCGCAACCAAGGTACATGCCTCTGACCGGAATCGAACCCGGGACCCCTCAGTCCACAGGCCGACGCTCTATCCACTGAGCCAAACCGGTTTCGGCAGGGGGACAAATTCTTAATGCACAGGATCGGGCTCCCTCCTGTCTGGATTGGGCCTGTGGGGATCGGGCTCCCTCCTGTCTGGATTAGGACTGCAGAGATTAGGCTCCCTCCTGTCTGAATCAGGCCTGCTGGCAGTCTGACATCCCCCAAGGGAAGTAGTAGTGCACGAAGTGGCAGGCAGCTGTGGAGGAGCCCAAGCCCAGACCAGGCATCATGCCGCTCCCACTCATCCTGGCCCCACTGCACCTGCCACCGCTGCTTGGTAGTGCTGCCACAGAGGTGGGAGAGGTTTGTGCCCACAGCTGTGCTTTTCAACCATGAGCCTGGTATCTGGCACCCGTTGGTCAGCTGAGCGGCGCTCTCACTGTGGGAGTGCACTGACCTCCAGGGTTCAGCTCCTGCATTGAGCATCTGCCCCCTGGTGGTCAGTGCCCATCATAGTGACTGGTCGATCACTCGTTCGGTCGTTCAGTCATTTGGTCATTTAGGCTTTTATATATATAGACTAGAGGCCTGGTGCACAAAATTCGTGCATGGGTGTGTCCCTCAGCCCAGCATGCAGCCTTTCCAATCTGGGACCCCTCAAGGGATGTCAAACTGCCTCTTTAGGCCTAAATGGGCAGTCAGACATCCCTCTCAAAATCCAGGACTGCTGGCTCCCAACCGCTCACCTGCCTGCCTGCCTGATTGCCCCTAACTGCTTCTGCCTGCCAGCCTGATCATCCCCTAACCACTCCCCTGCCAGCCTGATCGATGCCTAACTGCTCCCCTGCCAGCCCTATTGCCTCTAATTGCCCTCCCCTGCCAGCCCAGTCACCCCTAACTGTCCTCCCCTGCTGGCCTGCTCGCCCCAACTGCCTCCTCTGCAGGCCTGGTTGCCCCCAACTGCCATCCCCTGCAGGCCTGGTAGCTCCAACCTTCCCTCCCTTGCTGGCCCGGTACCCCTAACTGCCCTCCCATGCCGGCCTGATTACCCCTAACTTCCCTCCCTTGCCAGCCTGGTCACCCCTAACTGTCCTCCCCTGCCAGCTTGGTCCTCCCAATTGCCCTCCCCTGCAGTCCTGGTCACCCCTAACTGTCCTCCCCTGCAGTCCTGGTCACCCCTAACTGTCCTCCCCTGCTGGCCTGGTCGCCCCCAACTGTCCTCCCCTGCAGGCCTGGTCCTCTCCCAACTGCCCTCCCCTGTAGGCCTGGTCCCCCCCAACTGCCCTCCCCTGCTGGCCTAGTCACTCCCAAGTGCCCTCCCCTACTGGCTTGGTTGCCCCTAACTTCCCTCCCCTGCTGGCCCGGTCCCCCACAACTGCCCTCTCCGGCCGGCCTGGTCGCCCCTAACTGCTCTCCCCTGCTGGCCTGGTCCCCCTCAACTGCCCTCCCCTGCAGGCCTGGTCCCCCCAACTGCCCTTCCCTGTCGGCCTAATCACTCCCAAGTGCCCTCCTCTGTAGGCTTTGTTGCCCCCTAACTTCACTCCCCTGCTGGCCCCATTACCCCTAACTGCCCTCCTCTGCCAGCCTGGTTGCCCCTAACTGCTCTCCCCTGCTGGTCTGGTTGCCCCCAACTGCCCTACCCTGCAGGCCTGGTTCCCCCTAACTGCCCTCTCCTGCAGGCCTGGTCTCTCCCCAACTGCTCTCCCCTGCAGGCCTGGGTCCCACCCAACTGTCCTCCCCTGCAGGCCTGGTCGCCCCCCATTGCCCTCCTCTGCTGGCCCGGTCACCCCTAACTGCCCTCCCCTGCAGGCCTGATCACCCACAACTGCCCTCCCCTGCTGGCCATCTTGTGGCAGCCATCTTGTGTGTTGGAGTGATGGTCAATTTGCATATTACCTCTTTATTATATAGGATATCCTGAGAAAGCAAATCATATTAGTAGTTGTCTAGGTCTGGGTCTGAATTTGGGAGCAGGAATTGCCTGCAAATGGGCAGATAGGATCTTTTTGAGGTAAGAAATGTTCTAAAATTCACTGGGATGTATAGATTGTGGTGATGGTTGCATAACTGTGTGACTTTAATACAAAATCAATGAATTGTATACTAAAACAGGTTAATGTTATATCTCAATAAATATGGTAAAAGTATCTCTTAACTAATGGTGTTTTTCATACTGTTTTTTCATTCTGTAAGATTCAATAGGAAATGTTAATGGAAGTAAAATTTCACTTTCCCATATTACTCAGATTCTGCTTCCTCTTTAGAGTCATCTCAATGTTTAGATGTTTATATACTCTATTCTCCCTCATTCATTCATTCATTCATTCAGGCATTTGGTTTTAGAATTGTGAGTCAAGTGTGAGCCATTTAGCTGTGGTGCAAGGCTATGATTTTGATGGTAAATTTAAGGTGTCATGAAAAGAATATCTTGTGCCACATTCTGGGTTATCTGGAGCTATTAAGCATTTGCACTGGATTGGGTGAGGGATGTATGGAATTTGGGATCCCTTTCAGTACAAATACTTGTTATTTCATGTTCCTGAATGAAGATTGAAACAGGTTTGATTTGTCTGATGGGAAAGCCAGGATGATTAATTATCATTTATCCATTTTAACCTACAGTGTCAAAATACTTTTTTCCCATTTCAATTGTTTGAGAATTGCTTTATAACCACTATTATTTTATTCATTTATTGTATTAATTCTGGGGATGAATTTCTATCTGTTTTCACAGAAAGATAATGTCAAGCTCATTGTTATTTTGATATTCTTGTATAATGACAACTGGGAAAGATTATTTAATAAATGGAAGTAGAAACAAGTTTTAGGGATATTTACACTCAGGAAATGTGGCATACCTACATCTATTAACAGCCCTATTGGGGGGTCTATCACCTCTGTGACTGTGTGAATATATGTGTGTGTATGTTTGGGAAGGTGATATATTTTATTGGAGAAGTTATGACTGAGACCTCTGTTACTTGGGATAAATTGCAAACTTCCCATGAGTTTAGCTGGAAGTAGCTGAGTCACCAATTACTCATACACTTCCCTTATTTCTATGTCCAAAAATAGCCTGACAACTTGCAGGGAAAGCCTAGCTAGCCTTTAATACTTTCAATTGAATTTTCATTCCTGGACATAAAATAAAATTTAGTAAATGAGAAAGAAGACGAATATTTTTTCATTTTTTAGGAAACTTAAGGTTAAGTTTATGCACTTATAAAATTTTATAATATTTAAAATTTTAACATTATGCATTAAAAATTCACCTACCAAAATGGGTGTTACTTACTAGTATTTACAAAAAAAGAAACTTAATGAAGTTTAAAAAAATCTAAATTCTCTTACATATTGAATACTCAAACAATTAATTATCAAAATTTCCTTTTAGTTATGCAAGGCAATTCTAATAGTCACATAGTGTCAGTATGGTGCCAGAGTAACCGTACTGGCACCACTTTTATTACACAGGACCATTGTGGATTTTCCTTTTACTGTAATAAAGAAGTTTCCTTTCCCTTTATTTTTCAGAAATTTCAAGTACCTTTAAAATTTCACAGGCTATATCATACAAGAAGCTCCAAGATAATAGCTTGAAATTTCAGTGAGGGCTCTGGGATAAAAGTGAGAAGAAATAATTTTTTCCCATACTCTTAGTGTTCATGGGGATCATTTTATAAAACATGCACTTATTTAAAGAAAATCCTATATACCTAGGATTTCTTTTCCTTTAGGTATATGTTAACTAACCAAAAGGGTAGATATTATTAGAATTTAGCTTCCAAATTAATACTTTTTCAAGGAGTACCAATTTATTGGATAACATAAAATTTTTTTGTTTAGTGAATTTTGTTTTTGACTTAAGAGAAACAGTGAAAAATGAATTATTTTTGTTAAAACCATGAGGATTAAAGACTCCTCCTTTTGGACATTTTATTTCCTGGTGGTACTTAGAAACATTTAAATTATTATGCATGAACTTGGAAACATGAATATTTGTTCTTTATGTTAATTTTATTTTGGACAGGAAAAGGTTAACTCAGCAATCTGGGATTATTCAAACCATGTATTTTCCAAATCAGGGCCTGTCTTTTGGACTGGCCCTTGGCTGGATCCTGGGAGGGGGAGGACTAACCTCTGTGCCCTTGGGATAATCTGATAAATTGCCTTCATATATTGAGTCCTTGGCCCATGCTGTACCTATTTGTGAAGGCCTATTTGTGCTCTGTGGGATGGACTGGAATCTGAGTAGCTATGATCAGTCACAAGGGTACTGCATGCCTATGTGACTGACCTCCAGTAAAAACCTCCAAGGCTCAAGTGAACCTCCTTGGTTGGCACACATCATTAGAAATTGAAGAGCAAGATTCAACTTACTTAAATGCAATGGTGACACAAATAGTTAACAAAGGCTAATTGATAAGTCCAGCAAAGATCCAAGGGTCTTTCCAACTGGTGAAATTTGTAGAAAAAACATTCAGGGTGGCGGTTGCACTGAGACATTCAATTGATAACTGAAATAAAATGCTGTCACTACTTAACCCTGAAAATAAATAAAAAACAGAATCTGGTTGGATTTTTTGAAATTTGGAGGATGAATATTCCACTCTGGGATTATTTTTAGCTCCAGTCCATAAAGCCATATGTAAGATGGCCAAATTTGAATAGGGACCTGAACAATATCAAGTTGAAAAGCAAAAAGCAGTGGCCCAGTCAGTGATTTTGAGCCTTTAAGATACACAATCAAATATGATTTGGAAGTATCTGCAACTTGCACTTATGCAAACTGGAGCCTATGGCAAAGCCCATGAGTGCTGCCCTTAAGTTACCACTGGAATTTGGGCCAGAAATTTTACAGTCATGGAAGTATACTACACACTGTTTGAGAGACAATTATTGATTTGCTATTGGACACTTATTGAAACTGCTCCTATGACTGAAGAACATAAAATTATTTTGAAAACATTACCCAAATATATCTTAGGTAATGCCTGATAAGAAAAGCAGTGTTTACAGTGGTTCTCAACCTTTCTAATTGTAAGGTTTGAGGAGCAGGAAACGGAGTTGGGGACCCAGGCAAGTTAAAAGAGGAAGTTTATTCTGCACTAACAAGCCAGATTCATTACGAAGGAGGGTAGAAAAAAAAGGATTAGAGGAGGAGGAGGACCCAGCCAGGCTGTCTTGCAGACTGGGGAGAACAGCAACATGTGCAGAGGTGAACACGCCTTCTGAGTGGAGGAACGGGAAGGGGTGGGGCCCAGGGCACTCGGCACATGCTGATTGGTGGTTCAATGTCTCGGGAATGTCCTGGCCGCAGACGCAGGTTACATCATACTCCGCCCACCAGTTGGGGGAAGGGAGGATCTATCACTAATGCCACGGCACTTTAATACAGTTCCTCATGTTGTGGTGACCCCCAACCGTAAAATTATTTTCGTTGCTACTTCATAACTGTAATTTTGCTACTGTTAATGAATCATAATGTAAATATCTGTGTTTTCCGATGGTCTTAGGATCTACAATAGCGGTTCTCAACCTGTGGGTCGCGACCCACAGGTTGAGAACCGCTAGCAGGGTCACCTAAGACCATCGGAAAACACAGATATTTACATTACGATTCATAACAGTAGCAAAATTAGACTATTGGGCAATGGAAAATTGGACTATTAAAGGATTCCTGTGTGTACTAGAGTCTTATAGAAATCACTATGTGAATTTGAGATGCACATTGAGGAACTTCCTTCCCAAATCAGGAGGTTATTGGAATCAGCAAGTGGACATCCTGGTGAACTTATTTGAGATGACCACCTGGGTCCATAAAATGAGTTTAGCTGCAGCAAAGCAGAGATTGGCTGATCATCAATATATTCCACTTGCATCTATGCAATGTTTCTCCAAATCATGTCAACTATTTTTTCCTACCTGATTCAGTGGTGCTGGGAAAGGGCTTCAGGTACCATATGCAGGGATAATCCCTAAGCAAGAAACCTTATGTAAATATTCCTAAGGTTCTGATGAAATGGACTGTGCCTTCACTTCATCTGGTAAACTTGGAGTTGACAGTTAATGAAGCTGCCTTAGCCTTGAATTGCTGCTGATAATCAAGATTATCACAATGACTAAACTTAACATTCCTTCCAAAGATAGAAGAGGTTTGGGTGAAAAACAATGAAAGATGAAGAAAAAGAGTAATAACAGCTGATGTTAAAGAAATGACTAATTGGATTATGGAATAAAGGAAATACAATATTAAACTGGTATCTTGAGAGAGGCTCAGAGCAAGAAAATTATATTGTCTCTTAGCAAAATTATACCCTAATGCTCAAAAGAGTGAAGTCATATATTTTCCAAGATTACTCCTGTTTTTTTTTTGTTTTTTGTTTTTTTTTTATCTTGACAAGATCAAATGGAAACCTAGAAACCTGAGTGGCATTGCTTTGGGACACATTTTGGTCATACAGTATGATGAAATGGGTCCTATAGTTAATGACTGGATAGAACTATTAATGTGCTATCATTTATTTTTCAGGTTGCATCTACTACAAAGATATAATGTGGGAGGGAATTTCCATGAACTATTCCCTACTGAGCCATTAGACTAGCTCCTGGCAGTCTAATCAGTGTGTAACTATAAACCCTTGGTGATCAATAATTGGAAACATCCCTGGTTATGATAGGGGCAGAAATAGAATATTGGGAACCAGCTAGAATTATAAGAAATATTAATCATGCTCTGTTGACCATGATTGTTTTATTCTGATTAAAGAGGGCACATTCTAACTTGGCTGGCAGCTACACTCCAGACCTGGGAGCTCACCTGGAAATGCAGCCCATCCTCTCCATTTAGACCTGCCTATTATCACAGGAGGATTAACAACATGTTGCAGAAACCAGAGCCAGAAACCAGAGTCCCAGCCCTTTGAAGATCCCCAGCCCTTTGCTTATCACTAAAGCCTTTGAAGATCTCAAGCCTCTGCATACATGGAGGCCATTGCAAATCTCCAGCTCCCATTACATGTGAACTGCCCATCTGGCATACCTTTTGCCTACTTCCCATGTAATCTTTGTCCTTCTACCCAATATAAGCAGCTGGTTTATGATGGGGGCAGAGCAGATTTTTGTGGATGACCTGCTGCTCTCCCATACTGCCAGCAGTATTGGAATAAATACTCATATATGATTCAACCTTATCTCTGCTTAATTGGCTCAAGTAGTGACAGACAGCACAGACCCATTGATTATCCAGTTACAGTTATAATGGATGAAGTATAGCAGCAGCATTTCCAACATACCACAGTGTGTTGTGCACAGATATGTATTACCCTTATTTTTGTGGATAGAAAACTACTAAATGGAGTAGTAAAAAATGGATTTCAGAGGGGACTAAAGCAGTGGGCATCACATGATAAGTTCACTTCCCCTAGGGAATGGCCTCAACTTGAGCAACTGTCTTAGGTAAATAAGTCATATGACAATGCCAACACTGATGATCAAATATATTGGGAGATTCAGTAACAGCCTTCTCAGGATATAATACTGATGAGAAATGACTAGACTGTAGAAGAGCTGGATTTAGTTGACAAACATCAGCTATTTTCTAGGTTAAGTATTTCTGTAGAACTATATTACAAGGTACAAATAATGTTAGATTAATGGGGGAAATGAGTAATCAAATTAGTATGAAATATGAAAACATTTTTTTTTTTTTTTTTTTTTTTATTTTTTATTTTTTTTTATTTTTTTTTTCAAATTTTTATTAAGGTATTACATGTGTACATATCTTATCATTGCCCCCGACCCCCACCCCACCCCCATATATGCCCTCACCCCCCAATGTTTTGCATCCGTTGGTTACTCTTATATACATGCATATAAGTCCTTCAGTTGATCTCTTATTTCCCCCACCTCTCCCTAACCTTACCACTGTAATTTGACAGTCTGTTTGATGCTTTACTGCCTCTGTAACTATCTTTTTGTTCATCAGTTTATAATGTTTTTCATTATCCCCAAATGAGTGGGATCATGTGGTATTTTTCTTTCATTGACTGGCTTATTTCACTTAGCATAATGTTCTCTAATTCCATCCAAGTGCCTACAAATGGTAGTAATTCCTTCTTTTTTACGGCAGCATAGTATTCCATTGTGTAGATGTACCATAGTTTTCTGATCCAGTCATCTGCTGATGGGCACCTAGGCTGTTTCCAAATCTTAGCTATTGTAAATTGTGCTACTATGAACATAGGGGTGCATATATCCTTTCTGATTGGTGTCTCTGGTTTCTTAGGATATATTCCTAGGAGTGGGATTACTGGGTCAAATGGGAGTTCCATTTTCAGTTTTTTGAGGAAACTCCATACTGTTCTCCACAGTGGCTGCACCAGTCTGCATTCCCACCAGCAGTGCACGAGGGTTCCTTTTTCTCCGCATCCTCGCCAACACTTGTCGTTTGTTGATTTGTTGATGATAGCCATTCTGACAGGTGTGAGATGGTATCGCATTGTTGTTTTGATTTGCATCTCTCGGATAATTAGTGACTTTGAGCATGTTTTCATGTGTCTCTTGGCCTTCCTTCTGTCTTCTTTCGAAAAGCTTCTATTTAGGTCCGTTGCCCATTTTTTTATTGGATCATTTATCTTCCTTTTATTAAGTTGTATAAGCTGCCTGTAGATGTTGGAAATTAAACCTTTATCAGTGATACCATTTGCAAATATGTTCTCCCATACAGTGGGGTTTCTTGTTGTTTTGTTGATGGTTTCTTTTGCTGTGCAAAAGCTTTTTATTTTGATGTAGTCCCATTTGTTTATTTTCTCTTTGGCTTCCATTGCCCTAGGGGCAGTATCACTGAAAAAGTTCTTTTGGCATATGTCTGAGATTTTGCTGCCTGTGGATTCCTCTAGTATTTTTATGGTTTCCCGTCTTATATTTAAGTCCTGTACCCATTTTGAGTTTATTTTTGTGTATGGTGTAAGTTGGTGATCTAGTTTCATTTTTTTGCATGTATCTGTCCAATTTTCCCAACACCATTTATTAAAGAGACTGTCTTGACTCCATTGTATGCTCATGCCTCCTTTGTCAAATATTAAATGCGCATATTGGTTTGGGTCGATATCTGGATTCTCTATTCTGTTCCATTGATCTATATGTCTGTTCTTGTGCCAGTACCAGGCTGTTTTGAGGACAGTGGCTTTGTAATACAGCTTGAAATCTGGTATTGAGATGCCTCCTACTTTATTCTTCTTTCTCAGGATTGCTGTGGCTATTCGGGGTCTTTTTTTATTCCAGATGAATTTTTGGAGAGTTCTTTCTAGGTCTGTGAAATACGCCGTTGGTATTTTAATGGGGAGTGCATTGAATCTATAGATTGCTTTGGGTAGTATGGACATTTTAATGATGTTGATTCTACCAATCCATGAACATGGTATGTTCTTCCATCTGTTTACATCTTCCTCTATCTCTTTTTTCAGTGTCCTGTAGTTTTCCGCATATAGGTCTTTTACCTCCTTGGTTAGGTTTATTCCTAAGTATCTTAATTTTTTTGGTGCGATGGAAAATGGGATTGCTTTTTTAGTCTCTCTTTCTGTAAGTTCATTGTTGGTGTATAGAAATGCCATAGATTTCTTGGTGTTAATTTTGTATCCTGCTACATTGCCGAATTCATTTATTAAGTCTGTTAGTTTTTTGATGGAGTCTTTCGGGTTTTTTATGTACAATATCATGTCATCTGCAAATAAGGACAGCTTTACTTCTTCTTTTCCAATTTGGATGCCTTTTATTTCTTCTTCTTGTCTAATTGCAGTGGCTAATACTTCCAGTACTATGTCAAACAGGAGTGGTGAGAGTGGGCATCCCTGTCTTGTTCCTGTTCTTAGGGGAAATGGTTTTAGTTTTTGCCCATTGAGTATGATGTTAGCTGTGGGTTTATCATATATAGCTTTTATGATGTTGAGGTATGATCCTTCTATTACCACCTTGTTGAGAGTTTTTATCAAGAAAGGGTGTTGGATTTTGTCAAATGCTTTTTCTGCATCAATTGATATGACTATGTGATTTTTATCTCTCAATTTGTTTATGTGATGTATCACATTTATTGATTTGCGGATATTGAACCATCCTTGCATTTCTGGGATAAATCCTACTTGGTCATGGTGTATGATCTTTCTGATGTACTGCTGGATCCTATTTGCTAGAATTTTATTGAGGATTTTGGCATCTACATTCATGAGAGATATTGGCCTGTAATTCTCCTTCATTGTGTTGTCTTTATCTGGTTTTTGTATTAGGGTGATGCTGGCTTCATAGAAGGAGCTGGGAAGTGTTCCTTCCTCTTGAATTTTTTGGAATAGTCTGAGGAGGATAGGTTTTAGTTCTTCCTTGAATGTTTGGTAGAACTCTCCTGTGAAGCCGTCTGGCCCCGGGCTTTTGTTTGCCGGAAGCTCTTTGATGACTGCTTCAATTTCTTCCATAGTTACTGGCATGTTGAGCTGTTTAGATTCTTCCTGATTGAGTTTTGGAAGGTTATATTTTTCTAGGAATATGTCCATTTCCTCCAGGTTGTCCAGTTTGTTGGAATAGAGTTGTTCGTAGTAATTTTTAACAATCCTTTGTATTTCGGCGGGATCTGTTGTTATTTCACCTCTTTCATTTCTGATCTTGTTTATTTGGGTCCTCTCCCTTTGCTTCTTGGTGAGCCTGGCTAGAGGTTCATCAATCTTGTTTATCCTTTCAAAGAACCAGCTCTTGGTTTTGTTGATCTTTTGTATTGTTTCTTTGGTCTCTATGTCGTTTATCTGTGCTCTGATCTTTATTATTTCCTTCCTTCTGCTTACACTGGGCTTTTCTTGTTGCTCTTTTTCTAACTCTTTGAGTTGTTGGGTTAGGTAATTTATTACCCCTGTTTCTTGTTTTTTGCAGTAGGCTTGTAGAGCTATGAACTTCCCTCTCAAGACTGCTTTCGCTGTGTCCCATAGATTTTGGATTGTAGTGTTTTCATTGTCATTTGTTGTCATGATGTTTTTTATTTCTTCTTTGATCTCTCTGGTAACCCAGTCATGGTTTAATAGCATGCTGTTTAGTCTCCATGTGTTTGATTTCTTTGGGTTGTTTTTATTGTAGTTGATTTCCAGTTTTATGCCACTGTGGTCTGAGAAGATGCTTGATATGATTTCTATCTTCTTGAATTTGAAGAGACTTTGCCTATGTCCCAACATATGGTCTATCTTTGAAAATGACCCATGTGCACTTGAGAAGAATGTATATTCTGTGGCTTTGGGGTGAAATGTTCTGAAGATGTCAATTAATTCCATCTGGTCTAGTGAGTCATTTAGGATTGATGTTTCTTTGCTGATGTTTTGTTTAGAGGATTTGTCCAATGGTGATAGTGGGGTATTAAAGTCTCCTACTATGATTGTATTGCTGTCAATGTCTCCCTTAATATCCTCCAGGAGTTTTTTTATGTATTTGGGTGCTCCTGTATTGGGTGCATATATGTTTACCAGAGTTATTTCTTCTTGTTGGATTGCTCCCTTTAGTATTATGAAATGGCCTTCCTTATCTCTTGTTATGTCCTTCAGTTTGAGATCTAATTTGTCAGAAATAAGTATTGCTACCCCAGCTTTTTTTTCAGTTCCATTTGCCTGGAAAACCTTTTTCCATCCCTTCACCCTCAGTCTGTGTGCGTCTTTTTTTCTGAGGTGGGTTTCTTGTAGACAGCAGATATATGGGTCGTGTTTTCTTATCCAATCTGTTACCCTATGTCTTTTGATTGGGGCATTTAATCCATTTACATTTAAAGTTATTATTGATAGGTACTTATTTGTCGCCATTCCTATTCTTTACCCCTGTGTTACTTCTTCGCTTCCTGTTTCTTTCTTTCTTTCTTTTTTTTTTACAGTAGACCCTTTAGCATTTCTTGCATTGCTGGTTTTGTGGTAATAAATTCCCTTAGTCCTTTTTTGTCTGTGAAGCTCCTGATTTCACCTTCAATTTTGATTGACAGCCTTGCTGGGTACAGTATTCTTGGATTCAGCCCCTTCCTTTGCATGACTTTGTATATTTCATTCCATTCCCTTCTGGCCTGATGAGTTTCTGTTGAGAAATCAGTTGCTAGTCTGATGGGGGTTCCTTTGTATGTAACTTTCTGTCTCTCTCTTGCTGCTTTTAAGATTCTTACTTTGTCGTTGGTGTTTGCCAATTTAATTATAATGTGCCTTGGCGTCGGTCTTTTGGGGTTCATTTTGCTTGGGACTCTGTGAGCTTCTTGGATTTGTGTGGGTTTTTTCTTCCCTATATCTGGGAAATTTTCTGTCATTATTTCTTCAAAGAGGTTTTCTATTCCTTGCTCAGCTTCCTTTCCTTCTGGAACCCCTATTATGCGGATGTTGTTTTGTTTCGTGTTGTCCCAAAGTTCCCTTAGACTCTCCTCCTGCCTTTTAATTTTTTTTTCTAGAAGTTGCTTTTCTTGGGTATTTTTTTCCATCTTGTCTTCTAGCTCACTGATGCGGTCCTCTGCTTCTTCTAGTCTACTCTTGATGCTTTCTATTGAGTTCTTTACAGCAGCGATGTCATTTTTCATTTCTTCTTGGTTCTTCTTCATTTCCTCTTGGTTCTTGCTCATATTGTCGAATTTGTCTTCCATTCTTTTCAGCCACCTTATGACCATTTCTCTGAATTCTTTTTCTGGAAGGTTGCTTGCCTCCATTTCGTTTACTTCCTTTTCTGGTGATGCCTGCTTTTCTTTCATATGCGGGCTGCTTCTTTGTCTCCCCATGGTCTCTCTTCTCTGGGTGTCTGGTTATGTAGTTCTCTCTCTCCTGGGTTGATTTAAAGGCACAAAATACAGCACTACCAGGTACAACTCACAAGGCACTGAACAGAAATGTATTCACGATATTAATAACCTCCAATAAAGGTGACCACCAGAGAAAGGCAAATTAGGTGATAGGAGAGAAAGAAGAAGAGGAAAAAAGAAAGAAAGAAAGAAAAAAAGAAAAAAGGAGTGTGAAAATGAAATTGGGAAAAGGGAAAGTAAAGAGAAAAAAAAAAAGTAAGAGAGACAAGAAAGTGACTAAGAGAGAAAGGGGAACAGACTATATATATTGGGGATAAAACTCCAATAGAACAATCACTAATCCCGGCAAATGCCAGCAACAAGTGCCTGGGGATTAATACAAACTACAACACCAACTAATATGGATTGAGGCAAGGGAAAGCTGAAGCACAAAACAAACAAAAAAATAAACAAAAGAAGAATAAGCAAAACAATCTCACAAAAACAGCATAAAAATTGGATATAATCTACATTCAAGCAAACAACAACAAAAGGACAGAGAGAAGGACAAGTTTATGGATAGCTCAGACAGCGAAGGGAGAGGTGTATGTGGACTTGGAGCAGGGGATTAGAGATTAGATATGTAAGTAGGGTGAAATTTTAACAAGGGGTAAACAGAAAGAATAGGGAAAATCTAAAGCAGTAAAAGGGTAAGACAAACAGGACACTGAAAAGGGGGAGGTTAGGAAGAGAGTGATGGCCTAAAGGTAGAGTTGAGATAGAGTAAAACGATGCTAAAGGAAAGATAAAAAATAGAATGTAGAACCCTAATCCCAAAATAAAATGAAGAGAAAATAAAATGACACTTTAAAAAAAAAAGATAAAATAGCAGTAGTAATAATACGGATTGAAAATAAAAATGTAATCATTAAAAAGGTAAAATCAAGTGATGAAAAAAGAAAAAAAAGTTTCTTGATTAAAGGATGCAAAAAATGAAAATAAAAAAAAATAAAAAAATAAAAGGTAAAAATAAAATGTGAAGTAGTGAAGGTCATTCACTTCCTCTGTTTTTCTGTTTGGCACGCCTGTTTCTCAGTCCAGACAGTATTGCAGTTCCCTGCGATCCACTGCTCTTTGGTGTTGTAAGCCAGTCCTGATTTTAAGCAGGCGGTGTGTCTTAATTTCTCGTATTCCTTTATTTTTGATTACACAAGAGTCAATTTGTGATTCAGCCCCTGGGTGGCAGTGTTTCTGGATTGACTTCCGGGTCTATCTATGGCCTCTCTAGGCAGTGTTAGAGCCTTTTTTCTCTGTGGCACTGCCACCGGCCTGTGGGCGTGGTCTGCCTCAGAGCTGACTCTCTGATGGTCACTCCCCGCTCAGATCCCCAGGTTCCAGAAAAACAACTTTCCCCTGCAGTCTCCCAGGGTGTCCCCAACTGGGTGATCCTATGTATTGGGCTTAGTAATCAGAAGCAAGGATTTGAAGAGGAAAAAGCCCAAGTGTGCGAACTCCAGGACTGCGAGTAAACCCAGGCACAAAGGGAGCGCACGGGCTGCGCGTAAGTCTGGACAGCCTGAAATTCTTAGGGTGTCCCTGCACTTCAGATCAAAATGGGTTGCTTTTTAGAGTGCCCTTCTCTTAGCAGCTCTGAGGACCCCTTTCCACAATCACAGATCACGCCAGCCCCTACAGCCACGGATTTTTCTAGGCACAGACTTCCCTGGTCCTCCAGCTCCCGCAAAACGCGCGTTCCTCTCTCCCGCCGGGACCAGAGACCTCACCTTATCCCAGGCGAAATCTGACCTTTCCGTGGTGGAGTGTAGAGCTCCTCTGAACCCGTGTGCTTGCGCCAGTTGGGGAGCGTTGTTCTGGGGCTCGCAGCTGTTCCTGGGGTGCCGCAGTTGTGGATTCTCAGGCTTCAGATAAGCTCCACTTTCCGGATCAAGATGGCGCAGACTCCGCGTCCAAGCCCGCAGCTCCGGGAGGGGACCCAGCCGCAGTTGGTGCTGCCAGGTCAGGGGAACCCCGTTCAGCAGTCCCCCACCTCCTTCTGGAATTCAGCTGTCTCCCAACCAGCCAACAAACACTCCTTGTGCGTCCCTCAGCTGTTCTTTCTTTCTGCTCCGGGACAAGGCTCGGAACACGTCTGTCTATTCCGCCGCCATTATTCCCTCTCATGAAAACATTTTTTATAGGATGGATTAGTTATTTCATTAAACACATTCCTTCCCACCACTGGTGTCTCCAACTGTTAGGCATATTCATGCTGATACTATTGCTGTATCTGTCATATAAATGTTATACTGAAGGTAGATACACAAAAAAAATGTAATAGTTTTGCTGTAAGAGGGCCTAAACCTAGAGTCTGGAGAGATGATTGGAAATAATTGCCAGGGCTGACCAGCAGACCCTGAGCAACGGAGGAATGGATTACTCTGACACAATGTTTGCTGTGAAAGAGAAGGCTAAGGGATGGCCTGGCTAAAGGAATCAGGCAGCCTCCATTGCCTGCCTTGTTAGGCTTTTATTGTAGCAGCTGTTTGAGATAAAGTTTATCTTTTAGATACAATTATCATTGTAAGCAATATTGGGAGGACACGTGTGTTTGTAATGTCCTTTAAGTGAGGACACTCAGAAGATTAAGCATAAGGATTCCAGTAGACACCCAGCTGTCTACTTGTGCACAGACTTGTTTGGAAAGGTCAAGGAATAATTAGGGGCACCGCCTTCAGCACGCCCCAGGTCTTCTCCAAGTCATAATTCCAATAAACAGGGAAGTTGGCCTTCCACACACTTCCCTTTTATCAGAATGTCCTCTCTACAAACTTTCCAATCAAGTCTCGTGTTTCCCCACAAAGAATGAACTCAGCTAGCATGATTTCCTCAAACACTGCATATTCCAAAGAAAGAACCGGCTTTTGAACCAGACTTTGACTAAATCCTGGGAAATAATCTCTGTGCACTGGATAAGTTGTTTTTGGATGCCAAATAAGTTTATAACTTATGGTAAAGGCCTGTTTTGGCTCAGGAATGGGGAGACATGTATATAGGTCTGAGTAGGTGAGGTCAGTCATGTGCTTGTGTGACTTACTGGCCCAATGATTAGGTGAAGATCATTGGTTAGCAACACTTCTCATGCATTGTCACACATTGTTGCTGGGAGGATTTAAGCATGTTCCTATACAAATACACTGGGAGGGGACACCGGGAAGCTTGAGCCTGATTTCTCCTGGACTTTGCCCCATGTAGTTTTTTTCCCTTTCATATTTTGATCTATTTGACCTGAATTTTCACTGTAATAAACTATAACTGAAGGCACAACAGTTCTTTAAAAAAATCTTTCTTTGAATCATTAGATCAGTGATTGAGTACAAGGGTGAAACAGATTATGTATTTAAGCATACAATACATGGTAGAAAATTTAAGTCAAGATAAATTGAGGTATTTGGTTATTTGTGAAAGTACCAAAACTTTGATAATTTGGGGATATTTTAACATAGGTGGATACTGAAGAGTTTCATGTACTAATGGTCAAAGAGAACAAAAGGGAGAGAATGAGAAATATAATGTCTGTGTTTGTGGTAGGGAGTAAGAAAGAGAACAGGGTAGGAAGAGGAAGGGAAAGAGGGAGAAAGAAAAAGAGAAAGGGGGTAATAATACTCCTGTGGGTGTGTTAGGCAGAGCAGAACCACGAAGATAGGCCAGGTACAGAAGGTCACCAGGGTGAAAATCCCCGAGTGCCTAGCAACCAGAAAGACTGGGAAAACAAGAACCTCAACCCCAGGGTAACCTTTCCTCCCCTAGGATATTCCTGGTCCTGCGGTTTGGATCCCATAACCTTTCATGTTGCTGGTCATGCAGTTCAGACACTCCCCTGACCTTTCTTCCCTTGGTATGTAACTAGTCATGTGGTAGACCCTCCTGGAGGAGGAACAAGGGGCCAATGAGTGGCCTCACACAACTCCCATATGGGCCCTTGTATGTATAACCACTCCCTTAAGCATTAACCTCTATAGATAAAATTTAGGCCTCAGTTGAGTTTCAGCTCCAGGCTCAGAAAAGCAGCAAAACCAGACAAGAGATGCATGGCTGACCTCAGGACCAGCTGCATGACTAATGACCCCCTGCCCTGGTGCTGCCCAATCAGTGGAGAGTGGGAACTTGAAAGGACACATTTGGAAAGCTGATGAATATTCTATTGCAGTGGTCGGCAAACTGTGGCTCGCAAGCCACATGTGGCTCGTGAGCCGTGGTTTGCCGCTCTGTTGACTAATGAGTTTGCCGACCACTGACCTAGACTCTCGATTCCAATAATTATAGGCTGTTGTTGTTCCTTGTGATTGAGCCCCTGTCCCAGTGGTCGGCAAACTCATTAGTCAACAGAGCGGCAAACCGCAGCTTGAGCTGCAGTTGAGATCCTCCCCTGGGAGCTCCCCTAAAATCCCCACCATTAACAGTTCTTAGGAGGGAGAACTCAGCATTCTCCCTCTCAGGAAACATGCCAGCACCTTTCCTGACTCCCTCCTCTTTCTCAAAGGCACATTACCTTTACTCCTCTCCCTCCTAAGCTCCTTGGGCCCCTTCTTTTGCTTCTGCAACTTGTTTCCTGAGCCCATTTCTTCTACTGCTCATTTCTTCTACCTTTGTGACTTTCTAAATAAACTTTCTCTTATACTTTGAGTCTTAGCTCTGAATTATTTCTTAGCCAAAACTCAAGTACAGAACTCAAGATCAAGTTTCGGTCTGACTCAACTGGTTTAACCCCTGGTGCCATTTTTGTTCTTGCAGACAACATGGATACATAAAATAAAATAAAATTACTGGAAGTTATATAGAAACTTAGTAGTACAGGATATGTTGAGAAGGGGCCTCTCCCACCTCTGTGGCAGCTGGACATACCCCGATGGGTCCCGGACTGCGAGAGGGCACAGGCTGGGCTGAGGGCCCCCCTCCCCGCAGGGCATGAATGTTGTGCAATGGGCCTCTAGTTTGTTTATATTAAGCATATTAGAATGTTGTGCAATGGGCCTCTAGTTTGTTTATATTAAGCATATTAGAAAGTTGTAGAAAATAAAGCAGACGCATGATTTACATTTTCTAAGTAATGTAAATATAAAAATTAAAGTATGCTGTAATTTGGTGCAGAACTAAAATATATTTTTCTTTTAGTTGTAGAAGAAAGAGAAATAAAAACTGGAGATAGAGAGATTCAAATATTTACAATGATATTTTTACATCTTTATTATTATTTTTTATCATTTTCAGTGAGCATTCCTATAGTGATGAATACTTTGGTGGTTCAGTAACCTAAATTCCAATGCTGGTGCTCCATATCCCTCCTGTGACCTTGGGAAATAGCAACTCTTTCCCAGGTGTATGATTTCTCAGAGCTTGTATAATTCCCCCTTTGCTATTCTCCTCCTCCTCCTCCTCCTCCTCCTCCTCCTCCTCCTCCTCTTTCTCCTCCTCCTCCTTCTCCTCCTCCTTTTCCTCCTCCGCCACCTCCTCCTCTTCCTTCTTATCCTCCTCCTCCTCCTCTTCCTTTTTCTTCTTCCTCTTCTATCAATCTTAAGAGGTGAAAATATAGGATGATTTTGCATTTGCATTTCTTTACTATTGAAAAAGGTAACTTTCACTATGCACTGGCTATTGTCTTTTTAATGTTTTAATTATGGAATAGAGGGTATAATAAATCTAAATTTGCACCCAATGCAGCATATATAAAAGTTTAGATAATAATTAACTATTTATCTGACCACAATTTAAATGATAACAAGGATGCCAGCATTTCCACACTGAAATCTAATGTTCTCCTGGGCCAGATGTACTTCAATATTACCAAAAACAACCTTTGACATTTTGACATCTTTATTTATCCTTGATATTCCAGATGAAACACAGTATATGTTTGTGACATCTAATTCCTGCATGTAACGAAAATATATTTGTCTATTTGTCAGAAAGGAGACTGGGAAACAGAGCAGCTAAGGAAAACACTTACAGCCACATACTGCTTAAGTATCAGAGCCACACTCAAACCTCATCTAACTTAATGAATGATTCTGTAATGAAGAGTATATCCATGAAAATACTTTGTTGTAGTTCAGGAGCAAATATAAAAGCTGGAATGGAGGCTGTGATACCTGTCTTTGTTTATTCCTCACAGAGAAACATGAAAACTTTCCTTCACTTAGGTACCAGCATGACTCTGTCCCCATCTGGCCTTACTCCTGTGTATCCCAGGAAGAGTGTGATGGCTTCTTCAATAAGAGACCCCAGGGTTAATGACAAAGGGGATTTTTCTCTTTTGCTTCTTTATTCTGAGATGAATACCATCATGGATCAATTGTGTCTCTCTCAGCAGAATTTGTGTGTGTGATAGGAACTGTCTATATCTGTGGACACTGATAAATTTGTGTGCTCCTTCTCAACCCTCAAGTTTATTTTAAAAATTATTAATCTATCATATCTTATGAGTAAAATAGCTAAACATCCTTATCCACTGACAGGGTGTAGATTCCAGCATTGACTGAGGAAAGCAGATTCAGAAATGTCACTAGTTCAAATTCATTCATCAGTAATACCAACACAGGGCAGTCTGTGTGAGTTCAATCTCTCATCAGGACTCTTTTCCTTCTTGCTATTATCTTCATATATATTTTTCATATATTGACCTGATCTGTCTGTTTTGGCCAAGACATTAACTCCATTTAAGGCTTGCCTTCCTCGGTACCTGGAGGTTCTGATACCTCTGCCTTCATCTACCATGGTGTTTATTCAAAGTATCCTGAGGGTTTATGGGCATTCCACCCACAGCAACAGACTCACCCTCATGACAGCCTGTTACAATAAGAGTATTTTGGTCACACATTACTGCTAATCAAAGGGTGAAGAACCCTTTCCCATACATTGCTTTGTCCCTGTGTTCTGCATAGAATCATTAAAATGCCAGGCTGTGATACCTTCTCTTCTACTTCATTCAGTTGTAGCACTGAGAGTCACATGTGAGACTTTGATGTCTGGTATGATGCTAAAGATCTAATGATAAAATTAATGCATCATGGAAAATATATATTCATCCTGTGACTCAAGGGCCAAGGGAGTTTCTCATTGATTGGCGTTGTGCTGATTTATGCCTGCAGGGTGAGGTAATACAGCTGTGCTGGGAACTGACAGTCTTTTGTGCATCAGGGTCTACTACCAGAAATACTGTGAGAGCCTTAGCCAGTTTGGCTCAGTGGATAGAATGTTGGTCTGCAGACTGAAGGGTTCTAGGTTTGATTCAGGTCAAGGGTACATGCCCAGGTTGCAGGCTTAATCCTCAGTAGGGGGCATGCAGGTGGCAACCAATCAATGGTTCTCTTTCCCTCTCCCTTCCTCTCTGAAATCAATCAAAACATATTTTTTAAAAGATTAATACCCTAGAAGTAGGGTTACTGGGTCAAGTGGGAGTTCCATTTTTATTTTTGAGGAAACTCCATACTGTTTTCCACAGTGGCTGCACCTGTCTGCATTCCCACCAGCAGTGAAGGAGGGTTCCTTTTTCTCCGCATCCTCGCCAGCACTTGTCATTTGTTGATTTGTTGATGATAGCCATTCTGACAGGTGTGAAATGGTAGCTCATTGTTGTTCTGATTTGTATCTCTCAGATGATTAGTGACTTTGAGCATGTTTTCATATGTCTCTCGGCCTTCTGCATGTCCTCTTTCAAAAAGTGTCTATTTAGGTTCTTTGACCATTTTTTAATTGGATTGTTTATCTTCCTTTTGTTAAGTTGTATGAGTTCCCTGGAAATTTTGGAGATTAAAAACTTATTGTAGATAACATTGACAAATGTTTTCCCATGCAGTGGGCTTTCTTCTTGTTTTGTTGAAGGGTTTCTTTTGCTGTGCAGAAGCTTTTTGTTTTAATATAGTCCCATTTGTTTATTTTCTCTTTAGTTTCTATTGCCCTAGGAGCTGTATTGGTTAAGATACTGCTATGACATTTGTATGATATTTTGCTGCCTGTGGATTCTTCTAAGATATCAGAAACACCAATCAGAAAAAATTTATGCATCCCTATGTTCATAGCAGCACAATTTACAATAGCTAAGATTTGGAAGCAGCCTAAGCGCCCATCAGCAGATAAGTGGATTAAATAACTGTGGTACATACACAATGGAATACTATGCTGCTGTAAAAAAGACAACAGCATGGATGGAAATGGAAAGCACTATGCTAAGCGAAATAAGCCAGTTGGAGAAAGATAAATATCACATGACCTCACTCATTTGTGGGATATAATGAACAACATAAACTGATGAACAAAAATAGATCCAGTGACAGAGAAGCATTGGACATACCCTCAAACCTCAGAGAGAAGGTGCCGGTGGCGGGGGGGGGGGGGGTTGGAGATTATCCAAAGGACTTGTATGCATGCATATAAGCATAACCAATGGACATGGACACTGGGGCGGTGGGAGAATGTCCTGGGGGGGGTGTGAGTGGCCGAGGAGGGGTTGATGGGGGAAAAAGGAGAAATATGTAATACTTTAAATAAATAAAAAAAGAAAGAAATGCGGCGACATAACTTTCATAGCACTAAGTGTGTCTCTATTGCCTAATGGAGCAAAATAACAAGAGACCTCTTGACTCAGCTGTCAGTCCAAAGCCACTCAGAGAAGGGCATCTCTGATAGCTGCTCCCTGTCTTTGAGTGCAGTGGTCAACTGGGGGGTGTGGGGGTCGTTCTCAGCATCTACTAGGGTTCAGGAATCTGGAGAAGGGGATGCAAGTAAATTAATGAAGAGACTAGATATGACAAAAAAATTTGGAAGGAATTTTGGAGGGCTAGATGGAAACTTAGTTCTAGTGACTAAGCTCCTCGAATCTCCCACCCAGGGCTTTTTATTCACACATTTTGCCCTTAAGCAAAGCAGATATACCTATCAAAGGTAAAGTTTGGTAAACAATAAAAATATTATCAGGTTGGGGCAGTGGTTGGCAAACTGCGGCTTGCGAGCCACATGCGGCTCTTTGGCCCCTTGAGTGTGGCTCTTCCACAAAATACCACGGCCTGGGCAAGTCTATTTTGAAGAAGTGGTGTTAGAAGAAGTTTAAGTTTAAAAAATTTGGATCTCAAAAGAAATTTCAATCCTTGTGCTGTTGATATTTGGCTCTGTTGACAAATGAGTTTGCCGACCACTGGGTTGGGGGAATTGCCTTTGGCTGTTCCAGCAGCAGGCAATAATATATGCAGATTTTCAGCCCTGCTGAAGCTGTCCATCAGCCTTCTGATGAACTTCTCCCATTTATTATGCTAACTGCTGGAATTTGCTTCCAGCATATCCCCCTTTTTGAATTAATAAATTTAACAAGAATGTATGTCATTTGCAGAGCTCCGGTCCTTTTAAGATTTTTAAATTCAATGGAAAGAATAGAGTTCTATCATATCCCTTTAAATTGCTGCCAGGCATAAAAGGAATCAGTCTGTAGTAATCTCCTTTTTGGACCAATAGTTCTTTGAGTATTCTTTCCAATGTCCAACAGTTTTTTATGGGTTCTCTTCCCAATCACTGTCCAACAGTTTTTCCATGGGTTCCCTGTGACATGACAGCAATGATATTCTAGTTCTGGATGATGGAAAAACAATGAGCAATGCAGGTCTGACCTTCTTTGTCTTGGTCCTGGGCAATCTGCAGCGATGCACAGCTACTGACTGCTAGCATGGCAAGGCGTCTTCACCATTCTCCATCTCTGGACTGTTTCTCCTTTGTGTCGTCAGCATGTTGCCTGGGGCCACTGCCATCTGTGGCTGGAGTAGTCTGGTTAGTTCCTCTCTCGGATTCATTGTTGCAGGAATCCACACGGGCTTGGAGGAGTTTTCTGGAAATATAAGCATATTCTCGACCAAAGGTTAATAAAGGGATCTTTCTATAAGCTAGACTCGAGGTATTTTTGTTTTTTGCCCAAACCATTTTCCTTTGGCTTATTCTGACACCATGTGTGTCTTGCCATCAGCATTACAAGTGAAAAAATTTTAAAGTAAAAATTTAAGTAATTAAGGCTTGATGTACTTTACTTACGGGATATTTCTACACTACCCCCCTTTTGTGTTTTAAATATTATTAAGAGGATTTTAGAAATCCTGCAATGCAGCCTTGATAGCTTTTAATTCCATTCTTTGCATAGAAATATGACAGGTCTGAATTCATTGTATGTTAAGCAGCTTTTACTATGAGATGAACCATCAGTAAAAAATTAGTTAATGCTTCAGGAATAGTTTCCTGCCTAGTATAACTAAGTCCCCATGAATATTATTTAAAATTTCCAATTTAAATAAATCTGAAATAAGGCTTATTTTTTAACTTTGCTTGTTTTTGGCTGTGGATAGTAAATGACACTAATTGAATTTCTGCTATCAGTCTTTGAGTATACCCACATAAGCTTTGTTTTAAGGAGGCAAAACCACACATTTCTTATTTTTCTTTTTGAGGCCTAATATATTAACTTTTAATTACAGCTTTCCAGACATTTGAAAGAGACCTCTCTTTATTTTCTCTCAGAGTAATTTCTAGGCCACCTTTACAGAGTTTCTTTTAAAAACCTTTTTCTTTCTTTTACACCAAGCAACAAACATGGTTGCTTTTCATATGCTGACTACATTTTAAGTGACTCTCTTTTTGGTCATGGTGACTTTATTTATAATCATATTTAATGCTTGAATAATAACCTTCAGTTTACCCTGTAAATAGTAGCAGAAGAGATTTCAAAATTTTAAAATTTCTCCTTTTTATTAAGCTTAAAATTTATTTTTAAACAGCATTCTTTTAGGCTCATTTGCATATACAGAGGGGTTATGGGAGGTCTCAATAACTTTTTCAGAGGACTGGCTTGTAGGGTGTAAACAAATTTTCACTTTGGATTTTGTTAAACCTAATTGCTTATAAAAATATTGGATTCTCCTATAACTTAATTTATATGAGACTTTGACTATATTGTAAAAAGCTAAATTATATAAGTAATTAAAGTAGGCATCTTTATTGAAAAAGCAAAGTAAGCAAACTTATATATTTGACCCAGGATGTACAAATTCCATCCACTCACCCAGCCTATCTAAAATGCAGGCTGCTAGAGGGCTTTTTGTCTTTAAAATTCCATTGCTTTTGTTTTTTTAAAATTCCGCTGCTGAAGAAATCTGGTTCTGCAACTATGTCTTGCCCTCAGAGGTTAAAACTTTATGATATTTAAAATATATGTATATGAACAAAATGTATTTATTAATTTTTATTTGATAAAGCTTTCCACATGATTTCAAGTATATTAGATTGACCTAATTAAAAAAATATTTATTTTGACTCCCGCTCACTCATTGACTCACCTAGAGCAACTTCCAGTCCCGTAAGCTCCATTTCACGAGAGAAAGGGAGAGGGAGAGAGTGATAGAAACATCAATGATGATGAAAAATAACGAGTGGCGGGGAAGGCTGGCACAGAGTTTGTGAGTCACTGTGCTCCCCCGGGTTAGGAGTGGGGCTTCGTCACCTGCCTGGGATCCACATTTCATCTTTAGCTTCAGCGACTCGCCCAGGAATACTGGCCCCCTACGGAGGCTGGATCAGCTGCCTTTCCATCTAGATTCCATTGCCCTAGGAGCTGTATTGGTAAAGATATTGCTACAGAGGCTTGAAAGATGGCTGCCAACACAGGGAGTGTTTGTTGGGGAGAGTGGATGTCATTGGAACCCTGAAAATCCCGGGAATCTACAACTATGGCACCCAGCAAACAGCTGTGAACCCTAGAACACTGGTCCCCAAGAAGCATGAGCTCACGGATTCCGAGGAGCTCTATGCCTCCTCACGGAAAGGTCAGATTTCACCTGAGATAAGGTGAGGTCTGTGGTCCAGTCAGGAGAGGGAAATGCATACAGCATGAGTTGGAGGACCTGGGGAAGTCTGTGCCCAGAAAAATCTGTGGCCACTGGGGCTGGCGTGATCCGCGAATGTGGAAGGGGATCCACAGAACTGCTAACAGAAGGGAACTCTAAAAAGCAACCCATAGCTGAACTGGGGGCAAAAAGGACAGCCTAAAAATTTTAAAAGTGTGCCGGCTGCTTAGACCCAAGGGGAAAAAAGATTGCACAGACTTGAGCCGCAGCGCCGGAGTTCTCACACTTACTCTGGCTCTCTCTCTCTCTCTCTCTCTTTTTTTTCTCTTTACATCTTTGCTTTTGATTACTAAGCCCAATATATACGATCACCCAATTGGGGACACTCTAAAAGACTACAGGGGAAAGTTGTTTTTGTGGAACCTGGGGATCAGAGCGGGGAATAACGATCAGAGAACCAGCTCTGGGGCAGCCCATTTCACCAAACCAGTATTAAGTGCCACAGGGAAAACAAAATCTAAACACTAGCTAGAGAGGACCTATAGACCTGGAGGTCAATCCAGAAACACTGCCACCCAGGGGTTGAATCACAAATTGACTCTTGTGTAAACACAAATAAAGGAGTATGAGAAATAAAGACATACTGCCTGCTTGAAAATCAGGACTGTGGCCTACAACACTGAGGAGCAGTGGAACGCAGGGATCTTCAATACTGTCCTGACTAGGAAACAGGTGTGCCAAACAGAATAGTAGAGGAAGTGAATGACCGTCACTACTGCACATTTTTATTTTTATTTTTTTTTCAACTTTTACTTAAGAAACTAAATTTTTTTCTCACTTGATTTTGCCTTTTTAATTATTACATTTTTATTTTTTTAAAATATATTTTATTGATTTTTTACAGAGAGGAAGGGAGAAGGATAGAGAGCTAGAAACATTGATGAGAGAGAAACATCGATCAGCTGCCTGCTGCATACCTCCTACTGGAGATGTGCCTGCAACCAAGGTACATGCCTTTGACTGGAATTGAACCCAGGACCCTTCAGTCCGCAGGCTGACGCTCTATCCATTGAGCCAAACTGGTTAGGGCTACATTTTTATTTTCAATCAGTATTATTACTACTACTATTTTACCTTTTTTTTTTAAAGTGTAATTTTTATTTTCTCTTTATTTTACCTTGGGATTAGTGTTCTACATTCTATTTTCATCTTTCCTTTAGTATCATTTTACTTTATCTCAACTTTACCTTTATGCCAACACTCTCTTTCCCCCTTTTGTTGTCCTGTTTCTCTTACTCTATTCCTGCTTTAGATTTTCCCTATTCCTTCTTTTTATCCCCTGTTAAAATTTCACCCTACTTATATAAACAATAAAAATATTATCAGGTTGGGGGAATTGCCTTCGGCTGTTCCAGCAGCAGGCAATAATGTATGCAGATTTTCAGCCCTGCTGAAGCTGTCCCTCAGCCTTCTGATGAACTTCTAGAATTTATTATGCTAACTACTGGAATTTACTTCCAGCAGGGGGAACTGATTATTGTGGGTAATTTAGGAGGCTTGTGGATTTTGGCGTCCCTTCAGGACCACACATGTGGTATTGTCGGTTCTAAATTAATTCTGACATGCTGGAGGCAATTCCAGCCGGTCATAAATGCAAGAAGTTCATCAAAAGGTTGGTGGACCTTGAGGCTTCAGCAGGGCTGAATAATATTACCTGCTTCTGGAATAGCTGAAAGCATTTCTCCAAACCTGAAAATATGCATATATTATTGCCTGCTGCCCAGACAGTTGAGGGCAGTTCCCCCAACCTGACCAAACCTTACCTTTGATATGTATATCTGCTTTGCTATAGGGCAAAATGTGGGAATAAAAAGCCCTGGGTACAAAGATTCAGGGAACTTAGTTACTAAAGCTAAGCCTTCCCTGGCTCCCCCCAAAAAAATGCCTTCCAAATTTATATTTCATGTCTAGTCTCATTATTAATTTACTTGCAACCCCTTCTCCACCCCGTACTGACAGTGGGTCTGTTGGGAAATCTGAGCCTATAAACAATCCTACACTTTCTTTATTACCATTGTTTAAAAGCATTGGTCCATGAAATACCTGCTTTTTAAAGGTTGCCAGTATGTTTATTAAAGTGATTTTGTGCATGCATTAATCAGAGTGGCTCAACTCTCAAGTACGAATTTGACTCTGATAGTGAATGCACATATCCCTGTTTTTTGTGCAATGTGACACTGATGATGGAAATATGATAACATTTTGGTTTTTATGACAACTCTTTATGCTATTGTCTCCTGGTAGACAGCTCTGATAGAATTGCAGGCAGAAAAGCTGAGGAATATGCATAAATTACAGGCCTATTGAAAGTCTATCATTATAGTGTATTTTTTGTGTGTGTATGCTTAGGGTTTGAGTATTTATTGGGATATGAGGCTGCTTGATCTTTCCTGTTTTCTGGGAGACACACTGGCAGCTCTTGCTAAAAGGAGCCTGAAGAGGCTGAATCACCAGCCTGTGTTTTTCCTTCCTTGACTATGAACTAAGATGATAGGAGCCCTATACTAGGTGGGCAATTTGATATCATTTTCATAAAACAGAGGTCTCTGTTCTTTTCTTAGCAAGCATCCATGTTTAAGAAAGTTTCGTCTAGTACTTGAAAGAGGTATCATATGTCATTATATAACTACATAGCATAATAACCATTTCACACTTTAAGAAATACATACAAACTTGTTGTTATAAAACAGGAGCTGGCAAAATTTCTAAGTGAAATGCCAGATATTAGATACTCTATATTTTGGGTCCATGCAGGTCTCTGTCCCAACTCAACTCTGCCATGGTAACAAGAAAGCAGCCTTATCCCAATTGGTGTTACTCTGTGGTTGAGTATCTACCCATGAACCACAAAGTCACAATTCAGTTCCTGGTCAGTGCACATGCTCAGGTGGTGGGCTTGATCCGTGGTGGGTGGTTTGCAGGGGACAGCCAAGTGATGATTCCCTTTCATCATTGATGTTTTTTTTTTTATTCTCTCTCCCTTCCTTTCTCTGAAATCAATAAAAATATATTTTTAAGTTAGAAAAAAAGAAAGCAGCCTTAGAAGTCAAGATAAAAAATGAGGGTAGCTGTGATGCAATAAAATTTATTGTTTTAAAGTAACCGGTCAGATACAGCCATCAGGCCTTAGTTTGCTGACCTCTGTCATAAAGGATTATATTTTAAATGTTTGGAAAATCTAATGTTATCTTTGTGGCTCCAATACATCACCATCTTTCTTAATATCTACATAGTTGAGCATCGCTTTGGAAACCAGTTCTCTGCAGGAATATTTGTGTCTTTTTCCACCAGTAATTTAAATCTCCATGTAGCTTCTCTTTACCTGTAGCATATATCACAGGGCCTTTAACAGACAGTTTCATGTCAGTTTGGGTGCCTGCTATTAGATATTATTGAAGTTGCAGCTAGTATTTTTATCAATTATGCTTTGAAAGACATGCACAGTATCTTTCAAAGCTGACTTCCTTGTATGAAATATGCTTAGAGAGGAAGCAGATGGTAGATAGGGATATCTGATTTTTTTTAAGCAACACTCCTTAGAGTGTGCACAGGTACTGCGGGCAGAACACTCAGAACCTGATTTTTTATTTTCTCCTGTTTGGGTTAATCAATGATAATGCCACAAGGGGTCAGGAAATCAAGAGGAGAGAGAAGCAGGTTGCATTTCCTGTCTCATTATTTTTGCTTCCAGTTTCATCCCAACAAAGGCCCTTTACTCAGCAGTGTAATGTGGTTTTTATAGGGCAGGGAGGAATATTTGCTACCTTTCCTCTTATTTCACAGACATTAGACATCACATCCCCTCAGAAAATATGCTCAAGGTCACTAATCTTTAGGGAAATGCAATTTAAAGCTACAATGCTATATTACTTACTATTAGAATGGCTATTGTTCAAAAAGAAAACAAAGCAAAAAATATCAAACTTTGGCAAGAATATGGAGAAATTGGAACCCTTGTGCACTGCTGGCAGGAATGTAAACTAGGGCTGCCATTATGGAAAACAGTCTGGTGGAATATCAAAGATTAAAAATATAATTCAAGTCAGGGACTTGGATAGGTATTTGTATACCTATGTTAACAGCAGCTTTATTCATAATTGCCAAAATGTGCAAATAACCCATGTCCATTGTGAGAATAATAAACAGAATGTGCTATATACATCCAATGTAAAATTATCCAGCCTCAAAAAAGAAGAATATTTTGATATATGCTATAACAATGCTAAATCTCATAGACATTATGCTAAGTGAAATAAGCCAGACACAAAAGGAACAATAATTTATGATTCCACTTTCATGTGTACTAAAGTACATTAAATTCATAGAGTAGTAAAATTCGTAAGGACAGACAGTAAAATGGTAGTTTCCAAGAAATGGGTTGAGGTTGGAATGGGGAGTTATTATTTAATGGGTAAGGAATTTCAATTTTAGAAGATGAAAAAAGTTCTGGAGATGAATGGTGGTGATCTTTGTACAATGACATGAATATACTTAATGCTACTTAACTGTACATTTAAAATTTGTTATTGTAAATGGTACATATTTTTTTCACAAGTAGAAATAAAAGATTGCTTGAGGTACAGGCCTTCAGCTGGGACCTGCATATCGTCATTCTTATGTTGTGGTTTAAAATACTTTTTTGCTTCCCAACACCAAACCTGTGGCTGTTATTATAGTAAGAAGCAATTGTAGAGCAAGGAGAAAACCAATTGTACTATAAAATCCCAACATAAAACGATTACAGAAATATGCTTTGTAAAATGTAAACAGTTTTACGCACTATGACACAGATTACTATAGGTCTTGATTCTCACTCCAACTGCTGTCCAACAGTCTTTACTTTGCTCAACACTTCTGAGCTGCACTACTCTTCCAGGGTTCAAATGGCATCCATATAGTAATCCAGGTAAAGTGCACATGTAATGGCAATCCATAAAATACAAAGCAAGAAAGAAATCAAACCAATTAAATGTTTGATTAATAAGTTTTCCAACTCTATAATGTATGCTATTCTAAAAGAGAAATAAAAATTTCATCTATATCATAGATATGTTTATTTCCTTCTTGCTGCATATGAAAGTATATTCATATTATTGCAACTATGTTTGCATAGCCATTATGGTAAATAGTACAGAGATTCCTGAAAAAAAAAATAGTTCTACCATATGATTCAGCAATGCCACTTCTGGATATTTATCTGAAGAAAATGAAAACACTAATTTGAAAAGATATATTCACCCTATGTTAATTGCAGAACTATTAACAATAGTTAAGATATGGAAGCAACCTTGGTGTCCATTGATGGATGAATAGATGAAGGTGTGATACATGTATACAATGGAATATTACTGAGCAATAAAAAAGAATGAAATCTTGCCATTTGTGAAAATAAGGATGGTAACAGAGGTTATTATGTTAAGTGAAATAAATTAGGCAGAAAAGGACAAATATTATATAATTTCACTACATGTAGACTCATAAAAAACAAAATGAACAAAGCAAAAAAACATTCATGGAAACAGATGACACTGATGATTGCTACAGCGTTGGGGAGTGGGAGATTGGTGAAAAAGGTGAAGAGGAATAGAGTCAATAATATAGTGATGTTTGCTTGGTGACAGATAATTACTAGACTTAGTGACATGATCACATTGTAAGGTACATAAATATTGAAACACTATATTGTACACTTGAAACTAATATAATTTTGTATACCAAATATACTTAAATTTTCAAAAATATTCCCATGTTATGTTACTTAGTTTATGCTAGTCCATATCTATTTCAGAACAATGTAAATTAGTGCTTTAATAATAGCATATTTTTTGACACATAGATTTAATAGTCCTGTATGTGTGTGTCTGTGTGTGTGTGTATAAGAATATGTGCTCATGTTTATGAAAACCAAACAGGGGTCTTTGATGTTAACATATATTTTTTTAATCTGCATTAAAGGAGCTTAACAAAGACTATAAAATATACAGAAAGATATACAGAGAAGACAGAACATTATAGATGTTCACTGTTATTATGATGGTACATGTGCTTTAAACACGTTTTTTATGCATGCATGTACACATATCCTATATAGTAAAAGCCTAATATGAAAATTGTCCCCTCGGGCAGTTGTTTGACTGGGAGACCAGGAGTTCAACGGCTCACTATGTTGTGCACTGACCACCAGGGGGCAGCACAGAACATGGCGGGTGTCAGCGGAAGTGGTGCTGGCAGCGGGCAGCAGTGGAGGTGCTGCAGACCCCAATGAGCCTGATGAGAGCGGGACTGCAGCGGGATGGTGGAGCAGGTGAGTGGGTGGCACCAAGTCAAGGTGGGTGTGAGCAGGGGTCCGTTCGCCCAGCCGTTTGCCCCGCAGATGGGGACCAGTGGCAGCGGAAGGCAGCAGGGCTGCTCCTAGGTGCTGAGGGAACTGGGTGGGGGCCTCAATTGATTGCCCCACAGGCAGGATGGTGGAGCAGGTGAGGGGGTGGCGCCAGGCCAAGGCAGGGTGCCAGGCAGGGCTGCAGGGCTGTCATGCTGGGGGCGCGAGATGGAGCTGTGAGGCTGGGGGCACGAGCTGGGGCCTGATCTCTGCAGGCCACCCTGAGGGACCCCACCCATGCACGAATTTGTGCACTGGGCCTCTAGTATGTACATAAAACTGTATTTCTTCATTCAAAGGCATATTTGAATACCTTTTCATGTAAATAAATATTTTAAACATCATTTTTTGTGCATGTCTCTGAAAAATTTTCCTCACTGTTGTCAAAATGTGTTAAAATGTTAAGCAATATAGAAATGAATAATGTGAAAGATGAAATTGTTTTCTCAATTTTTCTCTTGACACATTCCCTCTCAGATATACTATGCTAATGGGTCAGCATGTATTTTTCCATTTTTTTGTACGCATTTTAGAAGTATGTATTACAATATGATTCATTTGTATATTTTACCTCATGCATTACTAACTTCAAATGTTATGTTTCATAATGTAAAAATTATTTCCATAATAAATGCATATATGTGCATATTTGTTTACAAATACTCGTATACAATGTATAATGGGATTTAAATATGAATATTTTTATGTTAACCTGCTCAAGCATTTTTCTTTGATGAAGTGCATGATCATACTGATTTGGAGGCCTCGTTTTAGAGAACTAAGAGACAAATCATCTCTCAAACTACAGGTGTCATCTGAGGACACAGAAAAAGAGGGAGAGGAAAAACAGGTGACTCACTTACTTCTATCTCCCATCAACAGGACTTGCAAAGCTTTTTCCACAAAATCATAATGATCAATGTCCAAATAAATATCTCTCATACTCTAACTTCTGTTCTTTGACTTTTGCTCTTTAGATGCAAAATACCTATTTCTTCAATGAACAGCCATTATTTCTGGAGAGACTATCTTGGAAGTTCTATTTTGTTTATTTTATTTTATTTTACTTTATTATTTATTTTTTTTCCTTTTTATTGAAGTTACTGACTAACATACATTAACCAACTTATATAATTTTCAGGTGCACAACTACACAATACATCATCTGTACATTGTATTGTGTGTTCACCACCCCAAGTCAAGACTCCATCCAACACCATTTATCCTCCTTTTACCCCCCTTCACCTCTCCTCATTCTCCTATCCCTGGCAACCACCACACTGTTGTATATGTCCATGAGTTTTTCTCTCTCTTTTTCTTTTTTACTCAATCATTCTACATCCTCCAGCCCCCAACTCTAGACCCCCCACCTGTCAGCCTGCTCTTTATCTATGAGTCTCTCTATTTTGCTTGTTAGTTCATTTTGTTCATTAGAGTCCACATATGAATGAAATCATATCGCCCTTGTCTTTCCCTGACTGCTTATTTCACTTAGCATAATGCTTTGGTTAACTCTTTTCTCAAGCGAAATTTTAACTTCTGACGCAAAAAAAAATATAAATAAATAAATAAATAAATAAATAAATAAATAAACAATTTCAGAAAGGAATTTTCTCAAAATGAGGATACTTTTCTTTATATAAACACCAACATGCCATTATTTGGAGGCAACAATTCATTTTCTCTCATCTTTACCCCAGTGCCCTTTAGCTACAATTACTAGGTAGAGTTTCATGTGAGCTCCGAGATTTATAATGTTAAAGGCTCAAAAAAATAAATAAATAAATAAAAGTAATTTAGATGGCTGATGTCAGAGGAAAGCATAAGGGTGAATTGTTTCCTCTCCTGATGTCATTACAACAAGTTAACCATCTATAATTCAACAAAGAAGTCCCTGCTCAACACGGATGCATGCCTGGGAGAACCACACACTAAAACACCTAAAGGTGGGCAACTTGGAATAAATGGGGAAATGAGAAGGGAAGAAAGTGCAGATGGCCCACAGATGCAGCCCTGTAGCCAGGAGCTCAGGACTTGGCCAAGAGAGGGGAGAAAGTTGGCACCATCAGGTGATTCCTTTGGCCTGGAGGAACACAGAGCTGTGGGGGGCAGTCTACAAGCCAGAAGAGAGTGGAACCAAATATTCAAACATCTGAAAGAGAAATTACCCACCATGAATAATATAGCCAGCAAAATTATCCTTTAAATATGAAGGATAAATAAAGTTTCCAGACATACAGAAGCTGAGGGATTTTATCACCAGAAAACCTCCATTGCAGGAAATACTCAAGGAAGTTATTCTTCCTTAAACAAAGAACATAAGGTCATAACAATAAGAGTAAGGTCACCAAAAAAAAAAAAATGACAGCATAAACAGGGATAATTTATGACAACAAAAACATAAAAAGGAGGGGGCAAAGGTCTGAACTGGCATAGCTTAAAAAAAAGAGGAAACATAGGAAAGAAGTATGGAATACAACCAAACAAAAATAACAGACAGAAACACAAAGGAAAGGAACCAAGGGAGGCATAGAGCTACCAGAAGACAAAAGATAAAATGACAATGGTAAATCTTCATATATAATAATTACCCTAAATGTAAATGGTCTGAATTCACCAATAAAGAGGTACAGAGCAGCAGAGTGAATCAAAAAACAAAACCCAACCATATGCTGCCCACAAGAGAAACATCTAAGCTGCAAAGACAAAGGTAGATTCAAAGTAAAAGGGTGGAAAATGATTCTCCAAGCAAATAACATCCACAAAAAAGCAGGGGTAATTATACTTATATCTGACAAAATAGATTTCAAGATAACAAGAGACAAAGATGGACACTTTATAATGGTAAAAGGGACACTACATCAAGAAAACATAACACTTCTTAATATATATGTGCCCAACCAGGGAGCACCGAAATATATTAAACAGCTACTCACAGAACTAAAGGGAGAAAAAGATAAAAAACACAATCATAGTTGGAGACCTCAATACTCCATTGACAACTCTAGACAGATCAACCAAACAGAAAATTAATAAAGAAATATCGGTCTTAAAAGAAACACTAGACCAAATAGACATAATTGACATTTACAGAACCTTTCATCCCACAACATCAGATTATACATTCTTCTCCAGCACACATGGAACATTCTCAAGGATAGACCACATGTTCAGTCATAGAACTAGCATCAACAAATTCAAGAAGATTGAAATTATACCAAGCATATTTTCTGACCATGATGCCTTGAAACTAGAAATCAACTGCAAAAAAAGAAGTAAAGAAACCCACAAATATATGGAGATTAAACAACATACTACTGAAAAATGACTGGGTCAAAGAACAAATAAAATATGAGATGAAAAGATATATAGAGACAAGTGAGAATGACAGTACAACATATCAAAACTCTGGGATGCAGTGAAAGCAATAATAAGAGGGAAGTTTATATCACTACAGGCCTATCTCAAGAAACAAGAGAAATCCCAAGTAAACAACCTAACATCACATCTTTAAAAAAATAAAGAAGAATAAAAGCAACCCAAAGTCAGCAAAAGAAAGGAAACAATAAAAATTACAGCAGCATTAAATGAAATAGAGAACAAAAAGACTATGCAAAAAATTAACAAAACAAAGAGCTGGTCCTTTGAAAAGATTAACAAAACTGACAAACCCCTGGCTAGACTCACTAAGGAAAAAAGGGAAAAGACCCATATAAACAAATACAGAAAAGAGAGAGGAGAATAACCACAGACATCACATATATACAAAGGATCATTCTAGCATATTATGAAAGACTATATGTCACCAAAATTCAATAACCTAGAAGAAATGCATAAATTCCTAGAAATATGTAACCTTCCTAGACTAAATAACAAAGATTGGAAAATCTAAATAGATTGATCAGCAGTGGGGAAATTGAAACACCATCAAAAACCTTCCAAAAAATAAAAGTCCAGGACCAGATGGCTTCACCAGTGAATTCTACCAAATGTTTAAAGAAGATATAAAACCTATCCTTCTCAAACTCTTCCAAAAAATTGAAGAAGAGGCAATACTTTTTAACACATTCTTTGAAGCCAATATAACCCTTATACCAAAACCTGGCAAAGATAACACAAAAAAAGAAAACTATAGACCAAAGTCTCTGATGAATACTATGCAAAAATCCTAAACAAAATACTAGAAAATCAAATACAATAGTACATCCAAAAAAGTACATATATCATGATCAAGTGAGGTTTATGGTAGGGGTACAAGAATGTTTCAGCATACATAAATCAATCAATATAATAAACAACATTAACAAGAGAAAGGATAAAAATCATATGATCTTATCAATAGATTTATAAAATGCATTTGATAAGATACATCTGTTTATGATTAAAACACTAAGTAAACTAGGAATAGAAGGAAAGTATTTCAACATAATAAAGGCAATATATGATAAATCCTCATCTAATATCATAGTCAAAGACGAAAACCTGAAAGCTTTTCCTCTAAAATCAGGAACAAGACAAGCATTGTCAACTCTCACCACTTTTATTTAACACTAGTGGCCCAGTGCATGGATTTGTGCACATTGAAAGGAAATTAATTAGAAGAAATACTTTAATATCACTATTTGCCCTTTCTCTATAATAGAAGTGTCAACCAAATTCATAATCAACAATGACAGATGGAAACACATGTGTGCGATTGGCGCCAGCAAGAGCTTTATATGTATCTTGCATGTGCGAGTCAACTTAGCCTTTTATCCTACATAATAAAAGGGTAATATGCAAATTGACCCTAACAGTGGAACAACCAGAATGACTGCTAGAGCAGTCACTATGAGGTACACTGACCACCTCTCGGTCCCTTCCCCCAACCAGCAGCTTCCCATTGCCCAATGGCGAATGGGGAACCAGGGGTGGGTGGCGGCAGGGGCAGGGACAGCTGCTGGCAACAGCTGGGGAAGATGGCCCTGATCTCAGGCCAGGCCTAGGGACCGTACCTGCACACGAATTTCATGTGCCAGGCCTCTAGTAGATATAGAATAAACTTGCTTAATTAGATCTGCTTTCTGATTTAGCTACACTTTTTCCAGCCCAGTGAAGCACCCCAACTTCTCTTTTAGGTAATTGTCAGCAACACAGCAATAAATATCAATACAAAGCAGATTATTATTTTGTTCATAGAGGGAGAACAAAGGGCAAAATATTTAACTGCAGCAGTGTTTGACTATATTCTGCTCAGTGAGAAAACCTAGTCATTTTCAAGTTCCACCATTTCTTACTTCTTTTCAGTTGGGTCAAGTTTCTAAACTTTCTAAATCTCTGTTTTTCAGCTAGTGAAAAGAAAATCGGAGTCTATCGAGTCTCCTATCTATCTACTCCCGGACTTCTGTGAGGATCAAATGAGATGAGACATGGGAAAACGCTTCAAAAACATTTGGTTAACATGTAAAATATTTGCACCTGGCTATAAAGCAAGTCATGTTCCTGGGCTGAAGAAACTCCAAGGAGGCTAGTCGTGAGGGAGAGGAAGCCGGTGCACACAGCAAATGTTTCCAGGCTGGGCTGGGCTGTGGGCTACATTTTGCACCATGGCAACATCGGCTGCAATTTGGTGGGGTGTTGTTCCGGGGTGGTGGGGGGCCCTGTGTACCACTTGGGGGAAGCTGAGTGTTGTTTTGTCGGCACCAGCTCTGAACTGTCGTTTGCCTGTAAATGGCCTGTTTACATCATGGCAGCTCCTGCATTGAGTGTCTGCCCCCTGGTGGTCAGTGTGCATCATAGTGACCATTTGGATGGGTGTTGGGACACTTAGCATATTAGCCTTTTAAATATAGAGACTAAAGGCTCAAATTTGAGCATGGGGGGGGTCCCCTCAGCTCAGCCTGCACCCTCTCCAATCCAGGATCCCTCGGGGGATGTCTTACTGCTGGGATCAGGCCTAAACTGGCAGTTGGACACTCCTCTCACGATCTGGGACTGCTGGTTCCTAACCGCTCACCTGCCTGCCTACCTGATGGCCCCTAACTGTCTCCCTGCCAGTCTGATCACCCCTAACTGTGCCCCCTGCAGGCCTGGTCACCCCCAACTGCCTCCCCTGTCGGCCTGGTCACCCCTAACTGCCCCCATGATCTGCTGGGGAGACTTGGCTGTGCAGAGGTGGGGGTGATGGGGTGACCCAGCACACACTCTGCATATCGGTCCCAGCCGGGACAGGAGGAGGTGAGCATGGGTAGCCAGGGCTCTTCCTCATGGTGCTGGCAGTACCTCCGCACAAATTCCTTCTGACTCTCTAGGATGCTGAAGTCTGCAGCTCTCTTCATGTGAAAGACAGTGCGCCCCAAGGCTTTTGAGAAAGCCACAGAGTCTTCTGGATGCATCAGTGACACTGAGGCTGAATTTAGCAGCAAAATAAGGCAGAGACTGAGGACACACGGACACTGCCAGAATCTTGTGCTGTGAGGTATCATGTTTCTTATTAAGGTTCAGAACACGGAAGAAGTCCTTGGTGTTCTGTTGAGAAACTTGGACTCCTTCCTCTGCAGTCACACAGCTGTCACACACCAGGCAGTCACTCAGAAAGATCTTGGCATTGGCCAGCTTATAGAATTCGTCCTCTCTGTTCTCCTGAGCCGGACTCCGGATGTTGACTGTGGCATTTTCTTGGCCATCGGTTTTTGTTTTTTACTACATTCCTTCTGTGTGCAGTGATCACACTTCATCTACAGCAGGTTGGGTGGGGGCCGGCTCAAGTGACCTGGAGGAAGCACGGGGAGAGCAGTCACTGCTGGTCACCCCTGGCACTGCTGGTAGTATCCTTTCTTCCTTGTGGAGTGTCTACGGAGGGGAAGCGGCCGCAGTGCCTGAGGCCCAGTTCCAGGAGGCTGGCAGCACTGTCAGGATCGTGCCAGCGGTGCTGGTCCATTGGTGCCTGGCCTGTCCTCTGGAGATTGTACCTGCAGGACTACTAAGGAAGCCAATCCCCAGTTCTGCCCCACCTCCACCACCAATTGATTGGAGTCTGAGGGCCGGGAGGAGGGACCAAGTGGCCTGCCTTCCAGCTGCTCGCCAGTCCCCCCCATGCCACTCACTCCGGTTCCCTGTTAGCCATTCCCTGATCAATGGGAGCCTGCAGGCTGGGTGAGGGACCAAGCAGTCTGCCTTCTGCCCACTCACCAGTTGCTGCTGCCATGGACTCATTGGAGCCTGAGGGACCTGGTTCCCCCGTTAGCCATCCCCTGATCAATGGAGCGTGAGGGCCAGGGATGGACTGGTCATCGGTTTGGTCATTACGGACCCTGGCTCTTTATATGTATAGACTAGAGGCCCGGTGCACGAAATTCGTGCATGGGTGTGTCCCTCAGCCCAGCATGCACCCTCTCCAATCTGGGACCCCTCGAGGGCAGTCTGACATCCCTCTCATAATCCAGGACTGCTGGCTCCCAACTGCTCACCTGCCTGCTTTCCTGATTGCCCCTAACTGCTTCTGTCTGCCAGCCTGATCACCCCCTAACCACTCCCCTGCCAGCCTGATTGATGCCTAACTGCTCTCCTGCCAGCCTGTTTGCTCCTAACTGCCCTCCCCTGAAGGCCTGGTCACCCCTAACTGTCCTCCCCTGCCAGCCTGATCACCCACAACTGCCCTCCCTGCAGGCCTGGTCCCTCCCAACTACCCTCCCCTGCTGGCCATCTTGTGGTGTCCATCTTGTGTCCACATGGGGGCAGGATCTTTGACCACATGGGGGCAGCCATCTTGTGTGTTGGAGTGATGGTCAATCTGCATATTACTCTTCTATTAGATAGGATAGAGGCCTGGTGCACGGGTGGGGGCCAGCTGGTTTGCCCTGAAGGGTGTCCTGGATTAGGGTGGGGGTTCCCTTGGGGCATGGGGCGGCCTGGGTGAGAGCCCTGTGGTGATTTGCAGGCCGGCCACTCCCCCTGGTGACCCAAGCGGAGGCCCTGGTATCTGGGGTTTATTTATCTTCTACAATTGAAACTTTGTAGCCTGGAACGGAGCCAAGCCTTCTGCTTGCTCCATGGTGGCAGCCATTTCTATTGGGATTTATGTATCTTCTATAATTGAAACTTTGTAGCCTTAAGCGAGGCCTGGCCCAGCCAGTGTGTGCGGAAAGCTTGGCTTCCTTCATCACCAGGGGCAACCCTAGCCTCCTGCTCTTTCCAGCTCCGTGGCTGCCGCCATTTCTGTTTGGGTTTATGTATCTTCTATCATTGAAACTTTGTAGCCTTGAGTGGAGGCCTAGGCCGGCAAGGGCAGGTGGAAAGCTTGGCTTCCTCCATTGCCAGGGAAACCCAAGCCTCCCTCCTGCTCTCTGTGGCTGTAGCCATCTTGGTTGGGTTTATTTGCATATTTGCTCCTGATTGGCTTGTGGGCGTAGCTTGTGGGTGTAGCAGAGTGATGGTTAATTTGCATATTACTCTTTTATTAGATAGGACTAGTGGCCCGGTGCATGAAATTCGTGCAAGGGGGGGTGTCCCTCAGCCTGGCCTTCATCCTCTCCAATCTGGGACCCCTGTGGGATCAGGCCTAAACCGGTAGTCGGACAACCCCCTCACAAACTGGGACTACTGGCTCCTAACCGCTCACCTGCCTGCCTGCTTGATCTCCCCTAACCACTCTGCCTGCTGGCCTGCTATACCCCCCGCCAGTCTGATCGCCCCCAACTGCCCTCCCCTCCTGGCCTGATCACCCCTAACTGCCTCTGCCTCGGCTCCGCCACCATGGCTTTGTCTGGAAGGACATCTGGAAGGTCTCATGGTCTAATTAGCATATTACCCTTTTATTAATATAGATAGGATATGACATACTGCCATAACTATAACATATCTACCAGTATTACTCTATGAGAATATGTACTTCATGCGATAGAAAGGCATCTAATACATTACATTGTATATGTTGTAAGTAGTAGGAAATACTGTATTCGTAGCAATAATATACACCCTGTGACTTCCCTTCCTGATTTGGGAATGGTTCCCCAGTTCTTTGAACATTTCCTGGCCCCTAATGTATTTTTTGTCATTCAGTGTAACTTTATTTACAATTATTGCACATGATTTGAGATCTTTAATTTCTAACCACCAAAGATTCAAAGGACTATTTTTTTTCCATGAAGTTTAACATTAACATTAGTGAATTCGTGTATTCATGTGTTTTTATTGTAAACATCTGAATTATTCACATTGTCATAGATCCTGAACTCATAAGCGTGGACCATGCACAGGCTGGCAGCAAGCCAGGAAGCCACTCTGCAAGCATACTGATACTCTGCATAAGGAGAAAAGTCATAGCATAACATTTAATTTCCAACCTGAGTCACCTCAGAATGTTATATATATTGACTTCTTAATTCATATAGCATCGGGAACTCAACTGCTTGGTTGGTGACGGGGTTGACCTGGTTTCAGGAGGATTATTCCTGAAATAATTAAGGAAAGGGGGGCTCAATCTTTCTTCTTGGTTGCTTGCTCCTCCCCAGCACCTTCATCTTTCTTCTCGTCCTCAGCTTCTTGGGTATCTTCTCCTTCACCTTCACCTCCTTCTTCCTCCTTTGCATCCTCAAATTCTTCCTTGGCACCTTCTTCCTCTTCCTCTCCTTCCTCTTCCTCAGCCTCTTCCTTCTCCTTCTCCTCCTCTTCAGCTTCTCCTTCAGAAGGAGGTTCATCCTTAACTTCCTTGGCTTTGGCAGCCTCAGTGTTCTCTTCCACCTCGATCTGCTCCTCCTGGACGTGGCTGGCGTATTAAGAAGGGAAGGAGCGAGTGGACATCAAGTAGGAGCTGGTCTGTAAACCACTTTAGGCAGATCAACCAAAGATCTGGGAACTCTGGGAGTAGCCACTGGCTATGCTTCCCACGCTGGTGAAACTGAGCCGGGTCTCCTCACCTTCCAAGAGTTTCCTGTAAGCTGCAATGTCAATGTCCAAAGCCACATTGAGGAGGTCCTGGTATTTTTTTAAATATCGTGCCATTTCCCTCTGTAGTTCTCAACTCATTTTCTAATTTGTTGATTGTGTCCTGCATAGCACTAACATAGGAGTTCTGCTTATCCTCCAGCTCTTGCAGCTGCTTTCCCAGCACTTCATTCATGCCCCGCTTGCTTCCATCTCCAGGGTCTTGGCCTTGAGCAGTCAGCGGCTCTCGGACACCTCGTCCTTGGCAGCATGCACCGTGTAGGTGTTCTTGGCAGTGCTCTCGGTCAGCAAGGTGAAGCGGCTCTTGCACCATTCTTCGGCATTCTGCATGTTCTTGGCAGCCAGCTTCTCTTACTGGGCGCGGATGTCCTTGAGCATAGGGGAGAGGTCGGATCTCCATGAAGATCTGAGCATACTGGATCAGCGCCTGCAGCTCAGAGATCTCCTCTTCGTGCACCTTCTTCAACCATCAGGCTGTTGATGCACTTTTCCAGCTCAGCGCCAGCAAGAGCTGCCTCATCTGCACCTTTGCGTGCCTCCATCAGCCAGCCCTCTGCATCCTCATGGTTCAGTACCTCTTCCTGGTAGCATGCCTGCAGGTTGCTCCCAGCCACTTCAGAGCCCCTGTGCCTCCTAACTGCCCACTGCCCTCTCCTCGCCAGGGACGGGGAGAGGTGGGGCGGGGCACAGGCATCCCATTTTCATTAAAATTTTCAACCAGGGCCTGCTCCACCAGTGTCCGCAGACAGCCCGGGGGCAGACTGTGATCCCGGAGACCCTGGCCACCCCCGCCTGCCCCGTCCCGATCGCCGCCTGTACCCCATGGGCAGCGTTAGGCGCTGTCCATGCTGCTTGCTGGGTCCTGATTACCGCCTGGACTCCGCGGGGGTGTCAGGCGCTGCCTGCTGGGCTGCCAGGTTCCAATCGCCACCTGGACACCTCAGGCAGCATCAGACGCTGTCCATGCTGCCTGCCCGGTACCCCACAGGCAGCATCAGGCGCTGCCTGCTGGAACTGACTGGTCCCAATCGCCGCCTGGACCCCGAGGGCGATGTCAGGCTCTGTCCATGCTGCCTGCCCGGTCCCGATCACCACCTGGACTCCGCGGGGGTGTCAGGTGCTGCCTGCCCGACCTGCCTGGTCCCGATTGCAGCCTGGACTCCGCAGGGGGCATCAGGCGCTGCCTGCAGGGCCTGCCCAGTCCCAATCGCTGCCTGGACCCTGCGGGCAGCTTCAGGCACTGCCCACTGGGCCTGCCCAGTCTCAATCACAGCCTGGACTCAGCCTGCATATGCAAATTTACCTGCCATCTTTGTTGGGTTTATTTGCATATCACTCCTGATTGGCTGTGGGCATAGCGGAGGTACGGTCAATTAACATCTTTCTCTTTTATTAGTGTAGATATACTATTGCCTATTATTGTACCTTTTAATATCCAGATTAATGTTAGTATAAATTTTCACATGTACATTTTTAAAAGCTCTTATGATTCAATTAGGTTAGTGCTGAACTTTTTCAACAGTTGGGTAAGAATTTCTATCTTAAAATTTTTTCTCTTATGTTCTTCATTAGTTCATATATTTCTTCAGCGGATGCCTATTTTTATGAGTGTTGTTTTTTGTACGTAGCATTTAAATGGCAACTCTTACAACTGAGGACTATGAAATTGCCCTCTGCTTAGTAATTAGGAATAAGTATTAGACTTCTCATTTTCCAAGTTATATCATGTGACCATAAATATTTATATACACATTCAACTTACCAAACATCCAGTACTGAATTTCTGACTCTCAATATTTCCTTAAACAAATAACCAGTAGCAAAACAAACTTTTCAAGTATATAGCTTAGGAGACCATCTTCTACTTAGAAGAGGAAAATATGAGCACTTTAGAAAAAAAATCTATAAAAAATTAATGGTTTATCTCTAGGGCATTATTTTAAGACTACTTTACCTTTCAAAACCCATTCCTCTACAAAACTCAGATTGTTTCTCCAGTCCAGTAGGCCAACTTTCTTTCAAAGGTGCTCTTTTAACACTTTGGTCCTTATTACCCCACCACAGGAAAAATATCTAGAACCCCTGTAATTCTAACAATATTAAGCATTGTATTTTGAGTTAAAAAGTTGAGTTAAAAGTAGTATCTTCTTTTACTGAAAGTGAGACCTTCATAATTACTAACATCCACGCGAGTGAATAAGGTGTGTATTTTAGAGCTTATTGATTCTCCTATGTTCTGTACAAGGATAAGGAGTTACCCATGTTCATAAGACAAGTAATTTCCTTGTAGTTTACCATAATGACAATGGCAAAATTGGGTATCAGCCAAGTGTTGTCCATGGGAGACAAAAACTGATAGTCTAATCCAATAAGGATATATTACTTACCCACTGCAAAGACTGATGCAGATGTAAATGTACAGAGAAGAAAAATTGGGGTTAATATGGTCAGAGGTTAATGATGTACAACTGATGCAGTTATATAAAACACACATACACATGGAGAGCAATGTTACATATGCTTATCTTAGGATAAATATAAGACAATGTTTGAACAGTAAGTAGAAACCTGATAACATGGTACACATGAAACAAAGGTGAAAATGGATATAACAATAGACTTAATTTTCCCCTGTTATATTGTAAAAGATTACACAGATGATACATTTATATGTATATATGCACCTAAAGATAACTATAGAGACTTTAAGGAGATATGAAATAAAATATCAGATATAAGTGAACAAAAAGAAAGCAACCATAGCAAAATGGTACCATACAAAAAGAATATAAAAAAAGAATCCTTGAAAAGTTTTTAGGCTGATACTTTATAATTATCAAGATAAATGTTCATTTATTTATTTCTAAATATATTTTTATTGATTTTAGAGAGGAAGGGAGAGGGAGAGAGAGATAGAAACATCAATGATGAGAATCATTGATCAGCTGTCTCCCGCATGCCCCATACTGGGGATCAAGCCAGCAATCCAGACATATGCCCTGACTCTGGAATCAAACTGTGACCTCCAGGTTCATAGATCAACACTCAACCACTGAGCAACACAAGCCGGGCAAGAGAAATGTTTATTATCAAAACTAGAGGCCTGGTGCATGAAATTCGTGCACAGGTGTGTGTGTGTCCCTCAGCCCGGCCTGAACTTTCTCCAATCTGGGACCCCTCAAGGGATGCCTGGTGGGATCGGGCCTATATGGGCAGTCAGACATCTCTCTCACAATTCAAGACTGATGGCTCCCAACCGCTTGCTTGCTTGCCTGCCTGATTGCCCCTAACTGCTTCTGCCTGCCAGCCTGATCACACCCTAACCACTCCCCTGCCAGCCTGATCGACGCCTAACTGCTCCCCTACAGGCCCAATTGCCCCCAACTGCCCTCCCCTGCAGGCATGGTTGCCCTCAAATTCCCTCCCCTGCAGTCCTGGTCCCCCAAAACTGCACTCCCCTGCAGGCCTTGTCCCTCCCAACTGCCCTCCCCTGCAGGCCTGGTCCTCCCCCCCAACTGCCCTTCCCTGCTGGCCTGGTCACCCCCAACTGCCCTCCTCTGCTGGCCCAGTCACCCCTAACTGCTCTCCCCTGCAGGCCTGATTGCCCTGAACTGCCCTCCCTTGCAGGCCTGGTCCCTCCCAACTGCCCTCCTTTGCTGGCCTGGTTGCCCCCAACTGCCCTCCTCTGCCGGCCCAGTCACCCCTAACTGCCCTCCCTTGCAAGCCTGGTCCCCCCCTAACTGCCTTCCCCTGCAGGCCTGGTCCCTCCCAATTTCCCTCTCCTCCAGGCCTAGTCCCCCCCCCCATCTTCCCTCCCTTGCTGGCCTGGTCCCACCCAACAGCCCTCCCCTGATGGCCTGGTCACCCCCAACTGCTCTCCTCTGCTGGCCTGATTGCCCACAACTGCCCTCCTCTGCTGGCCATCTTGTGGTGGCCATCTTGTATCTACATGGGGGTGGCCATCTTGCCCCTAACTGCCCTCTCTTGCAGGCCTGGTCCCTCCCAACTTCCCTCCCCTGAAGGCCTGGTCCCTTCCAACTGCCCTCCCCTGCAGGCCTGGTCCCCCCAAACTGCCCTCCCCTGCTGGCCTGGTCCCACCCAACTGCCCTCCTCTGCAGGCCTGGTCCCCCCCTAACTGCCCTCCCCTGCAGGCCTGGTCCTTCCCAACTGCCCTCCCCTGCAGGCATGGTCCCCCCCAACTGCCCTCCTCTGCAGGCCTGGTCCCCCCCAACTGCCCTCCCCTGCAGGCATGGTTGCTCCCAACTGCCCTCCCCTGCAGGCCTGGTCCCCCCCAATTGTCCTTCCCTGCAGGCCTGGTCCCTCCCAACTGCCCTCCCCTGCTGGCCTGATCGCCCACAACTGCCCTCCCCTGCTGGCCATCTTGTGGTGGCCATCTTGTGTCCACATGGGGGTGGCTATCTTGTGTTGGAGCGATGGTCAATTTGCATACTACCCTTTTATTAGATAGGATTAATATACCCAACCACATATAGATATGAGAGAAATACCAGGAGAGGGCCTAAGAAAGCAGAATATTGGAAGGAATAATATAATTGCTGAGAATTTTTAAAAATAATATATAATATCAAGTGGAATATTCAAGATGTGTTAAGTACTCAAACATTACATTTACATCCACACAAATGGACTGACAGACACACAAACACACACTCTCTTCCCTAGGTTAGTGATAGTAAAACTCCTAGAAAGCAAGGCTTAAGGAAAAAACTTAGAAGAGACAAAAACAAAAATAAACATAATTACAAGCAGGAGGGGGCTCTTTTTTCTTTTTTAATCAGAGTGAATTTGACAGAATTGGTTTTAGGCTGAAAAAGCATAAACAATGAGGTAATGTGGAAATAGCAATGGTAGGAAGGAGCTAGGACTCCTAGGTCTAAAAAACCAAGTGAAGATATAATGGTTTGAGAACACAAATTCCAAAGAAAGGGGGCTGGCTGCCCAGCTAGAAGTGGTTTCTAAGAAATATTAGAGTAAGGAATTGTGAAAGGAGACAACTAGTTTTGATGATGGTGACCTGATATCTGCTCATGCCACAGCATCAGGGTTTCAGAGGAGGCCACCCTCAAAGGTAAGACAAAGAGCTCAAGGCAGATAGACAGAGAGTTCACCAGTGTGCTGTTGTTTTGCTTCCTGAGGGGACTTGATATGAAGAGTTCTTGAAGTTCCTGATATGACCAAAACTATACTTTGGACATTCGGCCCTACTGAAATAGTATGGTTTTGTGTCGGATCTTTATTTAGGTGACACTGGAAGGAACAGGAACAATGGAGGTATATTCAATGTTTCTTTCCTCCACACTTTTGGTCTTCCTTTGTTAAACCTGACTGGTAGAGCCTAACAGGGAGCAGTTTGTAAAGGCAAAATGGGCTTGGCAGAATCCCAGTTGTAGCATCATGGAATAAAGTATAAGATGGGGAGCCAAGAGACTTTGATATCTTTTACTTAGCACCTGCTTCTTCCTAAAGCACATATCTTAACAAAGAATGCAACACTCTTTTTTATGCTATTCATTTCATTTGAAACATAATACAGAAAAAACTAATTTTAGCAAAATCCACTTTCTAAAATGTAAACACCGAAATCAGAACCTTTATTAAGGAGCCCATACATTATGCTTATATAATAAATGGAGAGCCATTTACAGATTTCAGTTAATGGTGTGGTGGCAGAAAATTCATTTATTTCCTTCACTAATAATAAATAAAGAGAATGTTTATTGAGATTTTATTAATTTGTGTGCCAGCTACATATGATGAGCTCAATATCATAAGTGCCACCTGCTGACTGGAGTGGTGGATTTGAATATTTATGCAGTGAATAAAAAGAAATCTCTTCTATTGAAGAATTATCTTAAAATGTGATCACTTCTCTTACTATAATATCACCCTACCTGAAAAACTGTTATAGACTCAGAAATAAGTCCAATAAATTACTGGGACCTTACAGTCTAATGTTGGGCATTGGCTTGTGGGCCCGCCAAGAATTGACTCATTCTATATAGTTATGGCCTTTTCACTGTCTTTGGTGATTAATTAAACTACTTTACCAATTTTTTAAGCAACAGAAACTGACATGTAGAAAACTGATAGTAATGCCATTGTTCCTGTCCATAGCAATGCAAATGACTTCTATTCTTGCCAATGCATATATAAGTTATCCTATGAAAAGATCGAGACTTAAAATTCCTATTTAAAAAGTGTGTTCAATAATTTACTGCTTCCCTTATTAATTATTGAGATAAATAATAATGTGGATAAGTGTTCATTTGCTGATAACATGAGATTCTCAGCATCACAGAGCTGTGTATAAGACTTGGTGCCACAAGAGAGACTTAGATATCCTTTACCTAGTACCTACTTCTTTGTAAAGCACATAACCTGACAACAAATGTAACAGTAAGTCCTTTAGATGTTACTGCTTCCTAAATCACACACACACACACACACACACACATCAGAACCTTTGTTAAGGAGCTCATACCTTAACCTTATATGCTAAATGGGAGGCCATTTACAAAATTTAATTAGTGGTATAATGACAGTAATTTGCCTTTTAAAGAGAAGGTCTTTCTTAATCCATGTGTCAGTTACTCAAGGTGAGCAGCATATCAACCCGAAGTTCCACAAAGGCACATTAGAGCTTCCTATCCTACTCACTTTTTTTCATGTTAACTTCAAATTTTCTGTCCCATAACATACACATAATAATTTCTTACAAGTAGTAGACATACAATGAGTAAAGTACATTTTTAGGGTACAATTAAAAATCTTTTTAAAACAGAGGTATAAGATCAGACATATTTTGAGACCTCTGCTTTAAATAACTCATATCACAATGCCCCACACAGAAACACAGAAAGGTGACTCATGCAGTTTCTCTAATAAAACAGGAGGGCTGATAGACCCTAATCCTCAATTAAGTACTTTACCTTCCTAAAACACACATTCAGTAACATGCACACACACACATTATCACACAATGACAGTGAACAACTACTAGGCTGCATATTTTTTCTTCTGATCCATCCTTCCAACCTGTAAATATCCTTATTAAATGTTTATGCCTCCTGGATAAAACGGCATATTTCAGTTGCCATAGAAACCAGAATGTCATCAAAACATTCTTGTTGATGATAGATTTCCAAGGAAATAAAAAAATGCACATATATCCTCAGAAGCCAAATGTTTTTTTATCTCAGTCACTTATACTAGTACCATTCCCAATCCAATGAATGAAATATTAGAATTATCAGGAGGATCACCTCTTAAATTATATAAATGTCTAACCACTATGATGTACACCTAAAACTAATATAAACTATTATTGAATATTAACTGTAACTGAAAAATAAAAAAACAATATTAGAGACAATATCTGAAGTTCTTCGTGTAATAGGCATTTAGAGAAAGGGGGCTTTTTGCATAAGGGACTATTCTTACCTTATGGGGTAAGAAATATGGTTCCCCTGTTAGAAACACAGATCATGTTCCAGTTTCTGTGACATGCCATCTTTCAGCTTTCCATAACATGAGAGGCAAGGTGTATTTGTACAGGTGGAAGCCTGTGGATTGTTGGTCACTTTAAAATGATCTGCAGATGATAAAGCGTCTGGGTGTCAGAGGAAGGCAAATTAGAAAGTCAGGTTTGCCAGGGTCAAAGAAAGCTGGGCCTACATTTGGACAAATGTGTATTATTACAGTTGCAAGGACAAAATGGTTCATGAGAATAGAAACAACTCCCACAAAGCATCCCATGGCAACAAGGTCATAAAGCTAAGTATCTCACATATGGGAATCTGCTCTGCCCAGGTAATGCTGAAACCACACTGCCATTTAATATTATGTTTAAGGGTAGATTTCTTACAACCATGTTAATATTAAAAATTGAGTAAAGTTGGTAAGTATTGCACAAAGTTATCAGCAGGGTCACACAAACACAGACAAGTTCTATCACACACTGTGATTTACATTAGAGACAGAGCTGCACTATGATTCAGTACCTTCTCCTATAATAAGTCCTGGGTAGCAACATGTGTGAAATAGGCCTTTAGGTGAGGAGGCTTGCATTTCTGGTTCCAAGTATTTCCAGACTCCCTGATTTAACTATCCTCTCACACTGTGGCCAACATTTTTAGCCACCAAGATGATATATCTGAATGCTCAATTGTCAAGTGATGCAGAGAATCAAGCTCTTCATGTTCTGGTCTGAGCCAGGTCCAGCACACCACTGGATCTGTACACTCTAGAGCAAAACAAATCATCCCACTCTATGTGGCATCCACCATGCTGGATTAGAGATAATACCAATGTGCAAATTATATGAAGTGTTTCAACAGGTTCTTAAAGCACAGGAAATGGAGATAGTTATGAAAACCCACAATCTAGCCTATCTAGTTTCTCAAGGAAGGCAAATAGTGGGTATTTTCATAGTCACTAGTTTTTTTTTTTAATTGTTCATACTTTTATTGAATTTGTTGTGGTGACGTTGGTTAATAAAAGTATACAGGTTTCAGGTATACACTTATATAATATGTGGTCTGTACATTGTATCATTGTATTGTATGTTTACCACCTCAAGTAAAGTCTCCTTCCATCAACTTTTATCCCCCCAAACCCTTTTTTACTCCCCCCCACCTCCCATTTCGTCTGGAAATCACCATACTGTTGTCTGTGTCCATGAGTCTTTCTTTTTTTTCCTTTGCTTAATCCCTTCACCCTTCTCCCCCAGCCCTCAACCCCCACCCCTCTGATGTATTTCACAGAACTAGAAGAGATGTTCCAAAACTGTTTATGGGGCCACAAAATAAACGAAATAGCCACAGCAATCTTGAGAAAGAAGAACTTTTACCATTTGCAGCAGCATGGATGAAACTGGAGAGCATTATGCTAAGTGAAATAAGCCAGGCAGTGAAAGAAAAATACCACATGATCTCATTCATTTATGGATAATAAAGAACATTATAACCTGATGAATAAAAAAAGAGATACAGAGGCAGAAAAGCATCGAACAGACTGTCAAATTATAGCGGGAAGGCTGGGGAGTATTGGGGGTGGGGGGCAAGAGATCAACTGAAGGACTTGTATACATGCATATAAGCATAACCAATGGACACAAGACACTGGGGGGGGGGGGGTGAGGGCATGTGCCAGGAGGTAGGGGAGGCCGGGGGAAGGTCAACAGGGAAAAGGAGACATATGTACTACTATTTGTAATACTTTAAACAATAAAATAAAATTTAAAAAGTGAAAAAAATATATTAAAAATCAATGGGAAAAATATCCTCAGGTGAGGATTAGCAATGGAAAAATAATAAACTCGAAATGGATTAACTCCTAAATGTTAGACTTGAAGCCATAAAAATCCTAGAAGAAAACATAGGCAGTGAAATCGCAGACATTGCTCATAGCACTTTTTTTTTTCTGATACATAGTCACTAGTTTTAAATAAGGGATTTTCAGAAAGACAAATGAGGATTTGTGTCTCAGCTCTGCCACTCACCAACCATGTGACTTATAGCATGCTACTTAACTACTCTAATACCTAGTATCCATTTCAGGGAAATAAAGTTATAATTTCTCTACCTTAAAAAGGTTGATCAAAGGTCACTAAAGAAAATGGAAGCTTTTGTTTTACACATATACAGTAGTTATTTTTCATGAAGCATGTGCTTTTTATTTAAGCATGAAATGGGTTTAATATTGTTATTTTAAATGAATAAATAAGTACATTTAAAAGTGCTGCCCTAACCGTTTGGCTCAGTGGATAGAGCGTCGGCCTGCAGACTGAAAGGTCCCAGGTTAGATTTCGGTCAAGGGCATGTACCTTGGTTGTGGGCACTTCCCCAGTAGGAGTTGTGCAGGAGGCAGGCAGTTGATTGATGTTTCTCTCTCATCGATGTTTCTAACTCTCTATTCCTCTCTCTTCCTCTCTGTAAAAAATCAATAAAATATATTTTAAAAAAGTGCTTAGCATTTTTTTCTAATTTTCAAATACTGGCAGACATAAGTGCCCTAAACAAAAGCTTTTTGGGATCTTCAGAACAAAATGTTTGAAAATAACTGTTCCTGTAGAATTCAGGAATGTGGCCATAAATCTAGTTCATACAGTCTCATGAGCTGACTTTCATGATATCAAATATCTCTCACCGTTACCTCCAAAAATCTAACACAGTAATAGATCAGAATGCAACATCCCACCTGAAATGCAAGGTGGTGAGAAATCAGAAATATCAGAAGGTCTACTACCTTCTTATGTCTGTGTGCAACCCACACAAATGCCCAGAGGACCCATCCCCGTTAATTAATGAGGAGGTCTGAGTGTGTATGTATCCTACTTCAGTGGCATTTCCCCCACCCCAAATTTTGTCATTCAATGTACGTCATTCTGAAATTTTCTTTTTTCATGCAACTTAACATTATTCCATATCATTACATAACATTCTGCCTCACTTTGCATAAGCTATGAGATAATTCCATTGTGTTTATGGATTAACGTATGTTTGTATTGTATCCCATATTATATCATCAAATGTAATTCCTCTCTGCCAGAGCTGGTATTCTGCATCCGAATAGGGAATGAAAGAGTAATACACCCAGGACACTAGGGTGAATTAGGGTAAATAGAGACAACTTTCATAGGCAAGGCTCTCCAGCCTGTGGGATATTCTACCATCACCTAATGACAAAGCTATCCTGTATGTCTCTGTATCTTCCACTCAGAACACTGTACTGTGTAACACAATGGCATACATTATTTCCATATTTTATTCCCTCATCATAAGAATGTTCATTGAACATTTTGATAATTGTTTGAATGGTTCAGTGTAAATATGTGTGTTTATTCCTGTAGGCATTTTTGTTCTAACCATACACATATTTTTATAAATTCCATGAATAGCCTCTTAAAACAATTCTACGGCATACTTTCGCATTCCTCAGAACTCTCACTTGTGTACACTGTAATGTGAAACACTAGAAATAATTTGAGTTCTTTTTCTACTAAAAAAGTAATTCGTAATATAAACAATAACAAAATGTTTTCATTAAAGCAATTTCACCCCAATAAATTCAATAAAAATTTAAAAAATTAAACTGCCCTGTCATCTCATTTTTTGTCTTCATCCCAATATATCTTCTATTGGTAGATTCATATACCTTTAGAATAACGTGATCATTTTAGCATACTGACCATCACCCAACTAGTTTTAATCTATCCTCAATTTCTCAGGGGACCTTGGGTATATACAACTATCCAGTACTTCACTTTATCCTTGAATAAAATATCTAAGCCTGCCAAGTGGGTGTTCACAATTAAATCAGCATGAAGGGAAATATTACTATTAGGAATCCACCACACACTAAGAGTCTACTGGGTATGTTCAAGCAATAAAGTTCCCAAATGTGTGCCTTACATTTTCTAATATACTAGTATTTTATAACATTGAGTTTTGTCACTCTTGCTGTTTGGTTGAAAATTAAATTTCTGTGCAATAAATTAGGATTTCATCCATGCAAGAAATATCTGTACCTCATCAATATATTGACTTGGAAGTTCTATTCTGATAGCCCCTTTCTTAAGCATTGGCCATGTGCATTTATGCAGTGGGGGTCAGGGCTAGGTCAGGTGTTCTCTTAAGTAATGGCATCTCTCTCTTCATATGAGTATATCTAAAAACATGTCAAAGATTAGTAATGGGCATGAGATTACTTAGGGCACTTTCAGTGGAATGCTGAACATTGGTTAGGGGGGCCCTACAGGGATTGTCTCATTGTATACAGGTAAGCTTCTTTCATTTCTTTTGATTGATTAGGCTACTTTATCACTCATAAGGGACAGAATTTAACTTGTAGAAAACTGATAGTAATGCCACTGTTTCCTGTCCATTCTAATGTGAATGATTCCTACTCTTACCCATGGAAATATATTTTTTCTTATAGGGAATAATGTCAGTAACTTAAATTTTGATTTGAAAAGCTTTTCATGGTTTATTATTAATTATTGAGCTAAATCAGTGGAAAAGATGTACATCCTTGTATTGTTCTTGATTTTAGGGGAACGTTTTCAGTCTGTCACCATTAAGTCTGATGATAGCTATAAATTCGTCTCAGATGCTCTCTATTACATTGAGAAAGTTTCCTTTTATTCCTAGCTTGTTTTTTATAATCATGAAAGGGTGTTGAATTCTGACTAATGCTTTTTTTCTGCATCATTTTAAATAATCATGTGTCTTTTCCTTCATTTTATCAAATATTACCATTGACTAATTAACATGTGTTGTGTCATCCTCATATTCCTGGGGGAAGTCCTAAATTATCATGGTGTATAATCTTTTTAATAAACTGCTGGACAGGGTTTTCTGGTATTTTTAGAGCAGTTTTACATCTATATTCATGTAGGCCATTGGTCTGTAGGTGTATTTTTCTTGTGATATTTTTGTCAAGCTTTAATATCAGGGTAATACTGACCTCACAGTATGAATTAGGAATTTTTTTCCTCTTCTGGTTTTTGGTGGTATTTGAGAAGAACTGGTGTTAATTTTTCAGAAATGTTTGATGGAACTCAACAGCAAACCATCTGGATTGAGCTTCTCTCTGTTGGAGTTTTCTATATTACTAATAAAGTCCCCTTAAATTTATAGCACTGTTCAGATTTTCTATTTGTTCTTCAATCAGTTTTTTTAAATTTCTTTATTCATTAAGGTATTACATGTGTCCTTATCCTCCCATTGCCCCCTCATTCCCCCGCTCATGCCCTCACACCCCGGTTGTCTGTGTCCATTGGTTAGACTTACAAGCATGCATACAAGTCCATTGGTTGATCTCTCCTACTTACCCCCACCCTCCCCTACCTTCCCTCTGAGGTTTGACAGTTTGATCGATGCTTCTCTGTCTCAGGATCTGTTTTTGTTCATCAGTTTACGTTGTTCATTATATTCCATAAATGAGTGAGATCATGTGATATTTATCTTTCTCTGACTGGCTTATTTCACTTAGCATAATGCTCTCCAATTCCATCCATTCTGTTGCAAATGGTAATAATTCCTTCTATTTACTGCAGCGTAGTATTCCATTGTGCAGATGTACCATAGTTTTTTAATCCACTCATCTTCTTTTTTTGTTTTTTTTGTTTGTTTGTTTGTTTTGTTTTTAAAATTCTGTTATTAGGCTAAAAATACACAACATATAATTTACCACCTTAACCATTTTTAAGGGTGCACTTCAATAGTGTTAAATTATATTTGCACTGGTGTACAACCAGTCTCCAGAACTCTCTTCAACTTAGAAAACAGAACTCAGTACCCACTAATCAATAACTCCCCATCCCCCACCTCCCAGCCCCTGAAAACTGCCATTCAACTTTCCATCTCTACGGATTTGAGTGCTTCATATAAATGGAATGACACAATGTTTCTCTTCCTGAGACTGCTTTATTTCACTTAGCATAGTGTCCTCAAGGGTCATGCATGTTGGAACATGGGCCAGAATGCCCTTCCTTTTTAAGGCTGTAATTTTTTTAAAAGGATTTTTTGGAAAATTTATTTGAGCCAAACTGCACAAGATCTAAAATGCTCTAGAATAACAGTTTCTCAGCTTCTTCTATGCATTTCAAATGAAGGAGGGGATGTAAGGAAGGTTACATGAAGTTGGGAGAAAGCAGGTGGGGATTGGATTACAGGACAGTCAACAAGAATGTGGTCTCTTCTTTAAAAAAAATGTTTTTATTGACTTTACAAAGAGGAAGGGAATGGAAGAGAGAGATGGAAACATTGATGAGAGAGAAGCATCCAGTGGCTGCCCCCTACATGCCCTCTGCTGAGTTTTGAGCCCACAATCCGAGCATGTGCCTTGACTAGGAATTGAACTGGTGACCTTTATTTTTTATTTAAAAAAAAATTTTTTTTTATTGTTTGAAGTATTACAAATAGTAGTACATATGTCTCCTTTTTTTCCCCCATTGACCTCCCGGCCTCCCCTACCCCCCCCCCCCCCCCCCACCAGTACATGAAACTCTCTGTAGCTCGAAAATTATTTTGGAAGGAAACAAAGAGAAGTTTCTTTCAAAAGTCATAAGGATTGTAATTGAAAATCAATATATTTGGCCTCTTGAACTAAAGTAAGTAATTTGTGTTTTTGCCTCCCTGACAGTGTTTATATAAAGTTACAAAAAAAATTGACAGCCAGTTTGAAATTGAATTGCCATGGCCTAGAGCAAAGAATATCCTTACATGATATTATTCTACAATGGCATTATAATTTTAGATATTTTACAACAGCATATTGTACAATTATTCCAAACAAACTTACAAACTAATTCTTGGAATGTTTGGCAGCAATTTAAAAAAAAAAAGGACATGAAAGAATTTAATCCCTTTCAGAAGGAATTAAGGCACTGGGAAGGCACTTGAGCATTCTATATTGGCCCCTCTTGCCTTTTGTGCCAAGAGGGACTATCTTCTCACACTCCAATTGCCTCAGCTGTTGCCTGAGCTTTCTGTTCATGCTGAGTTTGAAGCCTCGTGGTGGCTGGTACCATGGATCTGTCTCTCGCCCAATCCTGTGAGCTGGGACCTCCCTGGAGAAGAAACTTGAGTTCGCCGAGATATGTGATCAGTGCTGGGGCTGCCAGCAGGCGAGGGGATCCCAAGGCAGGTGCTGGGCGTGGAAGCCACGGGGGCATAGGCTACCAAGGAGACAGAACTGAACCTCACATCACCCTGCTTGGCCCCGGAGGATAACTGGTTAGCCAGAGACGGGTAAGATTCCTCAGGGAAGGAACAACCTAAGACAGGCACAGTCGCAGAGGGGCCATCAGGAGAGAAGTTGGGGGTCAACAGAGGTGGGGCACAGACCCTCACCCACCCCCCAACCTTGCAGGGGCCTGAACCCTCACCCTGTCTGAGGGAGGTCTTCTGCCCCCATGGCTGCTTTGCTTCCCATGCCCAGCTCAGATAGGGACACAGGTGACAGACAGTGACTTGGCCTAGCTCAGATTGGGACCCAGGTAACAGACAGAGACTTGGCCGACAGCAGCTGCCCTATATCTAAATCCAGCCTAGAACCAGGAATGCTCAGGGCCTACTCAAGAATGCAACTAATCCTTTCCACTCATCTTCTGATAGGCACTTAGGCTGTTTCCAAATCTTAGCTATGGTGAATTGTGCTGCTATGAACATAGGGGTGCATATATCCTTTCTGATTTGTGTTTCTAGTTTCGTGGGATATATTCCTAGAAGTGGGATCACTGGGTCAAATGGGAGTTCTATTTTTAGTTTTTTGAGGAAACTCCATACTGTTCTCCACAGTGGCTGCGCCAGTATGCATTCCCACCAGCAGTGCAAAAGAGTTCCTTTTTCTCCGCATCCTTGCCAGCACTTGTCGTTTGATGAATTGTTGATGATAGCCATTCTGACAGGTGTAAGATGGTACCCCATTGTTGTTTTTATTTGCATCTCTCTGATGATTAGTGACTTTGAGCAGGTTTTCATATGTCTCTTGGCCTCCTTCTGTCTTCTTTAGAAAAGTGTCTATTCAGATCAGTTGCCCATTTTTTGATTGGGTTGTTTATCTTCTTGTTGTTAAATTTTATGAGTTCTCTTTAAATGTTGGAGATTAAACTCTTATCGTTGATATCATTGGCAAATATGTTCTCCCATGCAGTGGGCTTTCTTGTTGTTTTAATGATGGTTTCCTTTGCTGTGCAAAAGCTTTTTATTTTGATGTAGTCCCATTTGTTTATTTTCTCTTTAGTTTCCATTGCCCTAGGAGCAGTATCAGTGAAGACGTTCCTTTGGCATATGTCTGAAATTTTTCTGGCTGTGGATTCCTCTAGTATTTTTATGGTTTCCCATCTTATGTTTAAGTCCTTTATCCATTTTGAGTTTATTTTTGTGTATGGTGAAAGTTGGTGAGCTAGTTTCATTTTTTTGTATGTATCTGTCCAATTTTCCCAACACCATTTGTTGAAGAGACTGTCTTGACTCCATTGTATGTTCATGCCTCCTTTGTCAAATATTAATTGCGCATAGTGGTTTGGGTCGATTTCTGTGTTCTCTATTCTATTCCACTGATTTATATGTCTGTTCTTGTGCCAGTACCGGGCTGTTTTAAGAACAGTGGCTTTGTAATACAGCTTGATATCTGGTATTGAGATTCCACCTACTTTGTTGTTCTTTCTCAGGATTGCTACAGCTATTCGGGGTCTTTTTTTATTCCAGATGAATTTTTGGAGAGTTTGTTCTAGGTCTGTGAAATATGTCGTTGGTATTTTAATGGGAAGTGCATTGAATTTATAGATTGCTTTGGGTAGTATGGACATTTTAATGATGCTGATTCTACCAATCCATGAACATGGTATGTTCTTCCATCTGATTATGTCTTCCTCTATCTCTTTTTTTTCAGTGTCGTGTAGTTTTCCACATATAGGTCTTTTACCTCCTTAGTTAAGTTTATTCGTAGGTATCTTAATTTTTTTGGTGAGATGGTAAATGGGATTGCTTTTTTAGAATCTCTTTCTGTGTGTTCATTATTGATGTATAGAAATGCCATAGATTTCTTGGTGTTAATTTTGTATCCTGCTACATTGCCAAATTCATTTATTAAGTCTAGTAATTTTTTGATGGAGTCTATAGGTTTTTCTATGTACAGTATCATGTCATCTGCGAATAAGGACAGTTTTACTTCTTCTTTTCCAATTTGGATGCCTTTTATTTCTTCTTCTTGTCTGATCGCAATGGCTAGTACTTCCAGCACTATGTTGAACAGGAGTGGTGAGAATGGGCATGCCTGTCTTGTTCCTGTTCTCAGGGGAAATGGTTTTAGTTTTTGCCCATTGAGTGTGAGGTTGGCTGTAGGTTCGTCACATATGGCTTTTATTATGTTGAGGTATGATCCTTCTATTCCCACTTTGGTGAGAGTTTTTATCAAGAAAGGGTGTTGGATTTTGTCAAATGGTTTTTCTGCATCAATTGATATGACTATGTGATTTTTATCTCTCAATTTATGTGATTAATCACGTTTATTGATTTGCAAATATTGTACCATAATTGCATCCCTGGGATAAATCCTACTTGGTCAAGGTGTATGATCTTTCTGATGTACTGCTGGATCCGATTTGCTAGAATTTTGTTGAGGATTTTGTCATCTATGTTCATGAGGAATATTGGCCTGTAATTCTCTTTCATTGTGTTATCTTTATCTGGTTTTAGTATTAGGGTGATGATGGCTTCATAGAAGGAGCTTGGAAGTGTTCCTTCCTCTTGAATTTTTTGGAATAGTCTGAGGAGGATAGGTTTTAGTTCTTCCTTGAATGTTTGATAAAAATCCCCTGTGAAGCCATCTGGCCCCGGGCTTTTGTTTGCCGGAAGCTTTTTGATGACTGCTTCAATTTCTTCCATAGTTATCACCCTACTGAGATCTTTAGAATCTTCCTAAGTTTTGGAAGTTTGTATTTTTCTAGGAATGTGTCCATTTCCTCCAGGTTGTCTAGTTTGTTAGAATAGAGTTGTTCATAGTATTTTTTAACAATCCTTTGTATTTCGGTGGGGTCTGTTGTTATTTTGCCTCTATAATTTCTGATTTTGTTTATTTGTGTCCTCTCTCTTTGTTTCTTGGTGAGCCTGGCTAGAGGTTCATCAATCTTGTTTATCCTTTCAAAGAACCAGCTCTTGGATTCATTGATGTTTTGCATTGTTTTTTTGGTCTCTGTGTCATTCATTTCTGCTCTGATCTTTTTTATTTCCTTCCTTCTGCTCACTGTGGGCTTTTCTTGTTGCTCTCTTTCTAATTGTTTAAGTTGCAAGGTTAGATAATTTATTAGCATTTTTTTTTGATTTTTGTTTTTTGATGTAGGCCTGTAGAGCTATAAACTTCCCTCTCAGGACTGCTTTCATTGTGTCCCACAGGATTTGCAATGTTGTGTTTTATTGTCATTAGTCTCCAGGATGTTTTTATTTTCTTCTTTGATCTCATTGATAACCCAATCATTGTTTAGTAGCATGCTATTCAGCTTCCAAGTGTTTGAATTTTTTGGAATGTTTTTATTATAGTTTAATTCTAATATTCTACCTTTGTGGTCTGAGAAAATGCTTGATATGATTTCAATCTTTTTGAATTTGGGGAGACTTTGCTTGTGACCCAATATGTGGTCTATTTTTGAAAATGTCCCATATGCTCTTGAGAAGAATGTATATTCCGTGGCTTTGGGGTGAAATGCTCTGAAGATGTCAATTAGGTTCATCTGATCTAGTGTGTCATTTAGAATTGCTGTTTCTTTGCTGATTTTTTGTCTAGAGGATTTATCCAGTGATGTCAGTGGTGTATTAAAGTCTCCTACTATGATGGTATTGTTGTTGATCTCTCCCTTGATATCTTCCAGGAGATTTTTTATGTATTTGGGTGGTCCTGCATTGGGTCCATATATGTTTATAAGAGTTATATCTTCTTGTTGAATTGCTCCCTTTAGTATTATGTAGTGGCCTTCCTTATCTCTTATTATGGCCTTTACTTTGAGGTCTATTTTATCAGATATAAGTATCGCAACCCCAGCTTTTTTCTCATTTCCATTTGCTTGAAAAATGTTTTTCCATTTCTTTGCTCTCAGTATGTGTGAATCCTTTGCTCTGAGGTGGGTCTCTTGTAGACAGCAAATATATGGGTCATGTTTTCTTATCCATTCAGTTACCCTATGTCTTTTGATTGGTGCATTTAATCTCTTTACATTTAATGTTATTATTGACAAGTACATGTTTGTTGTCATATTTTTCCTTAGTGTTTGTGTTTCTTCTTGCCTTTCTCTTTCTTCTTTTTACAGCAGTCCCTTTAGCATTTCTTGCATTGTTGGCTTGGTAGTGACAAACTCTCTTAGTCCTTTTTTGTCTGTGAAGCTCCTGATTCCACCTTCAATTTTTTTTTATTAAGGTATTATATGTGTACATATCTTACCATTGTCCCCCCCACCCCACTCCCATACCTGCCCTCACCCCCCAATGTTTTGCATCCATTGGTTACTCTTATATGCATGCATACAAGTCCTTCAGTTGATCTCTTATTTCCCCCACCTCTCCCTAACCTTACCGCTGTAATTAGACACTCTGTTTGATGCTTTACTGCCTCTGTAACTATCTTTTGGTTCATCAGTTTATAATGTTTTTCATTATCCCTAAATGAGTGAGATCATGTGGTATTTTTCTTTCATTGACTGGCTTATTTCACTTAGCATAATGTTCTCTAATTCCATCCAGGTGTCTACAAATGGTAGTAATTCCTTCTTTTTTTATGGCAGCATAGTATTCCATTGTGTAGATGTACCATAGTTTTCTGATCCAGTCATCTGCTGACGGGCACCTAGGCTGTTTCCAAATCTTAGCTATTGTAAATTGTGCTGCTATGAACATAGGGGTGCATATATCCTTTCAGATTGGTGTTTCTGGTTTCTTAGGATATATTCCTAGGAGTGGGATTACTGGGTCAAATGGGAGTTCCATTTTCAGTTTTTTGAGGAAACTCCATACTGTTCTCCACAGTGGCTGCACCAGTCTGCATTCCCACCAGCAGTGCACGAGGGTTCCTTTTTCTCCGCATCCTCGCCAACACTTGTCGTTTGTTGATTTGTTGATGATAGCCATTCTGACAGGTGTGAGATGGTATCGCATTGTCGTTTTGATTTGCATCTCTCGGGTAATTAGTGACTTTGAGCATGTTTTCATGTGTCTCTTGGCCTTCCTTCTGTCTTCTTTCGAAAAGATTCTATTTAGGTCCGTTGCCCATTTTTTTATTGGATCATTTATCTTCCTTTTATTAAGTTGTATAAGCTGCCTGTAGATGTTGGAAATTAAACCTTTATCAGTGATACCATTTGCAAATATGTTCTCCCATGCAGTGGGTTTTCTTGTTGTTTTGTTGATGGTTTCTTTTGCTGTGCAAAAGCTTTTTATTTTGATGTAATCCCATTTGTTTATTTTCTCTTTGGCTTCCATTGCCCTAGGGGCAGTATCACTGAAAAAGTTCTTTTGGCATATGTCTGAGATTTTGCTGCCTGAGGATTCCTCCAGTATTTTTATGGTTTCCCGTCTTATATTTAAGTCCTGTATCCATTTTGAGTTTATTTTTGTGTATGGTGTAAGTTGGTGATCTAGTTTCATTTCTTTGCATGTATCTGTCCAATTTTCCCAACACCATTTATTGAAGAGACTGTCTTGACTCCATTGTATGCTCATGCCTCCTTTGTCAAATATTAATTGCGCATATTGGTTTGGGCCGATATCTGGATTCTCTATTCTATTCCATTGATCTATATGTCTGTTCTTGTGCCAGTACCAGGCTGTTTTGAGGACAGTGGCTTTGTAATACAGCTTGAAATCTGGTATTGAGATCCCTCCTACTTTATTCTTCTTTCTCAGGATTGCTGTGGCTATTCGGGGTCTTTTTTTATTCCAGATGAATTTTTGGAGAGTTCTTTCTAGCTCTGTGAAATATGCTGTTGGTATTTTAATGGGGAGTGCATTGAATCTATAGATTGCTTTGGGTAGTATGGACATTTTGATGATGTTGATTCTACCAATCCATGAACATGGTATGTTCTTCCATCTGTTTACATCTTCCTCTATCTCTTTTTTCAGTGTCCTGTAGTTTTCCGCATATAGGTCTTTTACCTCCTTGGTTAGGTTTATTCCTAAGTATCTTAATTTTTTTGGTGCAATGGAAAATGGGATTGCTTTTTTAGTCTCTCTTTCTGTAAGTTCACTGTTGGTGTATAGAAATGCCATAGATTTCTTGGCGTTAATTTTGTATCCTGCTACCTTGCCGAATTCATTTATTAAGTCTGTTAGTTTTTTGATAGAGTCTTTCGGGTTTTTTATGTACAATATCATGTCATCTGCAAATAAGGACAGCTTTACTTCTTCTTTTCCAATTTGGATGCCTTTTATTTCTTCTTCTTGTCTAATTGCAATGGCTAATACTTCCAGTACTATGTCAAACAGGAGTGGTGAGAGTGGGCATCCTTGTCTTGTTCCTGTTCTTAGGGGAAATGGTTTTAGTTTTTGCCCATTGAGTATGATGTTAGCTGTGGGTTTATCATATATAGCTTTTATTATGTTGAGGTATGATCCTTCTATTCCCACCTTATTGAGAGTTTTTATCAAGAAAGGGTGTTGGATTTTGTCAAATGCTTTTTCTGCATCAATTGATATGACTGTGATTTTTATCTTTCAATTTGTTTATGTGATGTATCACATTTATTGATTTTCGGATATTGAACCATCCTTGCATTCCTGGGATAAACCCTACTTGGTCATTGTGTATGATCTTTCTGATGTACTGCTGGATCCGATTTGCTAGAATTTTGTTGAGGATTTTGGCATCTACATTCATGAGAGGTATTGGCCTGTAATTCTCTTTCATTGTGTTGTCTTTATCTGGTTTTGGTATTAGCGTGATGCTGGCTTCATAGAAGGAGCATGGAAGTGTTCCTTCCTCTTGAATTTTTTGGAATAGTCTGAGGAGGATAGGTTTTAGTTCTTCCTTGAATGTTTGGTAAAACTCTTCTGTGAAGCCATCTGGCCCCGGGCTTTTGTTTGCCGGAAGCTCTTTGATGACTGCTTCAATTTCTTCCATACTTACTGGCATATTGAGCTGTTTAGATTCTTCCTGATTGAGTTTTGGAAGGTTATATTTTTCTAGGAATATGTCCATTTCCTCCAGGTTGTCCAGTTTGTTGGAATAGAGTTGTTCGTAGTATTTTTTAACAATCCTTTGTATTTCAGTGGGATCTGTTGTTATTTCACCTCTTTCATTTCTGATTTTGTTTATTTGGGTCCTCTCTCTTTGCTTCTTGGTGAGCCTGGCTAGAGGTTCATCAATCTTGTTTATCCTTTCAAAGAACCAGCTCTTGGTTTTGTTGATCTTTTGTATTGTTTCTTTGGTCTCTATGTCGTTTATCTCTGCTCTGATCTTTATTATTTCCTTCCTTCTGCTTACACTGGGCTTTTCTTGTTGCTCTTTTTGTAACTCTTTGAGTTGTTGGGTTAGGTAATTTATTACCATTGTTTCTTGTTTTTTGCAGTAGGCTTGTAGAGCTATGAACTTCCCTCTCAAGACTGCTTTCGCTGTGTCCCATAGATTTTGGATTGTAGTGTTTTCATTGTCATTTTTTGTCATGATGTTTTTTATTTCTTCCTTGATCTCTCTGGTAACCCAGTCATTGTTTAATAGCATGCTGTTTAGTCTCCATGTGTTTGATTTCTTTGGGTTGTTTTTATTGTCGTTGATTTCCAGTTTTATGCCACTGTGGTCTGAGAAGATGCTTGATATGATTTCTATCTTCTTGAATTTGACGAGACTTTGCCTACGTCCCAACATATGGTCTATCTTTGAAAATGACCCATGTGCACTTGAGAAGAATGTATATTCTGTGGCTTTGGGGTGAAATGTTCTGAAGATGTCAATTAATTCCATCTGGTCTAGTGAGTCATTTAGGATTGATGTTTCTTTGCTGATTTTTTGTTTAGAGGATTTGTCCAATGGTGATAGTGGGGTATTAAAGTCTCCTACTATGATTGTATTGCTGTCAATCTCTCCCTTGATATCCTCCAGGAGTTTTTTTATGTATTTGGGTGCTCCTGTATTGGGTGCATATATGTTTACCAGAGTTATTTCTTCTTGTTGGATTGCTCCCTTTAGTATTATGAAGTGGCCTTCCTTATCTCTTGTTATGTCCTTCACTTTGAGATCTAATTTGTCAGATATAAGTATTGCTACCCCAGCTTTTTTTTCAGTTCCATTTGCCTGGAAAAACTTTTTCCATCCCTTCACCCTCAGTCTGTGTGCGTCTTTTTTTCTGAGGTGGGTTTCTTGTAGACAGCAGATATATGGGTCATGTTTTCTTATCCAATCCATTACCCTATGTCTTTTGATTGGGGCATTTAATCCGTTTACATTTAAAGTTATTATTGATAGGTACTTATTTGTCGCCATTCCTATTCTTTACACCTGTGTTCCTTCTTCGCTTCCTATTTCTTTTTTTTTCTTTTTTTTTTTTTTTTTTACAGCAGACCCTTTAGCATTTCTTGCATTGCTGGTTTGGTGGTAATAAATTCCCTTAGTCCTTTTTTGTCTGTGAAGCTCCTGATTTCACCTTCAATTTTGATTGACAGCCTTGCTGGGTACAGTATTCTTGGATTCAGACCCTTCCTTTGCATGACTTTGTATATTTCATTCCATTCCCTTCTGGCCTGATGAGTTTCTGTTGAGAAATCAGTTGCTAGTCTGATGGGGGTTCCTTTGTATGTAACTTTCTGTCTCTCTCTGGCCGCTTTTAAGATTCTTACTTTGTCGTTGGTGTTTGCCAATTTAATTATAATGTGCCTTGGCGTCGGTCTTTTGGGGTTCATTTTGCTTGGGACTCTGTGAGCTTCTTGGATTTGTGTGGGTTTTTTCTTCTCTATATCAGGGAAATTTTCTGTCATTATTTCTTCAAATAGGTTTTCTATTCCTTGCTCAGCTTCCTTTCCTTCTGGAACCCCTAATATGCGGATGTTGTTTTGTTTCGTGTTGTCCCAAAGTTCCCTTAGGCTCTCCTCCTGCCTTTTAATTTTTTTTTCTAGAAGTTGCTCTACTTGGGTATTTTTTCCCATCTTGTCTTCTAGCTCACTGATGCGGTCCTCTGCTTCTTCTAGTCTACTCTTGATGCTTTCTATTGAGTTCTTTACAGCATCGATGTCATTTTTCATTTCTTCTTGGTTCTTCTTCATTTCCTCTTGGTTCTTGCTCATATTGTCGAATTTGTCTTCCATTATTTTCAGCCACCTTATGACCATTTCTCTGAATTCTTTTTCTGGAAGGTTGCTTGCTTCCATTTCGTTTACTTCCTTTTCTGGTGATGCCTGCTTTTCTTTCATATGCAGGCTGTATCTTTGTCTCCCCATGGTCTCTCTTCTCTGGGTGTCTGGTTATGTAGTTCTCTCTCTCCTGCGTTGATTTAAAGGCACAAAATACAGCATTACCAGGTACAACACACAAGGCACTGAACAGAAATGTATTCACGATATTAACAACCTCCAATAAAGGTGACCACCAGAGAAAGGCAAATCAGGGGATAGTAGAGAAAGAAGAAGAGGAAAAAGAAAGAAAGAAGAAGAAAAAAACAGGGGGTGTCAAAATGAAATTGGGAAAAGGGAAAAAAAGAAGAAAAATAAGTAAGAGAGACAATAAAGAGACTAAGAGAGAAAGGGAGACAGACTATATATATTGGGGATAAAACTCCAATAGAACAATCACTTATCCCAGCAAATGCCAGCAACAAGTACCTGGGGATTAATACAAACTACAACACCAACTAATATTGAGTGAGGCAAGGGAAAACAGAAGCACTAAACAAACAAAAAAATAAACAAAAGAAGAATAAGCAAAACAATCTCACAAAAAAGCATAAAAATTCGATATAATCTACATTCAAACGAACAACAACAAAAGGACAGAGAGAAGAACAATTTTTTGGATAGTTAAGACAGCGAAGAGAGAGGTGTGTATGGACTTGGAGCAGGGGATTGGAGATTAGATATATAAGTAGGGTGAAATTTTAACAGGGGGTAAACAGAAAGAATAGGGAAAATCTAAAGCAGGAAAGGGGTAAGATAAACAGGACACTGAAAAGGGAAAAGTGAGGAAGAGAGTAATGGCATAAAGGTAGATTTGAGATAGAGTAAAATGATGCTAAAGGAAAGATAAAAATAGAATGTAGAACATTAATCCCAAAACAAAATGAAGAGAAAATAAAATGACACTTAAAAAAAAAAAGATAAATTAGCAGTAGTAATTATATGGATTGAAAATAAAAATGTAATAATTAAAATGGTAAAATCAAGTGAGGAAAAAAATTAGTTTCTTGAGTAAAAGATGCAAAAAATGAAAATAAAAAAATAAAAAATAAAAATAAAATGTGGAGTAGTGAAGGTCATTCACTTCCTCTGTTGTTCTGTTTGGCACGCCTGTTTCTCAGTCCGGACAGTATTGCAGTTCCCTGCGTTCCACTGCTCTTCAGTGATGTAAGCCAGTCCTGATTTTAAGCAGGCGGTGTGTCTTAATTCGTATTCCTTTATTTTTGATTACACAAGAGTCAATTTGTGATTCAGCCCCTGGGTGGCAGTGTTTCTGGAATGACTTTTGGGTCTATATATGGCCTCTCTAGGCTGTGTTAGAGCCTTCTTTCCCTGTGGCACTCACTACCGGTTTGTGGGAGTGGGCTGCCTCAGAGCTGGCTCTCGGATGGTCACTCCCCGCTCCGATCCCCAGGTTCCAGAAAAACAACTTTCCCCTGCAGTCTCCCAGGGTGTCCCCAACTGGGTGAACCTATGAATTGGGCTTAGTGATCAAAAGCAAGAATTTCAAGAGGAAAAAGCCCAAGTGTGCGCACTCCGTGGCTGCGCGTAAGTCTAGCACACCCCTGAAATTCTTAGGGTGTCCCTGCACTTCAGATCAAAATGGGTTGCTTTTTAGAGAGCCCTTCTGTTAGCAGCTCTGAGGACCCCCTTCCACATTCACAGATCACGCCAGCCCCAGCAGCCACCGATTTTTCTAGGCACAGACTTCCCTGGTCCTCCAGCTCCCGCAAAACGAGCGTTCCTCTCTCACGCTTGACCAGAGACTTCACCTTATCCTAGGCGAAATCTGACCTTTCTGTGGTGGAGTGTAGAGCTCCTCTGAACCCGTGTGTTTGTGCCAATTGGGGAGCGTTGTTCTGGGGCTCGCAGCTGTTCCGTGGGTGCCGCAGTTGTGGATTCTCAGGCTTCCGATAAGCTCCACTTTCCGGTTTAAGATGGCGCAGACTCTGCGTCCAAGCCCGCAGCTCCGGGAGGGGACCCAGCCGCAGTGGGAGCTGCCAGGTCAGGGGAACCCCGTCTAGCAGTCTCCCACCTTCTTCTGGAGTTCAGCTGTCCCTTAACTTGCCAACAAACACTCCTAGTGCGACCCTCAGCTGTTCTTTCTTTCTGCTCCAGGACAAGGCTCGGAACACGTCTGTCTATTCCGCCGCCATTTTTCTCCCCAACTCCACCTTCAATTTTGAATGATAGCCGTGCCGGGTATAGTATTCTTGAATTCAGTCTCTTCCTTTGCATCACTTTGTATATTTCATTCCATTCCCTTCTGGCCTGGTGTGTTTCTGTTGAGAAATCAGCTGATATTCTGATAGGAGACCCCTTGTAAGTAACTTTCTGTCTCTCTCTGGCAGCCTTTAAGATTCTTACTTTGTCATTGGTGTTCGCCAATCTAATTATGATGTGTCTTGGTGTTGGTCTTTTAAGGTTCAACTTGTTTGGGACTCTATGTACTTCTTGGACTTGCATAGTTGTTTTTTTTCTTGCCAATATCAGGGAAGTTTTCTGTCATTATTTCTTCAAACAGGTTTTCTATTCCTTGCTTCTCTTCCTCTCCTTCTGGTATCCCTATGAAGGGAATGTTGTTTCATTTTGTGTTTTCCCTAAGCTCCTTTAGGCTCTCTTCTTTCTTTTTAAGTCTTCTTTCAGTTGCTGCTGTGTTTGTGTGTTTTTTCCTACCTTTTCTTCTAATTCGCTGATGGGGTCCTCAGCCTCTTCTAGTCTACTGTTTATGCCTTCCATTGTGTTCTTTATTGCAGCTATGTCGTTCTTCATCTCCTCATGGTTTCTTTCCATATTGGTGACATTCTCATTCAGCTCCTTATAGTTCTCATTGAGTTGTGTGTATTTTCATTGAGTTGTGTGTATTTGTCATCCATCCATTTAAACATCCTTATAACCATTACCTGAATTCTATCTCTGATAATCTGCTAGCCTCGAATTCATTTAACTTCCTTACTGGTGGTTTCTCTTTTTCTTTCCTTTGTGGATTGCTTTTTTGTCTTCCCATGTTTTCCTGTAATGTTTTAATTGTAGATCCAATTTCTTTGCTACCCAGGTTCTTTGGGGATGGTGCTACTGGCGTAATATCTCAGTTCTCCTGGGCTTGTTAATGTAGTGTAGCTCCCTACTTGAGCTATTTGGGTTCTCTTGATGTAGGCCTGTGAGCTTGAGAGGCACAACTGCAGTGTCTAGAAGTCAGCCATGTGGAGGGGAGTGTACCAATTTTTGCTGTCTTGCACCCTTAATTGAAATCACGTGTGCCCAGCAGGGACTCACAGTGGCACCCAGGAACTGTCTGTTGGGGTGATGGGGCTCAGGGGGCCTGCTCTCTGGAAAAGCGTGACTGTGGTGCCCAGAGTTCTGCAGTATTGGGGTGGGCAGACCCATCTTTTGCTGTTGCACCTGTGGTGGATAGGCGCTTACTCCCAGTGGAGGCTCACAGGAGCACCTGCAGTAAGGTACGTGTTTGCCAGCGAGGCACACTGAAGGACTCTGAAGGGCCCTGGCAGTGTAGCCGCACAACTGAGGCTCCTGTGGGCCAGTATCCAGGATGAGTGAATTCAAAACTTCTACTGCTGGGGGGGGAGTGCGCCCCCACTTGTTCAATATCGCACCCAGGGAGAGCTCACAGTGGCTCCCACTAGCACCCTGTGGGTAGATGGGCTCAGGGTGCCTGCCTGTTGGAACTTCGCCTCTGTGGAGGTGCTCTTGCTGGGGCACAGAGTTCTGATTCACTCTGAGGGGTCCTGGCACCGCAGTTGAGTTACTGGTGTGAATGTGGGCAGTTATCCAGGAAGAGGGAATTCAGAATTTCTACTGCAGGGCTGCGCGCCCTTGTCTGTGCAGAATCACACCCTCGGGGGCTCTCAGCAGCGCCCAAGCACTGCCTAAGGAATGGAGTGCCCTGCGCAGCTGGAAATGCATGGATCTGGCTGGAAATGTGAATTCAGATAGTTGCGAATCCGGAGTTCTGCCGCTAGGAAGGGGGAGGTTGCACTTACTGCTGCCGAGTGTGCACCTTTGGAGGTGGAGGTCCCAGGGTCCGCAGGTCTGCAGCTGGGGTAGCAGGATTTTGGCTGGAGTGGCTGCTGGGTCGTGGGGCATTTCCAAGGCCTGACTGGTTGGTGGTGTTGATGAGTTCCTAAAAAAGGTCGCTCTCCCCTTCAAGATGGCGTGGGCTCCATGCTGGAGTCCCACCATCTGGGGAGTGCCCGCAGTGGTGGTAGTCTCTCCTTGTCAAGGAGAGCCTGTCTGCCAGCCCCTGTTGCTCCTGCGAGATTTAACTTTCCCTCACTCACACACACACCATGCACATCCACACACTCTCCTTTCATACCCTCACTCACTCACTTACTCTCCCTCACCTCCTTCCTGCCAGCCACCATCTTCTTCTCTCTTGATGAAAGTTTTTATCAAGAAAGGGTGTTGGATTTTGTCAAATGCTTTTTCTGCATCAATTGATATAACTATGTGATTTTTATCTCTCAATTTGTTTATGTGATGAATCACGTTTATTGATTTGCGAATATTGTACCATCCTTGCATCCCTGGGATAAATCCTACTTGGTCAAGGTGTATGATCTTTCTGATGTACTGCTGGATCCGATTTGCTAGAATTTTGTTGAGGATTTTGTCATCTACATTCATGAGGGATATTGGCCTGTAATTCTCTTTCATTGTGTTATCTTTATCTGGTTTTGGTATTAGGGTGATGCTGGCTTCATAAAATGAGCTTGGAAGTGTTCCTTCCTCTTGAATTTTTTGGAATAGTCTGAGAAGGATAGGTTTTAGTTCTTCCTTGAATGTTTGGTAAAACACCCTGGTGAAGCTGTCTGGTCTCGGGCTTTTGTTTGCTGGAAGCTTTTTGATGACCGCTTCAATTTCTTCCACAGTTATTAGCCTATTGAGATTTTTGGATTCTTCCTGATTGAGTTTTAGAAGGTTGTATTTTTCTAGGAATATGTCTATTTCCTCCAGGTTGTCCAGTTTGTTGGAATAGAGTTGTTCATAATATTTTTTTAATAATATTCCTGTGGGGTCTGTTGTTATTTAGCCTCTTTCATTTCTGATTTTGTTTATTTGGGTCCTCTCTCTTTGCTTCTTGGTGAGCCTGGCTAGAGGTTCATTAATCTTGTTTATCCTTTCAAAGAACAAGCTCTTTGTTTCATTGATCTTTTGTATTGTTGTTGTTGTTTTTTTTGTTCTCTATGTCATTTATTTCTGCTCCAATCTTTGTTATCTCCTTCCTTCTGCTCACTCTGTGATTTTCTTGTTGCTCTTTTTCTAATTCTTTAAGTTGTAGAGTTAGATGATTTACTACCATTTTTTCTTGTTTTTTTGAGGTAGGCCTGTAGAACTATAAACTTCCCTCTCAGGACTGCTTTCATTGTGTCCCATTGATTTTGGATTGTTGTGTTTTTATTGTCATTGGTTTCCAGGATATTTTTAATTTCCTCTTTGGTAACCCAAACATTGTTTAATAGCATGCTATTCAGCTTCCAAGTGTTTGATTTTTTTGATTGTTTTTATTGTAGTTTATTTCTATATTATGCCATTATGGTCTGAGAAGATGCTTGATATGATTTCAATCTTCTTGAATTTGGGAAGACTTTGCCTGTGACCCAATATGTGGTCTATTTTTGAAAATGTCCCATGTGCACTTGAGAAGAACTTATATTCCATGGCTTTGGGATGAAATGTTCTGAAGATGTCAATTAAGTCCATCTGCTCTAGTGAGTCATTTAGGATTGATGTTTCTTTGCTGATTTTTTGTCTAGAGGATTTATCCAGTGATGTCAGTGGTGTATTAAAGTCCCCTACTATGATTGTATTGTTGTTGACCTCTCCTTTGATATCTTCCAGGAGGTTTTTTTTTTATGTATTTGGGTGCTCCTGCATTGGGTCCATATATGTTTATAAGAGTTATATCTTCTTGTATTGTTCCCTTTAGTATTATGAAGTGGCCTTCCTTATCTCTTGTTAGGCCTTCACTTGGAGGTCTATTTTTTCAGATATAATTATTGCCACCCCAGCTTTTTTTTTCATTTCCACTTGCCTGATAGATATTTTTCTATCTCTTCACTTTCAGTCTGTGTAATTCCCTTGTTCTGAGGTGGGTCTCTTGTAGACAGCATATGTATGGGTCATTTTTTTTAAAATGTATTCAGCCACGTAATGTCTTTTGATTGGAGCATTTCATCCTTTTATGTTTAAAGTTATTATTGAAAGGTATTTGTGTCTAGCCATTTTTATTTTTAGTGCCTGTGTTCCTTCTTACTTTTTTATTTCTTCTTTTTACACCAGTCCCTTTAGCATTTCTTGCGTTTCTGGCTTGGTAGTGATAAACTCCATTAGCCTTTTTTTTTTTTTTTTTTTTTGTCTGTGAAGCTCCTTATTTCCCCTTCAATTTTGAATGATAACCTTGCTGGATAGAGTATTCTTGGATTCAGTTCCTTGCTTTGCATAACTTTGTAAATTTCCTTCCATTCTTTTCTGGACTGATGTGTTTCTATTGAGAAATCATTTGATAATCTAATGGGAGATCCCTTGTAGGTAATTTTCTGTCTCTCTCTTGCAACCTTTAAGATTCTCTCTTTGTCCTGAACATTTGCCAGCATAATTATGATGTGTCTTGGTGTGGGGTTTTTTGGGTTCATCTTATTTGGGACTGTCTGTGCTTGTGTGACTTTTTTCTTCCACACAACAGGGAAGTTTTCTGACATTATTTCTTCAAATAGGTTTTCTAACCCTTGTTCCTCTTCCTGTTGTTCTGGCACCCCTATTATTCATATGTTGCTTTGTTTCATGTTGTCCCATAGCTCCCTTAGGCTATCCTCCTGTCTTTTAAATTTTTTCTCCAATTGCACTTCAGTTTGGATGTGTTTTGCTTCCCTGTCTTCTAATTCACTAATTCAGTCCTCTGCTTCTTCTAGTCTACTGTTGAAACTTTCCATGGTGTTTTTTTTTTATTTATTTCAGCTATATCACTCTTCATTTATTCTTGATGAGCAAAAACAGATCCAGAGACAGAGAAGCACTGATCAGACTGTCAAACATCAGAGGGAAGGAAGGGGAGGGTGGGGGTATGGGGGAGGGATCAATCAAAGGACTTGTATGCATGCATATAAGCCTAACCAATGGACACAGACAATAGGGGGGTGAGGGCATGAGTGAGGGGTGGGAGGCAATGGGGGATAAGGACACATATGTAATACCTTAATCAATAAAGAAATTTAAAAAAAGACAATGACTAGTGATTAGCAAAAGTTACCTTCTTCAAGAATACAGAAATGCAATTTCATATTTTAACCTCATGTGAAGCAAATCAATATGGCAAAAGGGAGATTATCCAAGGTCTCTGGAAAGAAGCACCAAGGAGTCATAAGGGGAGAGGTGTTGTTTCCCAAGATCACACTGGTGGGATACGGAACACCCAAATCAGAACTCAGTTTATGAACCACAAACATTGGCAGTTATGTCTCCCCAGTATTCAACACCATATAAATTCTCATTGAAAGTGACAAAATAATAATAATAATAATAAAAATAATAATATAGAGGTAAATATTGTTGTTAACATTTGAGTCTCTTTATTTCTCATTGTGGTTTTCTTTCTACAACTAAAAGAAAAATCTATTTTTGCACTAAAATTCAAAATACTTTTTGTTCATATTTGTATATCACTTAAAAAGTGAATCATGTTCATGGTGTATTTTCCAGAAACCCAAAAATATAAATAGCAACTCTTTTTCTGATTAAAAAATGATGCATGCTTAATATAAACAAATAAGAATAAAATCTCTTGCATAAAAATGTCTAAATTCACTGGCACATCATCTAGTGGCCTCTTCTCAATATATGCCACCATGTTTGTATATAGAGTAGGTCCTCAGGTTATGTCGGAGATCCATTCTTATTGCGCGATGTAACACTATTTTTGCTGTAAGTCGGAACCCACCTACATAAGCACCTACGTCACTCACATGGAGCACACACTCAGCAGTAATGAAGTGAAACAGTAAAAAAAAAAAATTAAAAGAAATATAGCAATTCCTGACCTTTACTTGTGGTAAACAAATAATAAAAAACATAAAGCACATATGTACATACCTCGAAATGATGGAACTTTTTTTCTAAATAAATGGGAGGTGGCAACGTAACCACGAAACACCATACATCGAGTCCGACATAACCCAAGGACTGCCTGTATGCTTTCAATAATTTAATTTCATTTTCTCTACCCATAGAAATCTTACTCTCACTTTTCTTTCCTTCTCTCTCTCTCTCTCTCTCTCTCTCTCTCTCTCTCTCTCTCTCTCTCTCTTTCTTCCTTCTTTTCTTTCTTTCTTTCTTTCTTTCTTTCTTTCTTTCTTTCTTTCTTTCTTTCTTTCTTTCTTCCTTTCTTCTTTCTCTCTCTTTCTCTCTCTTCTTTCTTTCTTTCTTTCTTTCTTTCTTTCTTTCTTTCTTTCTTTCTTTCTTTCTTTCTTTCTTTCTTCTTTCATCTTTTCCTCTTCCTGTGTTCTTTTTGACCAATAGTACATGCACTGAACAATAGCCAATCTGTTAAACTATCTCTAAAATCTCACAAATTTTCAGCTTTTACAAATATCTGAATATTTATTTTCACCTAGATCTTTTAAAACCTCTATAATGTTTAAATACAAACTCAAATAATTATAAATAGCAAATATTTATTTCGCTCAATCTATGACACATAAATTCATAGTTTTTAAATGATCATCAAGAAATAACATATCCAGGAGTTAAATCAACAATTGTTGGTGTAGGATGTCTTAGACCCTCCTTCCCTGCACAAACACACCAATTCAATCACAATTCATGGACACATTATATTTGTGATAAATCTAGTGATTAAATGAAATGCTTCTGCACATTGGACTCACCAAAGCAAGCAGACAGATTCAGGACACCACATTTCAGTCTGTTCCTGTGGAATACTAGCACTACATGATCAGGAAGAGACCACCTAGATATCAGCTATTCCCATGGGAGGGAAGAGGTTGGTTTATGCGTTCAGCACCCAAATTTCTTATGGGCTCCCTAGAGAACAGTCTTTGTCATTCCAGCCTTGAAGTTCTAATTGGTCTGCTTAACCACCTGCGCAAGATAGAGATGATGGTTTGCCCTGTTAGATGCCAAAGATCCTCCCCCCCCACTCTGCTTAGCATAGAGTAAGTAGATAAAAACTCCTAGTTCTCAGCTTCAGGGAAGAACTTTATTCATGCATACAACAGCCCATCAATTCCAGGTCTTCCCAATGAAATGGCATCTGACTTTGAAGTCTTAAAGCTTTGATGGGTCTAGCACAGTCTAGTCACCTATGGGAGAAGAGCAATTTGGATTTGTAGAGGCCACAGATCCTCTCCCTGCTGAGCACCAAGTGAGGAAACAAAAAACACAGCTGCCTGCCTCTCTTAAAGGAGAGAAATAGTTGCTAGAGAGCCCCAGAATATCTGGCCAGGCTGATGAGTGGAGGTCTTCTCCTGTGTGAGATCAGTCCATTAAGACTGAGATAGGTTCCTGCTTTGTCTAATGCACAGACATCAATACAGATAGTCAAAGAAAATTAATAATGAGACAAAGGTTTCCAAACAAAGTAACATGAGAAACCTCCAGAACTAACCTTAATAAAATTGAAATACCTGATTTACAATGATTGACAGAGAACTCAATTTCACTGTCATAATAATGCTGCTCAACATGGTCAAAGGAACAATGCATGATTAAAGTGAGAATTTCAACAAAGTGATAGAAAGTATCAAAAAGTATCAATCAGAATTAATTGAACTAAAGAACACAATAATTGAACTGAAAAATTTAATAGAGGAATCAACAGGAGACTATATAAAGCAGAAGTAAGGGTCAGTGAATACTAAGATAAGATGCTGGAAATAGAGGATCAAAAATAAATAAAAAGAATTTAAATGAGAAAGCTGTGGGATTCTATCACACAGACTATTAATTATGAGATTCCCAGATGGAGAAGAGAGAAACAGCTTATTCAGAGAAATAATGGCTGGAAGCTTCCCACATTTAGGAAAATAGATGGACATTCTATTCAAGGAGATTAAAAGATCTCAAGTAAATGAAACTGAAGAAACCCACAGTAAGACACATTATAATCAAATTTTCAAAATCAAATAAATAATTTTGAAAGCAGCAAAAAATTGACTTTTTACATACAAGGAAATCTCCATAAGATTATAAGGATATTTTTTTCAGTAGAAACCTTACAGACTATAAGGGAATGGGTTGATATATTAAGAGTGCTGAAAAGAAAAAAAAATGCCAACTAAGAATACTATACCTGGCAATAATATTCTTTAAAAATTAAAGGGAGGTAAAGACTCCCTCCAAACAAAACCAGTGACTGAGGGAGTCCATCTCTACTTGTTCTGCCTCACAAGAAATGAGGGAGTCCATCTCTACTTGTCCTGCCTCACAAGAAATGCTAGAGAAAAAGAAAAATGGAGGCGGAATAGACAGACGTGTTTCTAGCCTTGTCCCGGAGCAGAAAGAAAGAACAGCTGAGGGTCGCACGAGGAGTGTTTGTTGGCAAGTTAAGGGACAGCTAAACTCCAGAAGAAGGTGGGGGACTGCTAGATGGGGTTCCCCTGACCTGGCAGCCCCCACTGCGGCTGGGTCCCTTCCCAGAGCTGCGGGCTTGGACGCAGAGTCTGCGCCATCTTAAACCGGAAAGTGGAGCTTATCAGAAACCTGAGAATCCACAACTGCGGCACCCACAGAACAGCTGTAAGCCCCAGAACACCAGTCCCCAATTGGTGCAAACACACGGATTCAGAGGAGCTCTACACTCCACCACGGAAAGGTCAGATTTCGCCTGGGATAAGGTGAGGTCTCTGGTCCTGGCGGGAGAGAGGAATGCGCGTTTTGCTGGAGCTGGAGGACCAGGGAAGTCTGTGCCTAGAAAAATCCGTGGCTGTTGGGGCTGGCGTGATCTGTGAATGTGGAAGGGGGTCCTCAGAGCTGCTAACAGAAGGGCTCTCTAAAAAGCAACCCATTTTGATCTGATGTGCAGGGACACCCTAAGAATTTCAAAGGTGTGCCGGCTGCCTAGACTTGGGCGCAGCCCTGGAGTTCGCACACTTGGGCTTTTTCCTCTTCAAATCCTTGCTTCTGATTACTAAGCCCAATACATAGCATCACCCAGTTGGGGACACCCTGGGAGACTGCAGTGGAAAGTGTTTTTCTGGAACCTGGGGATCAGAGCAGGGAGTGACCATCGGAGAGCCAGCTCTGAGGCAGCCTAATCCCACAAACTGGTAGTGAGTGCCACAGGGAAAGAAGGCTCTAACACCGCCTAGAGAGGCCATAGATAGACCCGGAAGTCAATCCAGAAACACTGCCACCCAGGGGCTGAATCACAAATTGACTCTTGTGTAATAAAAAATAAAAGGAATACGAGAAATTAAGACACACCACCTGCTTAAAAATCAGGACTGGCTTACAACACTGAAGAGCAGTGGAACGCAGGGAACTGCAATACTGTCCGGACTGAGAAACAGGCGTGCCAAAGAGAACAACAGAGGAAGTGAATGACCTTCACTACTCCACATTTTATTTTTATTTTTTATTTTTTTAATTTTCATTTTTTGAATCTTTTACTCAAGAAACTAATTTTTTTTCTTTTTTCCTCACTTGATTTTACCTTTTTATTTATTACATTTTTATTTTCAATCCGTATTATTAGTACTGCTATTTTATCTTTTTTTTTAAAGTGTCATTTTATTTTGGGATTAGTGTTCAATATTCTATTTTCATCTTTCCTTTAGCATCGTTTTACTCTATCTCAACTCTACCTTTATGCCATCACTCTCTTCCTAACCTTCCCCTTTTCAGGGTCCTGTTTATCTTACTCATTTCCTGCTTTAGAATTCCCCTATTCTTTCTGTTTACCCCTTGTTAAAATTTCACCCTACTTACATATCTAATCTCCAATCCCCTGCTCCAAGTCCATACACACCTCTCTCTTTGCTGTCTTAACTATCCAAAAAATTGTTTTTCTCTCTGTCCTTTTGTTGTTGTTCGCTTGAATGTTGATTATATCGAATTTTTATGCTTTTTTTGTGAGATTGTTTTGCTTATTCTTCTTTTGTTTGTTTATTTTTTTGTTTGTTTTGTGCTTCTGTTTTCTCTTGCCTCACTCAATATTAGTTGGTGTTGTAGTTTGTATTAATCCCCAGGTACTTGTTGCTGGCATTTGCTGGGATTAGTGATTGTTCTATTGGAGTATTATCACCATATATATAGTTTGTTCCCCTTTATCTCTTAGTCTCTTTCTTGTCTCTCTTACTTTTTTTTTCCTTTTCCCAATTTCATTTTGACACTCCTTTTTTTCCCCTTTCTTTCTTTTTCCTCTTCTTCGTTCTCTCCTATCCCCTAATTGCCTTTCTCTGGTGGTCACCTTTATTGGAGGTTATTAATATCGTGAATACACTTCTGTTCAGTGCCTTGTGTGTTGTACCTGGTAGTGCTGTATTTTGTGCATTTAAATCAACGCAGGAGAGAACTACATAACCAGACATCCAAAGAAGAGAGACCATGGGGAGACAAAGAAACAGCCCGCATATGAAAGAAAAGCAGGCATCACCAGAAAAGGAAGTAAACAAAATGGAGGCAAGCAACCTTCCAGAGAAAGAATTCAGAGAAATGGGCATAAGGTGGCTGAAAATAATGGAAGACAAATTCGACAATATGAACAAGAACCAAGAGGAAATGAAGAAGAACCAAGAAGAAATGAAAAATGACATCGCTGCTGTAAAGAACTCAATAGAAAGCATCAAGAGTAGACTAGAAGAAGCAGGGGACCGCATCAGTGAGCTAGAAGACAAGATGGGAAAAAATAACCAAGTAGAGAAACTTCTAGAAAAAAAAATTAAAAGGCAGGAGGAGAGCCTAAGGGAACTTTGGGACAACACGAAACAAAACAACATCCGCATAATAGGGGTTCCAGAAGGAAAGGAAGCTGAGAAAGGAATAGAAAACCTGTTTGAAGAAATAATGATAGAAAATTTCCCTGATATAGGGAAGAAAAAACCCTCACAAATCCAAGAAGCTCACAGAGTCCCAAGAAAAATGAACCCCAAAAGACCAACACCAAGGCACATTATAATTAAATTGGCAAATACCAACGACAAAGTAAGAATCTTAAAAGCAGCAAGAGAGAGACAGAAAGTTACATACAAAGGAACCCCCATCAGACTAGCAACGGATTTCCCAACAGAAACTCATCAGGCCAGAAGGGAGTGGAATGAAATATAAAAAGTCATGCAAAGGAAGGGTCTGAATCTAAGAATACTGTACTCAGCAAGGCTATGAATCAAAATTGAAGGTGAAATCAGGAGCTTCACAGACAAAAAAGGACTAAGGGAATTTATTATCACCAAACCAGCAATGCAAGAAATGCTAAAGGGTCTGCTGTAAAAAAAAAAAAAAAAAAAAAAAAAATAGGAAGCGAAGAAGGAACACAGGGGTAAAGAATAGGAATGGCGACAAATAAGTACCTATCAATAATAACTTTAAATGTAAGTGGATTAAATGCCCCAATCAAAAGACATAGGGTAACGGATTGGATAAGAAACATGACCCATATATCTGCTGTCTAGAAGAAACCCACCTCAGAAAAAAAGACGCACAAAGACTGAGGTTGAAGGGATGGAACAAGTATTTACAGGCAAATGGAACTGAAAAAAAAGCTAGGGTAGCAATACTTATATCTGACAAATTAGATCTCAAAGTGAAGGACATAACAAGAGATAAGGAAGGCCACTTCATAATACTAAAGGGAGCAATCCAACAAGAAGAAATAACTCTGGTAAACATATATGCACCCAATACAGGAGCAACAAAATACATAAAAAAAACTCCTGGAGGATATCAAGGGAGAGATTGACAGCAATACAATCATAGTAGGAGACTTTAATACCCCACTATCACCATTGGACAAATCCTCTAAACAAAAAATCAGCAAAGAAACATCAATCCTTAATGACTCACTAGACCAGATGGAATTAATTGACATCTTCATAACATTTCACGCCAAAGCCACAGAATATATATTCTTCTCAAGTGCACATGGGTCATTTTCAAAGATAGACCATATGTTGAGACATAGGCAAAGTCTCTTCAAATTCAAGAAGATAGAAATCATATCAAGCATCTTCTCAGACCACAGTGGCATAAAACTGGAAATCAACTACAATAAAAACAATCCAAAGAAATCAAACACATGGAGACTAAACAGCATGCTATTAAACAATGACTGGGTTACCAGAGAGATCAAGGAAGAAATAAAAAACATCATGGCAACAAATGACAATGAAAACACTACAATCCAAAATCTATGGGACACAGCGAAAGCAGTCTTGAGAGGGAAGTTCATAGCTCTACAAGCCTACTGCAAAAAACAAGAAACAATGGTAATAAATTACCTAATCCTACAACTCAAAGAGTTAGAAAGAGAGCAACAAGAAAAGCCCAGTTTAAGCAGAAGGAAGGAAATAATAAAGATCAGAGCAGAGATAAACGACATAGAGACCAAAGAAACAATACAAAAGATCAACAAAACCAAGAGCTGGTTCTTTGAAAGGATAAACAAGATTGATGAACCTCTAGCCAGGCTCACCAAGAAGCAAAGAGAGAGGACCCAAATAAACAAAATCAGAAATGAAAGAGGTGAAATAACAACAGATCCCGCCGAAATACAAAGGATTGTTAAAAAATACTACGAACAACTCTATTCCAACAAACTGGACAACCTGGAGGAAATGGACATATTCCTAGAAAAATATAACCTTCCAAAACTCAATCGGAAGAATCTAAACAGCTCAATATGCCAGTAAGTATGGAAGAAATTGAAGCAGTCATCAAAGAGCTTCCGGCAAACAAAAGCCTGGGGCCAGACGGCTTCACAGAAGAATTTTACCAAACATTCAAGGAAGAACTAAAACCTATCCTCCTCAGACTATTCCAAAAAATTCAAGAGGAAGGAACACTTCCAAGCTCCTTCTATGAAGCCAGCATGACCCTAATACCAAAACCAGATAAAGACAACTCAATGAAGGAGAATTACAGGCCAATATCCCTCATGAACGTACATGCCAAAATCCTCAACAAAATTCTAGCAAATCGGATCCAGCAGTACATCAGAACGATCATACACCATGACCAAGTAGGGTTTATCCCAGGAATGCAAGGATGGTACAATATCCGCAAGTCAATAAATGTGATACATCACATAAACAAATTGAGAGATAAAAATCACATAGTCATATCAATTGATGCACAAAAAGTATTTGACAAAATCCAACACCCTTTCTTGACAAAAACTCTCAGCAAGGTGGGAATGGAAGGATCATACCTCAAAATAATAAAAGCTATATATGATAAACCCACAGCCAACATCATATTCAATAGGCAAAAACTAAAACCATTTCCCCTAAGAACAGGAACAAGACAGGGATGCCCACTCTCACCACTCCTGTTTGACATAGTATTGGAAATATTATCCATTGCAATTAGACAAGAAGAAGAAATAAAAGGCATCCAAATTAGAAAAGAAGAATTAAAGCTGTCCTTATTTGCAGATGACATGACATTGTACATAAAAAACCCGAAAGACTCCATCAAAAAACTAACAGACTTAATAAAAATTCGGCAATGTAGCAGGATACAAAATTAATGCCAAGAAATCTATGGCATTTCTATACACCAATAGTGAACTTACAGAAATAGAGACTAAAAAAGCAATCCCATTTACCATCGCACCAAAAAAATTAAGATACTTAGGAATAAACCTAACTAAGGAGGTAAAAGACCTATACCTGGAAAACTACAGGACACTGAAAAAAGAGATAGAGGAAGACATAATCAGATGGAAGAACATACCATGTTCATGGATTAGTAGAATCAACATCATTAAAATGTCCATACTACCCAAAGCAATCTATAGATTCAATGCTTTCCCCATTAAAATACCAACAGCATATTTCACAGAGCTAGAAAGAACTCTCCAAAAATTCATCTGGAATAAAAAAAGACCCCGAATAGCCACAGCAATCCTGAGAAAGAAGAACAAAGTAGGAGGGATCTCAATACCAGATTTCAAGCTGTATTACAAAGCCACTGTCCTCAAAAGAGTCTGGTATTGGCACAAGAACAGACATATAGATCAATGGAATAGAATAGAGAATCCAGATATTGACCCAAACCACTATGCGCAATTAATATTTGACAAAGGAGGCATGAACATACAATGGAGTCAAGACAGTCTCTTCAATAAATGGTGTTGGGAAAATTGGACAGATACATGCAAAAAAATGAAACTAGCTCACCAACTTTCACCATACACAAAAATAAACTCAAAATGGATACAGGACTTAAATATAAGAAGGGAAATCATAAAAATACTAGAGGAAACCACAGGCAGCAAAATCTCAGACATATGCCAAAAGAACTTCTTCACTGATACTGCCCCTAGGGCAACGGAAGACAAAGAGAAAATAAACAAATGGGACTACATCAAAATAAAAAGCTTTTTCACAGCAAAGTAAACCATCAACAAAACAACAAGAAACCCCATTGTGTGGGAGAACATATTTGCTAATGTTATCACTGATAAAGTTTTAATCTCCAACATCTACAGGCAGCTTATACAACTTAATAAAAGGAAGATAAATGATCCAATAAAAAAATGGGCAACGGACCTAAATAGAATCTTTTCGAAAGATGACAGAAGGAAGGCCAAGAGACACATGAAAACATGCTCAAAGTCACTAATTATCTGAGAGATGCAAATCAAAACTACAATGCGATACCATCTCACACCTGTCAGAATGGCTATCATCAACAAATCAACAAACGACAAGTGTTGGTGAGGATGCAGAGAAAAAGGAACCCTCGTGCACTGCTGGTGGGAATGCAGACTGGTGCAGCCACTGTGGAGAACAGTATGGAGTTTCCTCAAAAAACTGAAAATGGAACTCCCATTTGACCCAGTAATCCCACTCTTAGGAATATATCCTAAGAAACTAGAAACACCAATCAGAAAGGATATATGCACCCCTATGTTCATAGTAGCACAATTTACAATAGCTAAAATTTGGAAACAGCCTAGGTGCCCGTCAGCAGATGACTGGATCAGAAAACTATGGTACATCTACACAATGGAATACTATGCTGCCATAAAAAAGAAGGAATTATTACCATTTGTAGGCACCTGGATGGAATTAGAGAACATTATGCTAAGTGAAATAAGCCAATCAATGAAAGAAAAATACCACATGATCTCACTCATTTGGGGATAATGAAAAACATTATAAACTGATACACAAAAAGATAGATACAGAGGCAGTAAATCATCAAACAGACTGTCAGATTACAGTGGGAAGGTTAGGGAGAGGTTGGGGAAATAAGAGATCAACTGAAGGACTTATATGCATGCATATAAGAGTAACCAATGAATGCAAAACATTGGGGGGTGAGGGCATGTATGGGAGTGGGGTGGGGGGGCAATGGTAAGATATGTACACATATAATACCTTAATAAAAAAATTAAAAAAAAGAAATGCCAGAGAGATGCTCAAGTTGTAGCAAAAGGACCTTAAACAGGAACACAATAGCATAATAAAGTATAAAACTTGTAGGGTAAGGTAAATATATAGACAAATAGATAATGCTGTATTATTGCAATGTTTTTGGATAAAACAATTTAAATTCTAATATTAAGGCTATAGGACAAAGTATTAAATAAGTATAATTTTAAAATATTTTAAATGACACACAACATAAATGCATTTAAATTGTGATAGCAATAACAGAAAATGTGGGGGCAGTTAAAGTGAAGAAGTTTATGATTGAAGTTTAGTTGCTATCAGCTTAAAATAAACTCTTAAAAAATAAACTGATAGGATTACCAAGAATGCACTATGGAAAAAGGATAGTCTCTTCAACAAATGGTAATGGGAAAACTGGATACCCATATGACAAAGAATAAAGTGGACCCTTGTCTTACACCATACACACAAAAATCAACTCAAAATTGATTACATACTTAAACATAAGACCTGAAACTGTTAAAATCCTAGAAGAAAACAGCGAGGAAGAGCTTAATGATATTGTTCTTGGAAATGGCTTCACTGACTTGACACCAAAAGCATAGACAACAAAACAAAACAAAAAACAAACAAAGAACCAAAAAATCTAAACCAAACCAAACAAACAAACAAAAAAAACCCCAAGTGGGACTATATCAAATTACAAAGCTTCTGCACTGTCCTGGCTGGTATGGCTCCGTTGGTTGGAGCATCATCCCAAACACCAATGTTTCTCTCTCTCTCTCTCTCTCTCTCTCTCTCACTCTTCTCTCTTTTCCTCTCTCTAATAGCAATAAAATAAAATAAAATTTAAAAAGCTGCTGCACCACAAAGGAAGCAACACACAGAGGGGAAGAGCAAACTGTGCAATGGGATATAATATATGCAAATCATATATCTGATATGAGGTTAATCTTGAAAATATAAAAAGGACATCTTATAATTCAATAGAAAACTAACAATCAAAGCCTAATAACTCACTTTAAAAATGGCTTAAGTAATTTTCTCCAAGGAAGACATAAATGACTATAGTTATATGAAAAAGATGTTCAACTTTATTAATCACCAGTGAAATATAAATCAAAACCCCAAAATGACATATCACTTTACAACTGTCACATTGGCTATCATTTAAAAAAATAAGATATCAAATATTGGCGAGGATGTGAAGAAATTGGAACCCTTCCACATTGTTGGTTCAGCCATTATGGAAGACACTATGAGGTTCCTCAATAAATTAACTATAGAAATACCCTATGATCCAGTAATCTTATTCTGGGTATTTATCCACAATAACTGAATCAGTCTCTTGAAGAGATATTAGCACTTCCATGTTCATTGCAGCACTATTCACAATAGCCGAGATGTGGAAACAACTTAAGCGTCCATCAACATATGGATGAATAGAACAAATGTGGTAAATTTATGCAATGAAATGTTATTTTGCTTTTAAAAAAATGAAATCTGCCCAAACCGGTTTGGCTCAGTGGATAGAGCGTCGGCCTGCGGACTGAAGGGTCCCGGGTTCGATTCCGGTCAAGGGCATGTACCTTGGTTGCGGGCACATCCCCAGTGGGAGGTGTGCAGGAGGCAGCTGATTGATGTTTCTCTCTCATCGATGTTTCTAGCTCTCTATCCCTCTCCCTTCCTCTCTGTAAAATATCAATAAAATATATTTTAAAAAAATGAAATCTGACATATGCTACAACATAGGGGTATTATGATAAGTGAATAAAGGCAGTCACAGGAAAGCAATTACTGCATGATTTCACTTACATAAGATATCTGAAATAATCAAATTCATAGAACTACTAGTAAGAGTGGAATAGTGGTTTCCAGTGTCTGGGAGGAGGAGAAAATGGCAAGTTACTTAGTTAACAGGCATAGAGTTTTATTTAAGTAAGATAAATAAATTCTAGATATCTGCAATATAGCATTATACTTATAGTCAACAGTAATATATTATGGACTTAAACATTTGTTAAGAGGATAGAGTTCATGTTAAGTGTTCTTACCACAATAAAATAAATATTTTTACAAGTAATAAAATGTCAAAATTATGAGTTTTAAATCCCTATGTTAATGAAAATGATTTATTTTCCACAATTGCTCTTAGGTTGATCTAAAATTGCTAATCAAAAATTACTTTTCAGTTATCCAACTGATAGTCATGTTTATTGAAACTGTTTGGGAAGGTACATTCTGATAACCACTTACCCAGGTGATTGACTAGTACAGACCTCAAGGAAAAGAAATCCTAGTATAGAGTTATCTCTCAATAAGTGCACATTTCTTAAAATGACCCCCATGAACACCAACACCCATAGACTGAAATTTATTCTTTTTACTTTTATTCCAAAGCCACATTACCAAAATTCTAAGCTATTACTTTAGAGCTTCTTGTACTATGTAGCCTGTGTAAATTTAAAGGCAATGGACTAGTTCCTAAGCACTATGAGTAAGGAAACTTTATTATACTATAGGAGCAGTTTGTAATGGCCCTATGTAATATAAATATTTTGCTTTTATGGCACCTTACTGACACTGGATTACTTTTATAATTGCCTTGTGTAATTAAAAGGAACTATTGATAGTTATTTTAGTATTGAATGTATAGGACTATTTAAAGATAATTTACATTATCACTGAAATTCATTTTTTTCTGATGTTATACCCATTTTGTCAGGGGAAAATTTAATACATCATGTTAAAATTACTATATACATTTTTTAAACTATAAAAATTAGTTTAACCCTCTTTTGGATCTTCCAAATGTTATTCTAAGTCCACCAACAAAATCCAGTTGAAAGATCAAAAGCTACACAGGCTCTCCTTGCACAGGTGTGAGGCTATTTTAGGACACAGGGATAGGGAATTGAGTAAATATCTTGTATATAAGCTATTTACCACTCTCCTCATGAAGACCTAACAGTCTCTCTGAAATTACAAGGGGAATCGGAGCCAGGTTCTCCAATTAAAAAACAAACAAACAAGCAAAAAACACAAAAACTCACTCTCAAATCTACACATAAAAGGCACATAATCACAGTCATAGTGATGGTAGCTCCCCACTAGGCCTGTCATAGATGCATGTGTGCCATTCTCTCGGCCTGTGAATATCCTTGCTAATTGTCTCTACATTTGACCATTTTACAGCATATTCCAGTTGTCATAGATAGCAGAATATCAGCATAACAATCAGTTTTGCATCAGCTTTCCAAGAAACTGCAAAGTACAAATTCATCTTCAGAATCAATGCAAAATATAACAAATGAATTAAATATTACAAGAGATTCAGTAATTCCCCAAATATTTACCATTGGAATAAAATAAAAGGATTTTGAGACAATGAGTTAATGTGGAAGACAAGAATGGCTAATTACCCTATGTTTTCTGTCAGACACACCAAATATGGTTTCAGTGTCTGTTTAAGGCCATTTAGAAACTGAAATAACAGTTCATTGTATTGAAAAGGATTTCAAAATTCATATGGCCTCAAACCCAGTGCAAACACTTAATAGCTTAAATGACCTGGTTTAAAAGAACACCACATTTTTTCTACCTCACCATAAATGTATCATCAAAATCATAGCCTTGCACCATAGTTCAGTGGTTCACTTACTACTCTCAATAATAAAACTATATAAATGGATGAATAGATGAGGCAGAACAGGAAATATTAGAATCTGGACATCGAGATGACTCTATTGAGGAAGCAGAGCCAGAGTAATATGTGAGAACTAGATTTTCCCTCCACCAAGATCCTTGTTAATAATGCAGATACTTTATTACAACAGTCCCAGGAGTGTATTGAGGCCCTCCAAGAATTTATAGAACAACACTGAGAGAAAAAAAATTAGTGAATATTAAAATTCCAGGTATAGTATTGGGGAATCCAGTCACCGAGGAGCTGCTTGGGCTAGGACACTGGTAAAATTTTGGACAAATGTTTATGAAAATAATAGTATGAAGAAAATAATTCCAGAGTAGATAAACTGCTTCCTAGTTTCAGGACAAAATGACATAGACTAACTTTCCTTTCTCCTCCTTTCTAAATACCATGGGAATGATTCAACAGACAGTTATAAAATGACTTAAATGTGGAAGGAAGAAGTTGACAGGCCAGGGAACTGAAGGCTTGTGGAAAGACACCACTGCAAGTCTTTTGGCTTTTCTTGGTATCTCATATAATCTGTACTGGGCACAAAGAAGAACCATAGCCTGGAAACTCCCACAGGCTTAGAAGAAAAACAAAAGCAAACAAGAAGAGCCTACTCTTTTTGTTTAGAGGAGTTGAAAAATGTCAGCCTAGCAGGGAGATTACCTCACCCAACAACAGAAGCAGTGTAGTCATCAGGGCCTACTCAGGGAACTGTTCCACACTGCATGCAGGGAGCAGTGGTGGGTCATTCCACCACAGTATCAGCAACCAATGCCCAGTGTTTCATGAACTCCCAACTAGTGGCATTGGGCACATAGGTGACACCTGCAGAGATTGAAAGTAAGCACCTTCCAGGTATCTGAATTGTGCATGTGATTCTTTCAGCCTCTATTGATATCTCTCTGTTGTGCTCCAGGACAGCTTTGGCCACTGTCATGAGCTTATTCATTGCATTGTTTTCATAATAAACAAAAAATCTGGAAACAAAGTGCCATTACAGGGGATATAATAAGTAATATAAGGTCTAGATCAAAATAGAAAATTATGCATCCAACAAAAGGATGTGAATCTACATATATTAACATAGAAAGAAAAAAATAATGAGGTATAAATATCATACTACAGCCCTGCCCTGTGTGGCCCAGTTGGTTGGAGCCCTGTATTATACACCAAAAGGTGGTGGGTTTCATTCCTAGTCAGGGCACATACCCAGGTTGTGTTTTTGATCCAGGTCTGGGCACGTGCAGGAAGCACCCAATTGATGTTTCTCTCTCACCTCTCTCTCTCTCTCTCTCTCTCTCTCTCTCTCTCTCTCTCTCTCTCTTGCTCTCTCTCTCCCCCTTTCTCTAAAAAAATCAATAAATTTAAAAATCATATTACACACCAAAGAGAAAAAATGATATAATTAATGTAAAAATCCCATAAAAAGGGGAAACGATACTCTATATTTTTCTCTTAGGATATAAAGACGTAGCCATATATATAGAAAAAGATTGTAAATGATATATATAAAACTGATAAAATAGATTTGATCTGAAAGAATTGGAGGAAATAGTAATTATAGCTAATTCTAGTATTAGACTAATATTGTAATATTTAACTAGTAGTATTCATTTTTCTGTTTTACTTATACATTTAAGTATTACTTTCTGAAAATGAAGAGAAATAAAACACGTCAAGAATATATTTAGAGCCTTAGGAGGGTGGTTCAGTTGGTTGGAGCATCATCCCATACACCAAAAGATTGTAGGTTCGATTTCCAGTCAGGTCACATACCTAGGTTATGATATCTATGAGAGGCAACCAATTGATGTATCTCTCTCACATCAATGTTTCTCAAATTCTCTCTCTCCCTTCCTCTCTCTCAAATCAATAAAAAGATATAATTGAGTGAGGGTTATAAAAATAATATATTTAGAGAATTGAACAATAGTCCAATAGTAATACTATATAAAAATAATTCAAGGGGACTAGCTTTGAAAAATACATAGATGACATTTTATATTGATCAAAAAACTATATTCATTAAGAAATTGTACATAGCTAAGAACATAGGCTAATTAAAAGGGACATGGGCTAATTAAAAAGGGACAGAATTAGAGATAGTGACAAATTCAACAATAAATAAAATTTACTAAAATGTAGGAACTGAGATTTAAAAGAGATTAGAGAGGGTGAAAAGAGACAAAAGTAACCAGATGATAGGTAAAAATAACTTTGACTAATAAAGGTATAAAGGCAACAAAATTAAAATGTAGTAAACAACATGAGAAATTTATAGGGCACAGTGCAAAGAAGAGCTGAGAATTAAGATAAAGAAATATTTGAAGATAGATCAGAATTTCTCCAAAAATGATGAGAAAAATCAAGTCGCAGATTCATGTGGTGATCCTGAAAACATAGGCTAAGAGGAAACCTGAAAAGCCACCACAGAAAAAAGATGTGTAATATTAGTCAGGGTCCAAACAGAAACAGTTGTATATCAGTCAGGGTGCAGTCAGGGAAACAGAAACCATACAGGTTAATAAGAGTGGGGGTTTAACAAAGGGATTTGGTTACATAGGATTGGGACATCTACACAGACATAAAGGGAAGACTGAAAAGTATACAGAGATAGAAAGAATAGGGAGGAACTTCTATCCCCAGAGCTGGGCAGGCCAAGGGAATAGATGGGTGTTTTGAAAACCTAGAAGAGCGGAGGATGGTTCCCTAAGAGTTAGGACTCAGACCTCTGGGTTAAGGAGACTGCCCAACTAGTGTTGGGCTCAGAGCAGGAAATCCACAAAACAGGTAATTCTATCTCTGTAAAGAGGGAGCTTCCTAGCTGGTGCTGAGCCTCAGAATCTCAAAGGAGTAGCCCACTCCACACATTAGTTGGAACCCAGACCTCTGAGGAAAGAGGAATCCAAGAGGACTTCTGCTGCAGGGCTTTCTGAATGGCACAATCATGAGTGCCTTAGAGTCAGAGGGAAAAGAGCAAAATGGATACTGCTGAAGGATCTTTGATGTGTTGACACTATAAAGAAGGGGAAACAGAGAAGGAAATTTTAGTTTCTCTTCCTTCATTCCTCCTGTTTTAACTATTTCGCCTTACTTACCTCCTTTTTTAGCCATTTTACCTTGGGTGACATATGGTGAGGCCAGAAAAGATCAAGAGAGAGAAGTAAAAAAGAGTTTTATAGTGTTTTTTAGAAAGCTTTTAAAAAATGTATTTTTTATTGATTTCAGAGAGAAAGGAAGAGGAGGAGAGAGAAACATCAGTGATGAGAGAAAATCATTGATTGGCTATTTCTTGCACAGCCCACACTAGGGATCAGCCCACAAACCGGGCATATGCCCTGACCAGGAATCAAACTGTGACCTCCTGGTTCATAAGTCTACACTCAACCACCGAGCCAGGCTGGCCAGGCAGTGTTGTTGTTTTTTTAAACACAGTTCCCTGGTGAGATAATAGGATGTCACGCAAGGCCACTCAGGAGAAGCATGGGGTCAGTCACAAGGCAGAGGGAGAAGGGAGACTGTGGACAAGAGACTTCACTACCCATTGATGTCAATGGGGTGTTACATCCCCTATTATGATAGTACTAGAGGCCCGGTGCATGAAATTCGTGCACGGGGGAGGGGGTGTCCCTCAGCCCAGCCTGCACCCTCTCCAATCTGGGACCCCTCGAGGGATGTCCGACTGCCTGTTTAAGCCCGATCCCTAAACGGGCAGTCGGACATTCCTCTCACAATCCAGGACTGCTGGGTCCCAACTGCTCGCCTGCCTGCCTTCCTGATTGCCCCTAACCGCTTCTGCCTGCCAGCCTGATCACCCCCTAACCACTCCTCTGCCAGCCTGATTGATGCCTAACTGCTCCCCTGCCAGCCTGTTTTCCCCTAACTGCCTTCCACTGCAGGCCTGGTCACCCCTAACTGCCCTCCCCTGCAGGCCTGGTCCCCCCAACTGCTCTCCACTGCAGGCCTGGGTCCCTCCCAGCTGCCTTTCCCTGCAGGCCTGGTCGCCCCCAACTTCCCTCCTCTGCCTGCTTGGTCACCCCTAACTGCCCTCCCTTGCAGGCCTGGCCCCTCCCAACCGCCCTCCCCTGGTGGCCTGATTGCCCACAACTGCCCTCCCTTGCAGGCCTGGTCACCCCCAACTGCCCTCCATTGCAGGCCATCTTGTGGTGGCCATCTTGTGTCCACATGGGGGCAAGATCTTTGACCACATGGGGGCAGCCATCTTGTGTGTTGGAGTGATGGTCAATCTGCATATTACTCTTTTATTAGATAGGATAGAGGCCTGGTGCACTGGTGGGGGCCAGCTGGTTTGCCCTGAAGGGTGTCCCGGATCAGGGTGGGGGTTCCCTTGGGGTGTGGGGCGGCCTGGGCGAGGGGCCTGTGGTGGTTTGCAGGCCGGCCATGCCCCCCAGTGACCCAAGCGGAGGCCCTGGTATCTGGGGTTTATTTATCTTCTACAATTGAAACTTTGTAGCCTGGAGCGGAGCCAAGCCTTCTGCTTGCTCGGTGGCGGCATCCATTTCTGTTGGTATTTATGTATCTTCTATAATTGAAACTTTGTAGCCTTAAGCGGAGGCCTGGGCTGGCCAGGGTGTGCCGAAAGCTTGGCTTCCTCCATCACCGGGGGCAACCCTAGCCTCCTGCTCTTTCCAGCTCCGTGGCTGCCGCCATTTCTGTTTGGGTTTATGTATCTTCTATCATTGAAACTTTGTAGCATTGAGTGGAGGCCTAGGCCGGCAAGGGCAGGTGGAAAGCTTGGCTTCCTCCATTGCCAGGGAAACCCAAGCCTCCCTCCTGCTCTCTGTGGCCGTAGCCATCTTGGTTGGGTTTATTTGCATTTTCGCTCCTGATTGGCTTGTGGGTGTGGCTTGTCGGTGTAGTGGAGTGATGGTTAATTTGCATATTACTCTTTTATTAGATAGGATTACTGTCAATCCCTCCCTTTGTGTCCATCAATATTTGCTTTACATGTTTAAGTGCTCCTATGCTGTGTGCATAACTGTTTACAAGGGTTATATCATCTTGTTGGATTGTTCCCTTTATCATTATGTAGTGTCTTTCTTTGTCTCTTAAAGAATACTTTGTCAGATATAAGTGTTGCTACACCAGCATTTTTCCCTTCCATTTCCATAAAATATCTTTCTCTATATCTTAACTTTTAGTCTCTGTGTATCTTTCATTCTGAGGTGGGCCTCTTGTAGACATCATATATATGGGTTGTGTTTTCTTTCTTTTTTTTTTTTTAATATATTTTATTGATATTTCACAGAGAGGAAGGGAGAGGGACAGAGAGCTAGAAACATCGATGAGAGAGAAACATCGATCAGCTGCCTCCTGCACACCTCCCACTGGGGATGTGCCCGCAACCAAGGTACATGCCCTTGACCGGAATCGAACCCGGAACCCTTCAGTCCGCAGGCCGACGCTCTATCCACTGAGCCAAACCGGTTTCGGCTGGGTTGTGTTTTCTTATCCATTCAGCTACCCTAAGTCTTTTGATTGAAGCATTTAAGCCATTTACATTTAAAGTGAGTATTGATAGGTACATATTTATTGCCACTTTATTTTTTTAACTATATCCTTTGCTGCTTCTTATTTTTCTTCTTCTCCTCCTTCCCCTCCTCCTTCCCCTCCTCCTCCTCCTCCTCCTCCTCCTTCTTCTGGTACCCCTATGAGGAGGACTTTGCTACACTTCCTGTTTTCCTGAGGATCCCTTAACTATCCTCATTTTTTTGGTCCTCACCTGAGGATATATTTTTTATTGATTTTTATTTTTTTAGACAAAGACAAAGGGAGAGACAGACAGAGAGAGAGAAACATTGATGTGACAGAGAAACATTGATCTGTTGCCTCCCATACATGCCCTGACCAGGGATCGACCCTGCAACCTAGGCATGTGTCCTGACCAGGAATCAAACCGGAAATCTTTTGGTGTTACAGATAACACTTTGACCCACTGAGCCACCTGGCCAGGGCTATCCTCATTTTTTTAAAAAAAATAATTACCTTTATTGTTGAAAATATTATTGATGTCCCATTCTCCCCCATTGACCCCCCTTCACCCTGCACCCATCCCCCCATTCCAGGCCTTCACCACACTATTGTCTGTGTCCACGGATTATGCATATATGCATATAAATTCTTTGGTTAATCTCTTCCTACCCACCCACCCACCCCCACCTTTCCTCTGAGATTCATCAGTCTGTTCCATGCCTCTATGTTTCTGGATCTATTTTGTATATCAGTTTTTTAAAAAGGATATTTTATCCTTTGAGACAGCATGGAGATACCTGGAGAGTATTATGCTAAACAAAATAAGCCAGTCATAGAAAGACAAGTACCACATGATCTCACTCATATGTGGAATCTAATGAACAAAAATAACCTAATTTAAAAAATATATATTTTTTTTCTTTTTGTTGTTCTGATTAGGGTTATTCTGCTACCTTGTCTTCCAAATTGCTGATTTGATCATATGCTTTATCCAACCTATTATTTATTCCTTCTAGTAAATTTTTCATTTCAGATATATTATTCATTTCTGATTGTTACTTTTTCATGGTTTCTATGTCCTTTTTTCATGCTGCTGAAATTCTTGCTAAGTTCCTTGAAGTTCTCACTAAGTTCCTTGACCATCCTTATAACCATTTTTTTGAATTTAATATTTGGTAACTTGCTTGCCTTTATCCATTTGCCTCTTTTTCTTGATATACAGTATATCCTGTTCTTTCATTTGGGGCATGTTTCTTTGTCCCCATTTTGACTGCCTTTTTGTGTTTGTTTTATATATTAGGTAGATTTGCTATGTCTCCCAGTCTTGGTAGACTGTCCTTATGTAGTAGATGTTCTGTGGGACCCAGTAGTGCAGTATCCATGGATACATGAGCTCAGTGTTCCAGGAATGTCCCTCGTGTGGGTCATATGAACCCTCCTGTTATAGTTGAGCCTTGATTGCTATTGGCCTGTTGGTGCCTGGGATCAACCCTCAGGCTGGCTGACTCTGAGGATTGACCCTGATCACAGTGTCAATCTTGAAGCCACACAACTCAGCTTGTCTCAGATTCTGCCCAGACCTCTTCAGCAGGGTGGGGCCACCAAGATTTGGGAGTGTGGGGCCACCAGGAGCTCCAAAGTTTGGGCTAACAAATCTCCCATGAGGGGAGGGGAGAGTTAGGTTCACAGGAAAGTGGGGGGAATGACTCATGCTCCAAAGCCACAAAACTCAATCACTAACAACCTCTGAGTCTGCCAGGTTCTCTATACCCGGACCTAGGCAGCTGACTCCTCAGCAGGGCATGAGCTCCCCAGGGTGGAGTAACAGGAAGTCCAGATATTTGGGCTATTTCATTCCTCCAGGAGCTGCTGTGCAGGTGCTGACCACATGAAGCAGAATTCCCCTCAGCAGATTCTGGTGCCTGCCAAGATCTCCCTTTGGATACGCTACTTGTGGAGTTAATTGGATCCTGCTCTGGTGCTGGCCACTGGATGTGTCTGTTCTGGGGCTTTTTGGAAGGGACTATCACTCATGTCAATGCCAAACACTGCTTGTGACTGGTCCTGGGCAACCAGCTACAAGCTATCCACAGTTTCTGGCTGCCTTTGCTGGGATTTGGTTTGCATGGAAGGACCAAGAACCACAGCAAGGCTGGTTTCCACCAGTACTGAGCCTGGAGCCAGGTCAGCAAAAGGCACAATGAACCCAGAGATCTTCCTCTCCCTGGCTCCACCTGCCAAATGCTTGTTAGGCTCAGTCACTGAAAGAGCCTCTGGCAGTACTTGAGTTCTATGATGTAGGTTCTCAGTGAATACACAGGTTGAGGCATGTTGAATGTTGTTCATCAGATTGATACAGGTTCAAACTTGGTACTAATGCTGGGTCTGAGGCAAAAGTTTCAGGGTATACAAAGTTTAGCTGCCCTCCTTCAGTTCCCACAGACCTTTGTTGAGGCCCAGAGTATCAAGGAGTCATCAGGGTGAGGCTAACAGTTTATCACACCCAAACACACCAAATTTGGCCATGTGAAGGGAAGGCTCTGCATTAGTTGGTGTGCAAGGGAAAAATGGCCCCCAACCTAGAGCCACAAAATTTAATTTATCCCAGATTCTGCCAGGAGCCCAAGCTTAGCAGTCTTGTGGGGAGAATGGTTCCTGCCTTGAAGCCACACAACTCAGCTTGTCTCAGATTCTGCCCAGACCTCTTCAGCAGGGTGGGGCCACCAAGATTTGGGAGTGTGGGGCCACCAGGAGCACCAAAGTTTGGGCTAACAAATCTCCCATGAGGGGAGGGGTCAGTTAGGTTCACAGGAAAGTGGGGGGAATGACCCACCCATGCTCCAAAGCTACAAAACTCAATCACTAACAACCTCTGAGTCTGCCAGGTTCTCTATACCCGGACCTAGGCAGCTGACTCCTCAGCAGAGCATGAGCTCCCCAGGGTGGTGTAACAGGAAGTCCAGATATTTGGGCTATTTCATTCCTCCAGGCTGATGCTGTAAGAAGGGAAATATTCCACCCAAGAAAGATAGCCTTTATGTTGTTGGAGAGAGACTCCGTACAAAGATCCTGGCTGTCCCTCAGCTCTCTCCCCAAAGTCACAAATACAAGTCGCTCCTTAAATGAGCAAATATTTTGTTAGATTTATATTTGTGTATTTTATTTTCTGGTATACTTACTTGGAAGCGTACTCTTTGCTTAGTTGAATTTCCAATTTTTCATTGCTTGTATGTGGAAAGATGATTTATTTTATGTATTCTTTTACCCTGAAACCTTGCAAATACAAGGTTTAGTCCACTTTAGTCCACTTTGTCCCCCATCAGCTGGAGACTAGGGTGTGTGTCTGTGAAGGATACTTTGTGTGTTGGCCCTTTAAGAGTATGCCTGGGTCTGTAGCAGACTCTTGTCTTTTTCCTGGCAGAGAAAATCCCTTCTGATACAACCAGGTGTTATGTGGGCACCTCTTTTCAGCTCTGGTGCTCTGGGCTGGGGAGTCCAGTGTAAGATCCCTCTCTCCTCAGGGGGAAACTTTGCAGTTGAAATATCTCTCCAGAATCTCAACCACTGTCCATTGGAGTGGGGCCAGCCCTTTTCACATCACTTTTCCTACCAGTCTCAATTTGTCTTTGTGTAAATTATTGTAAATTACAAGACTTCTGCTCAGCTAGCCTTCAATTGGTTATTCAGGTTGATTTTTCTATATTTTAGTTGTAATTCCAGTTTGGTCCTGGGATGATGTGAGTCTACCTTTCACCTACTAACCCACATCTTAGGTTCTCCTGGAGTTATTATTATTATTTTTTTAATAAAGGTCAAGGATCACTTTTTTTTTTCACATGTGAAAAATCCAATTAGTCCACCATCTTTTGTTAAAATGATGTTCTTTTATCCCTCGAATTTCTTTGTTGAAAATCAATTGTCAATATGTACATGCTTCTATTTCTGGTCTCATCCTTCTGTCACATTGTTCTACATGCCTATTCTTTTGCCTTTCGATTCTATTGTTCTACTTGTCTATACTCTTGTCTTTATTACTGCAGCCTTATATAGTAGTGCAATTATGTATACTTAGTCCCCCAAGTGTGTTCATTAAAAAAAATTATGTTGGGTAATCTAAGTCCTTTGTTTATCATATACATTTTAGAATCAGCATTATCATTTTTAGGGAAGTAAAATCCTGTTGATATTTTGATTAATGTTGCATTGAATCAATAGATCAGTTTGGGGACAATTGACATCTTAATTTGAAGGCTTACAATCTGTGAACACTATATAGCGCTCTTTTAATTTAATTATTTTATTTGTCTCAGCAATGTTTTATAGTTTTCAGCATAGAAGTCTTACAAATATTTTGTTAGATTTATATTTGTGTATTTTATTTTCTGGTATGCTTACTTGGAAGAGTACTCTTTGCTTAGTTGAATTTCCAATTTTTCATTGCTTGTATGTGGAAAGATGATTGATTTTATGTATTCTTTTACTCTGAAACCTTGCAAATACAATTATTAGATCGAGTATCTTTTTAGTAAGTTTGGGAGATTTTCTATGTAGGAAATAATGACATCTGAAAATAAAAAACATTTTAATTCTTCTTTTCAAATCTATATGTCTTTTATCTCTTTTCCTGGCCTTATTGCAATACCAATGAACATCAGTATGATGTTAGTATGAGTGGGGAGCATACTTCTTTAACTCTCAACCTTAGGAGAAAAACATTTAGTCGTTCATTACTAAATATGATATTGAGCATAATTTTTTATCAGTACCTTATACCAGTTTTAGGAAGTTTTTTAAATTACAAGTTGTTGGATTATGTTATCACAATTGGATGGTGAATGTTGTCAAATGCTTCTCTTGCATTAATTGAAAATGTACTTTTTTCTTTTGTGTATTGATATGGTAAATTGCATTAATTGATTTTTGGATGTTTAAACAACTTTATGTTCCTGGTTAATTCCAAATTATTGATAATTATTATACATTTTATATATTGTTGGAGTCAATTTGCTTATATTTTGTTAAGGATGTTTGCATCTATATTATTGGTTTGTAGTTTTTATTTTTTATAATGTTTTTCTGTTTATGCCTTCAGTAAAATTCTGTCCTAATAAATTGAATGAGAAGTGATCCATCATTTTCTGTTGTATAGAATAATTTGTCCAGAATGAGAAATATTTATACCTTGCATATTTTGTAGAATTTCCTAGTGAAGACCTCTGGATCTGGAATTTTCCTTATTACTACAATTTTACCTATGAATATAATTTCTTCAATAGATATAGTACTGTTAAGGCTATAGATTCCTTTTTCCAAAAATTTATTTTTATTATTGAGGGTATTCCAGATGTCCCCCATTTTCTGACCACTGTTAGTTTCTCTTTTCCATGCAGCTACTTTATATAATTGAAATTGTTGATTTTATTGGTATAAATAATGTTTATAATATTCTCTTATATATTTACTAGAGGCCCAATGCACGAAATTCATGCATGGGTATGGTCCCTAGGCCTGGCCAGAGATCAGGGCCGATCTGTGGGGTGACTGGCGGGGCAATTGGGGAACCCCCGCTGGCACCCACCTTGGCTGGCTTGGGGCCTGCTGGCTGTGTTGAGTGTCTGCCCCCTGGTGATCAATGTGCATCATAGTGACCAGTTATTCCACCAGTCGTTCAGCTGTTTGGTCGATTTGCATATTAGGTTTTTATTATATAGGATGTTTTCTGTACCTGTATTGATGTCCCACCTTTAATTTCTGGTAATTGATAATTTATTTCTTCTCTCTCCTTTTTTTTGCTTGGTCAGAATATAGTGTATCAATTTCCTTGACCTTTTAAAAGAATCAGCTGTGTTTTGATTCATCTTTATTGATTGCTTGCTTTCAAGTTCATTGACTTCTACTCTCATTTTTATTACTTAATTTTCCTGCTTTCTGTGGGTATAAATATCTTTCTTCTTGCCTACTAGTATTCTAAACATTTCATGCTATTGATTTCCCTCTAAGTATTGGTTTAAAAAGCATCACAAATATTTGGTTATGTTTTGTTTTGTTTTTTATTCCATTGATAAGGACACATATGTAATACCTTAATCAATAAAGAAAAAAATAAAATAAATATTTTCTAATTTCCTTTTGACATTTGTGTTATTTATTAATGCTCTTTAATTTTAAAATGGGAATTAAAATTTTTCTATAATTTATTTCTAGTTTAATTCCATTATGATCAGAGAAGATGCTTTATATAATTTCAACATTTTAATCTTGAGATTTTTTGTTGTTGTTGTTGGTATTCCCCTCTTGAGGATATATTTTTGCATTGATTTTTTAGATAGAGTAGAATGGAGGGGAAGAGACAAAGAGAGAGAAACATTGATGTGAGAGAGACGCATTGATTAGTTGCCTCCCACATGTGCCCCAATCAGGACAGGGGATTAAGCCTGCCTGCAAGCAAGGTACATGCCCTTGATTGAAATTGAACCTGGGGCCCTTCAGTCCATGGCCAATGCTCTATCCACTGAGCCAAACCAACTAAGGCCTTGTTGAGATTTTTAGTGGTCCAAAATATAGTCTACCTTGGTAAATGAGGCATGTGCCCTTGAAAAGAATGTTTATTACATTAGTTTTTGTGTAGAACACTCAATAAATACTAATTTGGTCAGATTGTTGATAGTCTGTCTAAATCATATTCAAACTTATTTACTCTATAAATTTTTGAGAGAGTAGTGTTAAAAATTTCAACTATAAATGTATATTTTTCTATTTCTCCTTTATTTTCTATCATTTTGCTTCAGTTATTTCGAAGCTCAGTTGTTAGGCATATAGCCATTTAGGGTATTTTCTTTTTCATTCATTGACTTCTTTATCATTGTTATGCCCATCTTTATCCCTTTACTATTCCTTATATTGAAAATTAATTTTCCTGATATTAATATATCTACTTCACCATTCTTTTGATTATTGTTTACATGGTATGTCATTTTCTATCATTTCATTTTATTAAATGGTTGTAACATGAGTATAATTGGCATAAAATAGACTACATTTACTTAAATTATACAATATAGTTTTTGACATATGTGTATGCCCATGAATCTATAACCACTCTCAAGATAGTAAAATTTCAATTGTTCCTAGAAGCTTTATTATTTCCCTTGTATTCCCTCCTTATGTTCACTCTCTGCAATCCCCCTCCTAATCCAAGGGCACTCATAGGCTTTGCATTTCCTATGTTTTAATCTATATATATAAAAAGCCAGCGACTGGAATGCTGTAAAGACCGGAATGACCAGTCACTATGATGCTCACTGTGGCCAGCGAACCAGCCTGATCGGGGGTCAGGGCCAGCAGCCAACCTCCCGTGACCCCTCCCCCCGACCAGCCCTGCCCCTCTTCAGCCTCTCCCACCTGGCCAACCCCACCACGGCCCTTCCCCCTGGCTGGCCCTGCCTCTGATTACCCCCTCACTGGCGGGGCTGGTTGGCCAACCCCCTGCAGCCTCTCCTCTCACCCAGCCCTGCCCCTGATGAGCCTCCACCACCTGATCGGCCCACAGCCCCTCCCCCAGGCCAGCCCCACCCCTGATTGCCCCCCAACCCAATAAAGGGTGGGGCTAGCTGGCAAACCTCTTGTAGCCCCTCCCACCACCCAGTCCCACCCCAGACTGGCCCCCTCCCCACCCCAATCAGAGGCAGGGCCGGACAGCCAACTGCTTGCAGCCCCTCCCCTTGGCCGGCCCCACCCTCAATGGGCTCCCACCACCCCTATCAGCTTGTGGCCCCTCCCACCAGCGAGTTCCACCCTCAATTGGCTCCCCCCACAGCAATCGGGGGTGGAGCTGGCTGTCCAACCTCCCATGGCCCCTCCCCCAGCCACTGACCCCTGATTGGCCCCTCCACCCCATTTGAGGAGGGGCCAGCCGGCCCATTGCCCACAGCCTCTCCCCATGGCTGGCCCTGCCCCCAATCGGCCCAGCCCTGATTGGCCCTGATCAGGGTGGGCTGGCCCACCAACCTCCCACCATCTCCTCCACCTGACAGACCTGGCCCCTATCCACCCCGATTGGGGCTGGGCCAGCTAGACACCACTTGTGCATGAATTCGTGCATTGGGCCTCTAGTATTAATATAATGATGCAGTATGTACTTTTTTTGCTTGGCTTCTTTACCTACTATAATTATTTTGAGATTCATCTATGTTGTAGCATATATAAAATTTATTTTTATTAATGAAATATAGCCATAGATAGATAGTTATTGATAGAGATGTAGATGAAGGTATAGATATAGGTATAAGTATTGGTATAGATATATCACAGTTTGTCATATATCTATTTACTTTTTAATAAACATTTGGATTGCTCACATTTACAGTTTTGGGCTAATTGTAATAAAAATTTCTATAAACATTTGTGTACAAATGTTTCTATGAATATATATTTCATTTCTCTGGGTAAATATCTAGGAGCGGAATGTCTAGATCAGATGGTAGGTGTGTGTTTAACGTCTAAAGAAACTGTTAAACTGTATTCAACGTGTCTGTACCATGTTATATTTCTATAAGCTGTGTATGGCAGTTCTAGTTTCTCCATATCCTTACCAGTACTTGGTATGGTTAACAATTTTAATTTTAGCTATTCTGACAGGTAAGTGGTGGTAAGTTATAGTGGTTTTAATTTATATTTTCCTAATTAATGATGTTAATTTTTATGCACTAATTTGCAATCTGTATATCTCTTTAACAAAATGCCTGCTGAAATCCTTTTCCCATCTTATGTTGTATTTTTAAATTTTATTATTGAATTTTGTGATTTTATTTCATGTTGGATTGTTTATTTTCTTATTGAGTTCTGAGATTTTTGTATATTCTTGATCTGTGTCCTTTATGAGGTGTATTATTTGGAAATATTTTCTCTGTGTAGCATGCCTTTTCATGCTCTTAATATCTTTCAAGGGGAGTAGTTTTAATTTTGATAATGTGCAGTTTTTTAATTTTATAATCAATCATGGTTTGTTGTCACAACTATGTTTCTTTCTGGATGTTTTATAGTTTTAGGTTTTACATTTAATTTGAGAATGCATTTAGAAAAAAATTGTATATTATGGGAGGTGTATATCAAAGATGGAAAGGAAAAGGGATATATCTGTAATCTCTATGAATGCTAGGCATTTTTATTCCAAGCCTTTGAGCTCTCTGGTACGATCACTTTCTATATGACAGTTCTCACTTCTGGGTCTCAAAATGCATTTCATTTAAGTCAGAGGATACAAGAAGAAAAAAATACATTAAACTTACTGTCAGTTCCATGATACTTTGAATTTGATTGTTCTTTCCAAGTTTGCCTGTTATTTACATTTAAGTGTCCTCATGGAGTTCCTCCGTGCATCCAATTCAAATTTTATAGCTGTCTTCAGCCACACCATACAAAAAATATTTTAAAACTTCTATATCATACATGGAAATAAACATTGAAAATGTGTATAACATTAAAATTTTTATTTAGCTGAACATCTGTCTTCCTCTTAAAATATTAACTTACTAAATAAAGAGAAAATGGATACTCACCCATCCAATAGAAAACGCAATATAATTTTTGTTAAAGAAGCTTCTACTGTAAATAAGGGAATATTAGAAAAGTGGTTACATTCTCCCCATAAATTCAGCTACTATAATCATTGCTATGAAAAAATATATGTAAATGATATTGCATGTAAGGTACAGTTGATACACCCTTAGAAATAAAAATGCAGTTGGGTCTAAGTTAAGCCTTTGATATTTATTTTCAGATCAAGTTTTTAAAATAAAGTAGTTTTTCCAACATTTATTTTTACAAAAATTGATTCAAGTTAAGATAAACAATTAATTGGCTTCAGACTTTAACTTTTAATTGTGTATATTTATCCATATTCAGGTAATTGTCATATTTAGCCAAATGGAGGCTTATTCTGCAGTACATTTTCAAATTCCTAGACCTGGTCCATTTATTCCTTCTAGGGGACTGGAATAGCTTACCAGTCAGCATTTATATTATTGGAGGTAATATATGAATGAAGCAAGTGATAAAGCTTGCTTGGTTTATGACAAATGACCACATTTTTGGGGATGCAAGAATTAGAGCAAAGTGCTTACATTTCCTACAGTTTTTTTTATACCAAACTAGATGGGCTCTTAAGCAGTCAGCTTGGATTAATACTCTAGAGAAGATCATGAATACAATAAGTCTATATGCCGTCTACATGTGATCAGATAATTATATTAAGAGGATCCAGTCAGTGAAGAAACACAACCCAAAACTTGTATATTTTAAGAAGCCATCCAGCCATTAAAATATTAATATTCCCATAAATGAAATTTCAGGGAAGTGTAGAGTGAATAATTTTTCACAAGGCTGCCAAAATAATTTACATTTCATTCACACACATATAGACTGCATAAAGATAATGCATTAATTTTATTTTAAATTGCAGAATACTTTTTTTTTGCAAAAGAAAATGAAGTTAGTGATAATATATAAGAAAGCGTTTGTCACTGTTTTGCTGTCTCAAAGTAATTTTTTTAAAAATAAATAGGCTTAATAGGGAAAATTTAGGAATTATTTTTTAAAGACATCCAATAGTTTATATCAGTGAAGAAAAAAATGAAAAAAAAAGAGAAAAAATAGATTTATATTTCTGGAAGGAATAGAGGTTAATTTTTAAAAATACAATTGCGTAATATTTGACACCAGTGTCTTTTCGTGTAAAATAAAAGAATGTGAATCCTATTTTAAAATATCAGGTGGAATAAAAAGAAATGTTATGAAATAAAACATTTTCCTTTGAAATTATTTGAGGAATTGGTCCATTTCATCTAAGTCATTTAATTTGTGTGTATAATGTTATTGATAGTATTTTACTATTTTTTTTTACTGTCCACAGGATCAGTACTATGGCCCCTCTTTTATTGAAGATATTGGTCATTGTGTCTTCTCTTTCTATTTTTCTTGGTTACTGTGGCTAAAGTATTAATAAATTTATTGGTCTTTTCAAAGAAGCAGCTGTAGGTTTCATCGATTTACTCTATTGTTTTCTGTTTTCAATTTTGTTAATTTCTGCTTTGCTATTTACTTCCTCTCTTCTTGTTGTTTTTAGATCGTATGTGCTTTCTCTAGTTTCCTAGGTGAAAACAGGTTATTGATTTGGGCAGGAGGGATAGTGGAAAATGTATCTTACCAAGAACTGGAAAATTTACTAACTTTCAACATTTATGAATAATTCTAAAATCTTTAATACATTTTTTATATTGTGGTACCCACTTTGTCTTATAAAACATACACATAATTATTGCTGGTGATAATAGCCTAAATGTCCACAAAACAGAATGTGATACAGGAGTTTCCATGTGAGTAGTTCTTTTGGCAAGTGGTTCTAGTAAGGAAAATGAGTGGTGAAACAAGGTAGGAGGAAAAGTGAAACAAGGTTGTGTTATGAAATGCACACTGCTACACACAAGTGGTGCTTGATCCTATGGGTCCAAAATTTATATCCATTCTTGTGAGGATGAATAACTGCCACCTCTAAGATAGAATGGGTTCAGGGCATTCAATGTGGAATGAGGTAGCTGGATGATATCCTTGAAGGAAGGTGCAGAATTAAGGGCCCAGCATCAGCAGTTGCTCTTGGAGAGATACACATTTAGTGGTAGCAGTAGCCTGATCACCCTTGTGAGAGAAAACCAATGCTGTTGAGCTCAAGCTTAGGCTTCATCCATGCCCCATGACAATACATGGATCTATTGTGCCAGAACTAAGATGACTGAGAAGAGAAGCTCTTTGATATTCACAGCATGATCTACTTGGTTTTTTAAATGACTTCTCTACAATCCTTTGAATAGCCATTACAATGAGGCATAGAGATACATATGCTTTGTTTCCATTCTCATAGTTACATCCACATGCCTCTTATCCAAACTTTCTTACCTTTTATTAACAATACTTCTCTTTCCAATACCATGGCATACCAACCAAATCATTCTCCACAGTCCAGGAGACCACCTCAGGTCACAGCTCCCTCCATCAAACTGAAAGACCAAGTGTAATTACCACAGCTCTGCCAACTGGAAATTATATGTTCATTATTATTCTTTGGGGCTACTCCAACTGAAGCTGAAGTGGGGTGGCAGTCCACTTAAAGCTATCATCCATTTAATGCTGACACATCTGTGCACCAGACTTGATAATTTTCTCTTTCAATAGTCGGTCATAGATTACACTCTACTCCATGAGGGTATCATTGCAACAAAGTTCAATGGCATGGAAGTTTGTGCAATCATTTATTTGTGACTTCTCAGGCTAGATCCTGAATGTTGCATTACCATCACAGGCTGGACTGCTCCTAATGCTGCTAGACCTGATCACTCAGTGAATCTCATAAAGTACAGTGTATAATGGGCAGTGGCTGTCATATACTCAATTACTGTATCTTGGTTAGGCACTCCATATCTACTAATCCTAAATAGTATAAAGGATCTGTTTTTAAAATGACAAGTAGGTTACTGGCCCAGGAAGTATGGCTTTTGTTCAGAACTTTAGATTCTGTGTTGCAATTCCATATTATGGCTTAAAATGACTAGTTAGTGCATCCTTATCCACCATAGATACCTTAAGCACTATCAGAATGTGCTGAGTCATATGGCCTGAGTGGCAAGGCTACTTGCACCACAGATCTGAAAAAAAAAGTAGGTTGGGGCCAAGATTTTCCACCAAGCTGCTAACTTTAGACTTTAACTTGCCAAGGCTGTTTTTCTTTTTCTTCCCAATATTTTTAAATTTATTTTTTATTGTTGACAGTATTACAGATGTCCCCCACATACCCCCCATTTTGCACCCCATCATCCAGCCCTGCTCCCACCACAGGCCTTCACCAAATTATTGTCTGTGTCCATGGGCTATGCATATATGCATATAAATTCTTTGCTTAATCTCCTCCCACCTGTCCCCACTGCCCTTCCCTCTGATATCTGTCAATCTGTTCCATGCATACATGGCTCTGGCTCTAATTTGTCAGTTTATTTTGCTCATCAGATTCCACATATAAGTCAGATAATGTGATATTTTTCTCTGACTGGCTTATTTCGCTTAGTATAATACTTTCCAGGTCCTTCCATGCCATCTCAAAGGGTAAGAGATCCTTCTTTATTACAGCTGCATAGTATTCCATTGTGCATACATACCACAGCTTTTTTATCCACTTATCTACTGATGGGCCCTTGGGCTGTTTCCCCATCTTAACTATTGTAAATAGCACAACTATGAACATAAGTAATACTCTAGTCAATTGTCCATACATCTAGCCTTGGAATACTATTTGTAAAGCATTGCCACAGATTTCTGTCAGTCACCATAGCCTGACTCCACTCTGACCTTGTTTCTCATTATGGTAATGACACCCAACATCCCCTGAGCTTTTGTGCCGCCACCTGGACCCTGCCATTCTGGAATCCTATCATTCCTACTGTAACATAGTTTGCTTCCAGTCATGGTTTGTAGAGGAGTGCCAACATTGAGCTACTAAAAATTGTCAGTGTTCCCTCTCACTATTACAGTAGTGCTTTCTCTGCCCTCCAGGGGAAAATAGTTCAGAGATGGGTCCTCTTGATTCATTTATACTACTTTCACTCCATTTGACCTTCTCACCAATTCCTCAATACTCTGGCAAAGAAGTTCCAGTATCTCCATCTTATTGACTGTAGGCTGTTGTCCAAACTTAAAGATGCCACCTGGCAGTTGCAAGTGTGTGCTCCCATGTAAATTTTCCCCTATATCCACTTATAATCCGTTGCTAATTTGACATCCTCAAAATCCATTCCAAAACATGCTGGTATATTTTAGCTAGTTTAGGATTTTCCACCTAAACAGAGACTGCATTTTGCTTTTGGTGTGGTGATACTTTACCCTTTCAATGAATTGGGATCAATGAAAAATATGTGCTGGACGTTAAGACAAACAATGTCCTTTGAGATAGCCGCCTTAGATGAGGTTATTGCCCTGTCTCCATGAACAAGAAAGCTGTTTTCTAATAGCAAGGGTTAGGGACTGTTTTTGACTGGCTGAGGAGGTGGGATTGTAGATATAAGATTCTCACACCCATCACTCTTATAGGTCTCAGAGTTGTACTCTTTCCTTATTAGGACACATATATTGATATAGAGACCTGTAAATGTTGTAAATAGTTTCTATGCTTCTCAGCCAACCTTTCAATTATAATATGGGCCTGATATTAGAAAATCTGCCTTATGATTGGAAGAGATGGGGGTCTCTTTAATCCAATGAATTAGGTGCGCATTCCCATCAGACACACAAATTTAGGTTAAAGATTCAGATTAAGGCATTCTTAGAGCTGGCCTCAACAATTCAAGCTGAAAGGGATCTCAGAATCCATTCTGAGTGGGAAGCCAAACTCATCCACTCCCACACCCCAAACACCAACTCATGCAAAGAGGAAAATAGATGCATGTCTGAGACACATCTTCCTCACTTCAATATATGCCACAATATAAATGACATACCAGGAGGAATCAGGTAACCCACCTTTTACCCCAAACCCCATAACTCACAAATGTGTGGAGACCTGGAACTCTGGTTTTCAAATACAGGCAGTGAGATTAATAAATATTACTCACTATTATGATAAAATAGTGCATTCTAGTGCTTTTAGAAATTAGATTGTCACCTAGCTCACTTTAAATCTGACCTTGTCATTTGGGTCACTTTAAATCCTTAGAGCAGAGCAGAGCTTTAAACCATTGCTTGCTCTCCTGACTATCAAGTGTATGAATGAGTGAATATACAAATGAGGTAGTAAAGATAATATCAGAAACAAAAGATAGAAATGGCTCCACTGAGAAAACGAAAGGTAAGCAATATATTGGAATCAAAGGGAATGCTAAAGAGTACATACAGTATGGTTTCCCAGGGTATGAGGCCCACATATAGTGTGGTGATGGTCTGTTGTCAAATACTCCTCAAGATCATGAGGAAGTTATGTGGATTGATACAGTTATGTTAAAGCAGTCTTGCTCTTTATCAGGCAGACCAAGAGAAGGTTCTATGGAATCTAAAGCTTATGCAATTTGGAAGGCTTTATTTTAAAATAATACAAAATCAAACATGAAAGTGAATATTTATTTAGAACGATAAGATAATGTATAACAAGCATTAAAATGATGACAACTACAACAAGCAAAATTCCAAACAGAGAAACACCAGTTATGTAACTACACGATCTGAAGTATGATGAAGTGAACATTCAAAATGAAAGATCTAATGGTTTTATTACAAATGAAAACATCAAACTTTTGCAAATTTTACATAAACATGTGGCCATGGAAACATATAACAAAAGCCTAAGAGTAACACTTGTCTCACTCTAAGAATAAAAATGCAGACAGGTTCATGTTAAGCCTTTAGTGTTTATTTTTATGTCAAGTTTCTAAAATAAAGTAGCCCTTATAACATTTATTTTCACTAAAGTCTTATTTCAAGTTAGAATAAGCTATTCATTGGTTTCAGACTTCAACTGTCAGCTGTGTACTTTTAAATATATTTGGATAATTGTCACATTCGGCCAAGTGGAGGCCTTTTCTATGACTCATTTCCAAATTCACAGATTCTGGTCCATCTACTCTTTGTTTTAGCCTGGAATGACTTACCAGTTGGTATTTATATTGTTGGAACCAACTGGAACTATTTTACTAATATACAGAGTGCTTGGTTTGAAACAAATGACTATATATTTAGAGATACTATAGTCAGAACAAAATGTTTGCATTTTCTACAGTTTATAACAAACTAGATGGGCTCTTAAGCAGTCAGCGTGGACTCATACTCTAGAGTAGCCAGACTATGAATACAATGACTCTAGTTTTCTTCCACATGTAGTAAGATGGCTATATTTAGATACAGATACTGTTATTTATGATGTCTGTTTAAGAAACTATTCACCTATTGAATAATAGACACTCCACAAATGGAATTTCAGGGAAGTATAGAATGAACAATCCTGTTCCAGGCTGCCAAAATTATTTTCTGCATGCTGAGATGTTATTCTCACACATATAGACTGCATGCAGGTAATCTATTTACTTTATTTTTGAATTCCAGATTGTTTTCTTGCAAAAGCAATTACAGTTATAATATATAGCAAAGCATCTCTATCTTTGGTTCTATGTCTCAGATATTTTTTTCCAAAAATAAATAGGTATGGCAGGAAAAATAATTCAACTATCTTAGGAGAAACCCAATATTTTATAAAAACTATGCAAAAATATATAATATAATCAATGTTCCTTAGACTTTTTTCTAATCATCTCGCTTAATATCTAATACTAGTGCAATTTTAATATGCAAATGATTGTGTACCCTGTATTTAACTATACAGCATTAGACACAAAGATGTCAGAAAACAAAACAGTACTTTCTCTTAAAAAATTATTTAAGAATTATGAATTCTAAAAATGTATGAGATAGAACTGCTGAAAGCTGTTAATAAAACTGACTTTAAAGAACCATAAGAAAGAAAATGTTGATGTAATAATATTGACAGATCATAGAGATCGCAAAAAACCACACACAACAAAACCTGAACATGTTACCTAAAGCCTCCAGTTTCTGGAAAATATGTTAGGGTTTTTTTTTTTAAACTAATATCTATGAAAGCTCCCTGTTATGATTTGGACATGCAGGTGATTTAGTGAGCTTCTTTTGTTGATGGCTTCCGTCTCTTTTCAAATAGGATTTTTGCATCAAATAACTCTCTTTCCCTGTATCCTAGAGATGGTCCTTTTAGATACTTTGCTTCAGCTTCCTGGTAATCTAATCCATCAACAGCAGAAATTGAACAAATGATTGCTTCTGGCAGAAGAACTTCTAGGATAAATTTAATTTTATCATCTCTTATCCGAGCTAGCATTCTTTCGTCTATTTTTTTGTAGATTTCTTGTAAATATTTCACCACCTCATCCAACTGATCTTCATCTTCAAAGTATGTTTCAATACAGGGAGTGAACCTCTTTGCTTTCAAAAATGATTTCAGCCACCTGGATGCTTTTGTGCCATTTAAAATGGACAGAAGATGGTTTTCTGTTCCTTTTGCATTCACAATGAAGTCCACTAGATTCCTGTTGGCTCGGTCCCGAGCCGACTTCATTCGGTCAGGGAGAATTTTTTTGAAGGACATTCTCTTGGTCTGGGAAGCCATGGCCATCGGTTCCATAGAATCTTCATTATGCAGCTTTGGAAATAAGTTCCTGAAGGTATCTTGTTTGATTACTTTCCTGATTGGATAACTGATGTCAGCAGCATAATACTCAAGGAAAGAGCCTGTAAAAGAACCACAACCTAGTCTAACTCTGTAGTCACAAATCAGTGAGATGCACCAGTCAATACTTTCACTGTAATCCTCCCTGGCTTTATCCACTAGTGCTTGTTTCTCTTTACAATCAAATTTTTTTAATCTTCTCAAAAGCACTCTAATGCCTCTCTTTACAGGACTCATGTTTGCCTCAACAAAAACCACACTTGCTTTTTTCTCTTTTCGCCTGATGCTTTTCACTATGGCTGGCCAAAATGGATATTTTTTATATTTAAACCAGACTATCATTCCTGCTTCAAATGAACGTGGCTCATAATGAAAAACAACAGGTGGAAGTACTTCGTCTTCCTCATCGTCATCTAGTACAGAAGGACCAATAGGATTTAGAGGCACTGATTTATCAGAAGCTTGGAGTTCTTCTCCATATTCCTCAAAATCTGGATTCTGGCCACTTCTTTCATTATCCCCATGGAGTGAACAATCCATGACACAGTTAGAGGCACTAAATGAAACCTGACATTCCCATGAACAATGACTGGGGGATGCCAGAGCACCTGTCTCTGATTCCACAGGTTGATTCTGGCTGGTATCTAAGGATGAATTTGAGGGACCCTCTCCAGGATCCTCAATATTCCCTAATAAGGTAGAGCATTCAGAGGAAATGGCCAGGGTCTTTGGGCAGACATCCTCTGGCTCCTCTTTCAAAGTTTTTGGCACAATGAAGATATCTGGTGGTGAAGTTGGATTGAACTTCTCTTCTTTAAAATAAGCATCTTCCTCTTTGATTGTAGAATCCAAAGGCATAATTGTTGGGATGTCAATCTTTTTCTTGCTCTCCTTTTCATCGTCTTCTGAAAGTGAAGGAAAAATTTGGCACCAGCTGGAGTTTTGTGATGATTTTGTTTCCATCTCACTTGGAATAGTATCAATGGTTGCATGCACTTGTGATTTATCATCATACAGGGAATCATCACTCTCTGAAGATACTAACAGAAATGTTGGAATTTCACTTTCTTCAAGACACTTTGATAAGTTTCCTTTAGGCTTCCGATACTTTTTAGGAGGGGGTGAATTAGAAAGCTTTTGTGGTACATTTTGAGACAGTGTAGTGATCTCTTCTTCATCTGAACTGCTTGTTTGATTCAAATTTGTTCTCTTATTCAGAATACTCAGTGCCATTTTTAGTGATCTTGCATAAGCTGTTTCCTCTCTAGGTGGAGAACTGCCCTCTGACTGTGCTGCTAGTGAGGAGGCAATGGCTTCAATTTGAGATTTATTTAGGATCTTTGTTTCCTTGCTTTCCACTTTAATTTTTTCATCTACTGAGAGTATTTGAACTTCTAGGGAAAATGTCTTTTTTCTCTTACTGTTTAATGAAGTCTCACATCTGGACAAAACTTTTGCTGGCCATAACTGGTCTTTCCAATTGCATAAGACATATTCAGCATCCATTATTACTTAGATTTGTGTACTATCAGAGACTGAGGTGAATGGCTATTCTTGTCACTATTAAGGCAGTTCCTACCCAAAACAACACTCTCACCAAAATCTCCTTTGTCTTAGAATTACCAACTGTTTATAGCTTGTTTGGTCTTCTCTCCTCCAGCAGAATTTCCCAAGGATGCTTGAGCCCGTTGCTTAAATGGGACAATATGAGAGATACTGCAATAGGGAAAAGGAAAAGAAGAAAATTATCAGCAAACAAGATTATTTTGCCAAAGTGGAAGGTGAGTAATTACAAATAGAGATAAAAGAAAGTATAATGCTCAGTGGGGCATGATATGGAGGGGAAAATGCAGCATAATTTAAAGTGTGAAAATTAAAGTGGTTTATAATACCTCAAATTCAAGAACTTGCCCTTACAATTTTACACATGATTATTAAGGACTGAATCAGTGCACTTGCTGGCAGAGGTAGGAAAGGTTGCAGTAAGTCAGGGACTCTATTTATGTTATTAACTACTTTGGGACATTTATGTCTCTACTGTTATACATAGGGCAGTGGGACTCCAAAGTTTTCATGTATCAGAATCATCGAGAGGTCTTCATAAAACTATATTTCTAGGCCTTATCCTGATAGTTTTATCCAAAAGATTCTATATAGGATCCAACATTTTGTATCTCTAAGTTCTCAAGTGATTCTATTGCAACTTGTCCAAGAACTTGAGGAGCATTGTTCTAGATGAACACACGGTTTTATAATTTTTAAGGTATAATTACTTTCCTATTTACCCAAAGCAGGCAAAGTATGTGTCTCCTGGGCCTGGACAATACCACAATGACGTTGTTAAAAGCATGAGCTTAGAAGGCAGAGATTCAGAATGGTTGCTATGTTTACTAATTGGGTAGGATAGTTATCAAAGATTTATTGAGAGTAAGGCAGCTAAAACTCAGGTAGAAATTGGAATAGCCTCTTGCACAATTTCTTCATAGTGGTTTAACATGAGATTCTTCTCACAAACTAGAATTATGACTTTTATTTTAAAATATATATATTTTTATTGATTTCAGAGAAGGATAGAGAGAGAGAAACGCCAATGATAAGGGAATCATTGATAGGCTGTCTCCTGTATGCCCCCTACTGGAGATCGAGACCACAACCCAAGCATGTGCCCTGACCTGGAATCGAATGGTGACCTTCTGGTTCATAGGTCAACATTCAATCACTGAATCACACTGACCAGGCTAAAACTGATGATTTTTAATTACACAATGTTATGGCTATAGAACAGGGAGCAAAATAAATTATACCTCAAATTTTCAATCTAACATGGTTTTAGTATGAAATGTAGCTTCTAATTAAAAATGCTTTGGCTGCATCCCTGGCTGGGTGGCTCAGTTGGTTGGAGTATTGAACTGTATACCAAAAGATTGTGGGTCTGATTCCCAGTCAGGGTACATACCTAGGTTGCAGGTTTGATCCTGTAAGAAAGGCAGCTGATCGATGTTTCTCTCTCTCCTTCCTTCTCTAAAAAAAAAAAAAAAAAAAAAAAAAGTCAATAAAAACATATCTTCGTGTGAGTGTTAAAATACTATGCAGAGAAGGAAACAAAATAAATTCTAACTCAAGTTCTCAACAGTTTTTAATGTGAAATGTTTTGTGAAATGGGAAGAGCCTTAGCCAGTATCACATGTGTCATAGAGGATCTGGTCTTGTGACCCGGTTGTCTTGATTCTCATTTGAAAAGAAGAAAGGCTATATAAAAGGAGATAGAAATTCAAACCAAACAAATGGAAAAATCATATAGAAACTTTCCTACCCAAACGTTAGAAGGCATGTCATTCTGAAACACAGGAATATGATGAAATCTCATCTATAATATAGATGTCATATTTATTTTCCTTCTTTTTCTTTTTAAATTCTCTTTGTGACACAGTTTATTTGGTTAATGTGGAAATGATCTCTCTGACTAGAAAAGTGTGAGCTGGGGATAAGAGAGAAAGGAATTAACAAATTGCCCTGTGTCTATTATGAGCAAGACTATAGATTTTGTTTGAATCTGCACATCAATCATTATGTTGATTTTTCCTTCTTTGCAAAATAATTTTTTCATTGGAATTTTAATAATACTCTACATGCTGTCTCATAGTCCACTAATACAAAAATATGTTTCATTGCTTTGTTTCCCATTTTCATAAAAATGGTTGCCTGAAGAAAATGTAGTAAACCTGGGAAGCCCCATCTTGTGACCAGAATCAGAACTGCAGCCTCCATGGGAGGCATAATCAGGGCTTCAATTATGATCAGATCCTTTTTATGAGAAGCGAATGAACTACATTTAGCCAGCCAGAAGCCTTCCCAGGCTTCTAGAATTTTCTATTCTAAGTTCAAGGCTTTTGTTTTGTCAGGTTATAACAGGGTCATAAAGTTTTCAATTACAATGTTTATGATTATAAAAAATATACAGAAGCTTATTAAAAATTGAAAAGGTGCAGAGAGATATATACAAAATAAAGTACAACTCTACAAATAGTCACTATGAATATTTTCTATAATATCAGAATTGTTTGCATATAGGAATAAACATTTTCAAACCAACATCAGATCTCAATTAAGAACATATTTTGAACATCTTCCTATGTAAATATTTCCCACATGATTTTTATGAGTTACTTTATATTTTTCCCACATTTACAACATTTTATCTCAGTATTTTACCTAGAGATGTAAACCAAGTAAATAAATAAGTATATATTAGTACTATTTTAAATAGTAGTAAAGCTAGTTCTGTTTCTCCAGTTACACAAATGATCTTATTAATAGTGTGGCAGGTATGTTTTCCCAGACTTGGTTGCATATTTATTTTTAAGTGAGATCATATAATAAATGTTATGCTATAATTTCCTTTTTTCACTTTATAGTATTTATCAGACATTTCAAATCACTACATATATTTATTCTCTACATATATAATATTCTACTGTATGGTTACATCATTCCATACAATATTTTAAAAAACTGCTTATAGAAATAAACCAAGTCCTTTCTCTATCTCACTCTTAGAAGATATAGAAAAATAGTCCTTGCTGACCAAAGCCATACCTGTGATCTGAAAGAATGAGTTGCGAGGACACACGCAGGGCTGTAGCCAACACAGCAATTAGGCAACACACTTGATCAGGTCCAGGACAATGTCCACTATTGGCAAAAAACAAAGGGAGGATGTTTGTACACCTGCATATGTGTATGAATGCTTATGTGTTTTAAACAAAATGGATATGTTGTTTCAGCTTCACTTTTCTTTCATGGTTTTAAAAATAATCATGGAAAAATATACTCTAAAGATGCTGCAATGGGCTAACCTGACTACTGAGAAATGCTGACTAACATGGGAGTTTATTTTCTCCCAGGTTTTTTTTTTCTAATCACACATATATATGCATATGTATGTACAAGTATCTTCAGTCAACTACATATCTGTTCCCCTTTCCATGTTCATATACAGGTGACATATAGCCTTTCAGTCAATTCATAAGAGTATTCTCTCCCATGCTGTCACATATTTTATCCATAATTTTCTGTGTAAAGTAAAAATGCTTAAAAATTCAAGCAGTAACAAAATTCCAGCAACATAAACATGGAATAACAAGTCAATAAATTAGCATGAATGGCTATACTGCGCTGAAATCTTAATATAGAGGCTGTAATCTGATCACTTCTTCTCCCACCATAGATTTTTAAAGCATTGGGAGATACAGAAATGCTAAAGGATTAATTCCTTTAAAATGCCAGAAATTCTTTCAAAACCACACACTCTTCTCACCCACTTTAAGACCACCATTCCTATTTTTCTCATTTTTACACTTGGGCCCGGAGAAGTCCCTAAAAAATAACTAGATTTAAGACAGTCATTACCTTGAAGCTTTTTGTCAGTTGCAGCCTCCTGAAATGCAGTCCCTCCACCAAGAATGGCCAGGCACTGATTGCTTCCAAGCTTCTGAGAGAATGCTCCGCCTCCTCCCGGTGATGGGGAAGACAGAAGGCCTCTCCCTGAATTGGAGGAGGGACAACAGTCAAGTTAAACTACTCAAGTGTTAAAGGGTAGAAAATGTTCCTTAAGGAACTTAAAAGTGAAATGGCAACAAGTGTCTGTTTAATTTCCATTCAGACCCTTAGAATGTGTAACTTCTTGGTAAAAAGTGGTAGCAAATTTCTTTATTAAAAAATAAAAATCTAGTTTAAAATATTCCTTCCATATTTTTCCTTGCCTTATCTGGCATTTTACCTCTGCAGGTAAATTTAAAACCCACTTGCTAATGCTTCATTAAAATAGCTCACTAAGACTCTTGATTGGGATTGCACTAAAACTGTACATTATTTTATGAAGAACTACTTCTTTGTAATAATTTTTTTCCTGTTCCCAGTACATGGTAGTCACTTCTTTCATTTCTTCTCTTAAATGCTTCAGGAAAGTTTCAGAGATTTCTTTACAAACTTGGATGTTTCCAACTAAAGGCTGAAAATTACTGGTTTGGCAGTAAAGTATACATTTCACATACCCTCATCAATAATTAGCAATTCCTTCTTCTTATGTTTTGTTGGCATGTTTCCACTCAGGCAATTCAATGTGGGAAATTAATTTTAAAAAATTTACATGCCTTTGTTTATATGTATGTCTAAAATAAATTTTGCAAATTTTGTTCATTAAAATTCTACCATGTTAAATTTAAACTTAGATTTTTAACTTAGAAAGACAATTTTAAATACCATTAGTGCTAATTTTGGGAATGAAAATATTTGGGGATGAAGTACCTGTGTAGTATATGATATTACACACACACACACACACACACACACACACACACATATAGTAAAAACCTATCTTTATATAAGCATTAATATTGGAATAATAAATACCAATAAATAATGAAGATATCTAGAGTGGTGTGTTAGTAAGGGCTCTAATAATTATATGGGATGTTTTGTGCTATAAACAACCCCTAAATATCAGAGGTTCAACCATAAAATTTTGTTTTGCTGATGTCAAAGTTCAATGTACTTCATCAAGTGGTCAGAAAGGGGAAAGGTTCTCTGTTCCAAGCAGTCATTAAGAGACTCAAACTTCTTCCATTCCACAGCTCTACCATCTTCTTTGGCCTGGAAGTCCTCCATTGCATTCTTTGTACCTGGCTAGCAATCTTATAAAGAGGGGTGTTGGAGAATCTTGTGGAACCTTTTAGGGGCCAGGGCTGGCAAATTTTATTGCTGGTCACAGTCAACTAGATAAAACTGCCATAGAGGCTGGGGAAGGTAGTTTTCCTGTGATTCAGGAGGAGAATGAAACAGGGTTTTTTGAACACATAGCATTCTCTCTACAGGAACTTTCCCCTTTCCATCTTTTATAGACTTCTGTTACATGATTAATGCTTTTTCACCACCATGTATCATAGTTATAATGACTAGGACAGTAGAAACTTTTAGTTGCTGACACTAAATCTACTCTTTGCATTCTTCTTCATTACAAGAACAGCAGCTGCACTCAGGTTGACTATGTAAAGTCTTAAAATATTATTTTTCCAAGACTCCCCTACTGTAAGCTATGGCCATGTAATGGAATTTCAAAAATAGGTGTGAAGATTTAGAGAAGGTGCCTCAGAAAGGGTTGAACAGCCACTTTGTGCCTTTTTCCACTTTCCCTCTTTCTTTTGCTTTCCCCCTACAACTTGTCCATGATATAATTCAGAGAGCCATTATGGACCAAGTGACTTAGATAAGGAATGTAACTCACACCCTGGCCAAGTGGCTCAGTTGGTTGGAGCATCATCCAGTACACCAAGAGGTTGCAGGTTCAATTCCCAATCACGGCATATACCTATGTTGCGGGTTCGATCTCTGATTGGGGCACATACGGGAGGCAACTGACCAGTGATTTTCACATCGGTGTTTTCTCTCTCTCTTTCTCTTCCTCTCTAAAATCAATAAAAAAGGTATCCTTGGATGAGGATTTTTTAAAAAGGAAGGTAACTCACTAGGTTAGGAAGTACCTTAACCCTTGAATAATGGTACTACCTCATTTCAATAACTTTAACTTAGTGAAAAAGTAAACTTCTATCTTACTTAAGTCACTGTGTTTTCCAGTCTCTCTTCTAGTAGAACAAAAGAGTTCATCTTACAATCATTAGCAAAAATATCATTCTTATTAATATTTTCAAAGCTTTCAGGTTATCACTATATAAATTCAAGAGATTAGACCAGTAGAAAATAAGGTTTTAGTTAAATAAAAAGACATATTCAATTACATATTTTTTTTAGTTATATAAGTAATATTTATTTTACAAACTAAAAAACAGGATGTATAAAAACATTCAATTTGCAGTAAAGGATGCCTTCCAGAAGTTTTATGTTGATGTATGTTACAAAATATTTCAATCCAATAGAGACATAAAGCATCTTAAAACCAAAGAAGCAGTAGGATATAAATAAACATAAAAGTACAATGAAAGAGGATAAAACTTAAGAGTATCAAGTAGCAGTGAAACTGCATAGAAAAAGCTTGCAAAATGACTGAAAATACTCTAAAGAAAAATAAAACAGAGGTAACATGTATCTTAATAGAGAAACATAATTATTATACCCTTCACTATTAACTCCCCCTCACCAATATTCAATTGATTTTCAAGCCTTGCAAATTTCTATCTTTAATTATCTCTTGAGTCTACGACCTCTTTACTCTAGACCTTCTGACCCATTTAAGTCCTCATAGATTTAATATACTATTTCAGTAGTCTCCTAACATTTATTCTTTTGTCCAACCTTGACCCCCTTAATATCAATCCTATACAGCCATAAAAGTCTTTCTTTTTTTAAAAAATAAATCTTTATTCAGATTATTACAATTATTTCTCCTTTCCCCCCCATAGCTCCCCTCCACCCATTTCCCACCCCACCTTCTGCCCTTACCTCCCCCCCACTGTCCTCATCCATAGGTGTATGATTTTTGTCCAGTCTCTTCATGAACCCCCCATACCCCTTTCCCCCTGAGAATTATCAGTCCACTCCCTTTCTATGCTCCTGATTCTATTATATTCACCAGATTATTCTGTCCCTCAGGTTTTTAATTCACTTGATTTTTAGGTTCACTTGTTGATAGATATGTATTTTTTGTTCATAATTTTTATCTTTACTTTTTTCTTCTTCCTCTTCTTTAAGAATACCTTTCAGCATTTCATATAATACTGGTTTGGTGGTGATGAACTCCTTTAGCTTTTTCTTGTCTGTGAAACTCTTTATCTGCCCTTCAATTCTGAATGATAGCTTTGCTGGGTAGAGTAATCTTGGTTGTAGGTTCTTGCTATTCATCACATTGAAAATTTCTTGCCACTCCCGTCTGGCCTGCATAGTTTCTGTTGAAAAGTCAGCTGACAGTCGTATGGGTGCTCCCTTGTAGGTAACTAACTGTTTTTCTCTTGCTGCTTTTAATATTCTCTCTTTGTCTTTTGCTCTTGGCATTTTAATTATGATGTGTCTTGGTGTGGTCCTCTTTGGATTCCTTTTGTTTGGGGTTCTGTGCGCTTCCTGGACTTGTAAGTCTATTTCTTTCACCAGGTGGGGGAAGTGTTCGGTCATTATTTCTTCAAATAGGTTTTCAGTATCTTCCTCTCTCTCTCCTTCTGGCACCCCCATAATTCTGATGTTGGTACACTTGAAGTTGTCCCAGAGTCTTCTTACATTATCTTCAACTTTTTGGATTTTTTTTTTTTTTTTTGCTTTTTGCTTTTTCAGTTGAGTGTTTTTTTCTTCTTTGTAATTCAATTCTTTGACTTGATTTTTGTGTTCCTCTTGTCTGTTTTTGGGTCTCTGTATAATATTTTTTATTTCAGTCAGTGTATGTTTAATTTCTAGTTGGTCCTTTTTCATATCTTCGAGGGTCTCATTATATTTATTGGCCTTTTCTAGGATATTCTTAAAAAGCCTTATAACCGTGGTTTTGAATTCTATATCCAGTCATTTGTTTTCCTCCATTTCTTTCGTTTGTGATCTGATTCTTTGACGCTGCATTTTCACTGCTTCCCTGAGTTGGTAAGGTAGATTTGTGTGCTAGGTTTCCAATATGGCCCAGTGGGTCTGCCTCCCCAGTTAACCTGAGGTGGACACTGTTGGTGCACCCCTTTGTGGACTGTGTGTACAGCCTTGTTGTAGTTAAGTCTTGATTATTGTTGGTATCACTGGGAGGAATTGACCTCCAGGCCAGTTGGCTGTAAGGATCAGCTGTGTCTATGCTGGGAGAAGTTCAGTGCTGGAGACAGCCTTATAGGATTAGACTTGCCAAATTGCAATAGCCTCTGTGCTCAGCTTGGATGGGGTGGAGTCTCAGTCTTGGCTTCCCGTCAGCCTTGCCCTTGCGCGCACGTGCGTGCCTTCAGACCTCTGCCTTCCCGGCTCCCGAGTCTCCGCCCGAGAGTCCAGACTCCCCCCACAAGAGCGTGGGTCCCCAGGGGCTCGCCTGGAACTGGGGTTCACTGCAGTCAGAACTGGGGCTCAGTGCATTCAGGAGCCTCTGACTCCCTTCTGCTAGGGAAAGCCTGTGGCAACCTCCGCAGCCTTTGTGCGCACTGGCGCACCCTTGCTTTCAGTCCTCCGCCTTCCCCGGCTCCCGAGTCTCCGCCCGAGAGTCCAGACTCCCCCCACAAGAGCGTGGGTCCCCAGGGGCTCGCCTGGAACTGGGGTTCAGTGCAGTCAGAACTGGGGCTCAGTGCAGTCAGGAACTTCTGACTCCCTTCCACTAGGGAAAGCGTGTGGCAACCTCCGCAGTTTGTGCGCACTGGCGCGCACGCGCTTTCAGTCCTCCGCCTTCCCCGGCTCCCGAATCTCCGCCCGAGAGTCCAGACTCCCCCCGTAAGAGTGTGGGTCCCCAGGGGCTCGCCCGGAACTGGGGTTCAGTGCAGTCAGAACTGGGGTTCAGTGCGGTCAGGGGCTTCCTTCCTCCTTCCACCAGAGAAAGTCAGCCAGGCTTTCAGTCGCCCTTCCTCTCTGCGCGCACAATGACCCTTTGGCGTACCTCCAATTCTCTGTGAGCTTTTCTCTTTCCTTCTAGTTGTAGAATTTTCACTCAGCCAGCTTTCCTGTGGTTCTGGATGGTGTCCGTTCTGTCTTTTAGTTGTAGTTTTGAAATTGTTGTGTGAGGCAGCAGTTTAGGTGTTTACCTATGCTGCCATCTTGGTTTCTCAATTACATATTTTATAATGTAATATTTCTCATTCTGTCTTTTCATTTTGCATGTTTGGAAAAAAAAAACAAATGCACACAAAGTATGGTCATTATATTAAGAATACAGTCTTCTATTTATTTAATTTATTTTTTATATTGCACATAAATCAGGAAATGCTACACTAACTCACTATTTCCAAAACAAAATGCAAAGGAAAACATTAATTCCATATATAATATTTTATATTTTACTGTTTTTAGAAGGTAGAAGGAGGAGGAGAAGAAGAATAACCAAGAATAAATGCTAATACTACTACTATTATTATAATGAAAACAGGTAATAATTATAGATATAATAATATCTAATAGCTATAAACGTTTTTTATGTGCCAGGCACTGTTCCAAGTACATGACATATTATCTCATTTAGTACCATGTGGTAATTTTATGGAGGAGAGCCCCCATAACTGACTCATTCTGCAGAACAGTAATATTATTAATAACAATGACAACAGTAGAAGCCAAAAGTGTTCTGTATTGTGTGCCAGGCATTGTGCCAAGTTCTCTGTATACATAACCTCCTTTGATACTCATAAAATCTTTTTAAGTAGGTATTATGAATTTCCCATTTTGTAGATGAGGCATTAGAGAGGTTCATGAACTTTTACAGGTATTTGACTCTAGAGTCCATGTTCTTAATCACTAAGATACACTGTAATTATCTCATTTTAAATAAAAAAATGCTCTATAAATGTGTGCTGATGAGTGGGTGAATTAATTAATTTGCAATATCTATGTATTAAAAGTCACTGGAATGTAGAGAATTCTTACGTGGTTCTGCATCTAATATAACATAAATTAGTCTTATTTTACCTAATAATAGACAAACATGTAAATTGACCATACCTCTGCTATGCCCACCAGCCAATCAGGAGGGAATATGCAAATTAGGACAAAGATGGCGCAGAGTGGCAGTATGCCTGCTATGAGAGGGAGGGTGGGGGTGAAGGGAGCTACAGGAGAGGCCCTCAGGCTGCAGCGAAGACGAAGACTGCAGACTCCAGAGTCTGCAGCGAAGATGAAGACAGCAGTCTGCAGTGAAGATGGCAGACTCTGGCCAGAGTCTGCAGCAAATACGAAGATGGCAGACTCCAGCCAGAGTCTGCAGTGAAGCAGTGAAGACGAAGATGGCAGACTCTGGCCGGAGTCTTCAGCAAAGATGGCAGACTCCAGCCAGAGTGAAGGCCTGGGTCCCAGGTGCTGGAGGAAAACCTGTGCTGGAAGCCAAGGGAAGAAAGGCCTATTGCATGAATGTCTTCGTGCAATGGGCCTCTAGTATAACATAATGAATTATGATAGTGAGTGGCATCCAATTATTTTAGCCAAATTCTAATGCTTAGAAACAGGTCATAGGTCCTGCTATTACTTTAGGAGAGGGAATTATATCAGGGGGTACATCATCTAGGGTATGTTTATCACAATACTATTTGATGAAAAGAAAAGTATAGTGATGTTGACATGATCCTGGTGTCTGTCTAGGGTTACAGGTAAGGGGAAGGTGTAACTATATAAGGATAGCACAGGAAGTCCTGGGGATGAGGGAACTCTTCTATATTCTGACTGTTGTAGTGATCATATGAATCTATAAATGTATAAAATACAAAGAAGTGCATACAGAAAAAGTCATGTTTTATGTATGATAAAGTATGATATTAAAGAATAATTTGAAAAATAAAAATTTAAATGGAAAAATTTAACAACCATTATATAAGAACTAGAGGTCTGGTGCACGAAAATCGTGTATGGGGGGGTCCCCCTCAGCCCAGCCTGTACCCTCTCCAATCTGGGACCCCTTGGGAGATGTCTGACTGCCGGTTTAGGCACAATCCTGGGGATCAGGCCTAAACCAGCAGTCAGACATCCCTCTCACAATCCTGGACTGCTGGCTCCTAATTGCTCACCTGCCAGCCTGCCTGCCTGGCTGCCCCTAACTACCCTCCCCCCTACTGGCCTAATCGCCCCTTACTGCCTCTGCATGCTGACCTGATTGTCCCTAACTGCCCACCCTACCATCTGGGTTGCCCCCAACTGCCCCCTCCCTGCTGGCCTGGTCGCTCCTAACTGCCTCCCCCACCAGCCTGGTCACCTCTTACTGCCCCCCCTGCTGGCCGGGTTGCCCCACTTGCCCCCCTGTTGGCCTGGTCACCCCCAATTGCCCCTCCTGCTGGCCTGGTTGCCCCTAACTGCCCCCCTGTCAGCCTGGTCGCCCTTCATGGCCCCACCGCCAGCCTGGTCACCCCACACAGCCTGCTGTTCAGTCATTTGGTGGTCCCTCACTAACACCCTGCTGGCCTGGTCGCCCCACGCAGTCTGCTGTTCAGTCATTTGGTTGTCCCTCACTAACCCCCCTGCTGGCCTGGTCATAGGTATCCATCTTGTGAGGGCATGATGGTCAATTTGCATATTACCTCTTTATTATATAGGATAAACTCTCTACAAGTATGTTTTAAAAACCATTTGCTTCTTCCTAAAGCATATTTAGTAACAAAGAAAACAAAAATAATACCCATATATACATTATTAGAATGTACCAGTTCCACTTCCATTTAGGATATAAAAAGCATGTCACCGATAATTAAACAATGATAAAAATATAGGTAATCAGCAAAAGCATACCATTCCTTGAGCCTACCAGAGAACTGAGATAAACTGAATGTCAGAGTGACCAGCCCTTTAACGTGGGACATATGAACCGTTTCACCTTTGGCAAGTATGGAGACAGAGGTGGCTGACAGCAGGTGAAAAGATATCAACTGAAATTTTAATGAATTCTTAAATTCTTAATGGGCTAAGGTCTCATTAGTTTGGAATATCTAGCATCCAAGGCACTAATACACTCACTACCAAGTTCTTTTTCACAGTCCTTAACCAGAAGCATACAAACATGACTGGGGACAAAGCAGGAATACAAAAAGAGCCCATTTCAGTGGTTCAGGTATTCAGGAAACAATAAAGTGTTACTGGCAGACAGAAATGCAGCCCCATACACTATCCAAACTATTCTAGGGGAGAAACAGAAAACTTGCTCCTTTTGGACCCAGGTCTTAAAAAACCCCCACACAAAACACTGTTTCTGGAGAAGGAGCAGGAAACTCTGGGCCCAGGATCCTACAAGAATAAAAAGCAGTAATAAGCTACTGATCATGAAAGAGCAATACTATATCTCTCACCAAAAACCAACCCCAGATACAAACCAGAGTTTAGCTGGCATGCTAAGAGGAAAGAATGCTAAGAAAAATGTGTAACCCTCAAAGTCCAGTTGTATATGACTTTCCTAAGTTTAAGGCTGAACAGGATAACAGAAAGTGCTCCCTGCATCATCACGAGGCTAGTATCTAGTAATAACAGGAGTCTAATGCTATGAAGTAGGCAAGAGCACAAAGACAGACACCCCTCTAGAGGCACAGGTATGAAGGAACTGGTGAAAATTTAGGGTTGAGAAAAATCATTGAGAAAAATTCCATGGCACTGTAGGTTCCACTCTAAGCAAAGCAATGTACGTTATTCAAGCCAGATAGCAATGAAGTGAGAAAAGGAGGACACAATCTCTAGCATATTTTATGATACCAGCATTATCCTGATACAAAAGCTAGAAAAAAACACACAAGTAAACTACAGATCAACATCTCTCATAAAAAAAGACAGATCCAATGATATAGATATAGAAATGATACATAAAATAACATCTATATATATAAAAGCCTAAGTGACCAGAATGACTGGTCACTATGATGTGCACCAACCACCAGGGGGCAGATGCTCAATGCAGGAGCTGCCCCCTGGTGGTCAGTGTGCTCCCACAACCAACCTCCCCCAGCTGGCCATCCTCCCGCGATCTCTCCCGGGGCTGGCAGGCCCTGTTCGCCTGATCTGGGCCTGCTGGCCAACCTCCTGTGGTCTCTCCCCTCCAGCAAGCCAACCTCCTGTGACCCCTCCTCTCTGGCTGGCAGGCCCCAATTGCCTGATCGGGGTTGGTCCCAGGCTGGGACAGGGAACTGGGGTGGGTGGTGGCAGACACGGCACCTTTCCCAGGGCGGATGAGGGTTGGCTCCTTCCTTGGGGCCGTTGGCTAACCTCCAATGTCCTGTTCCTCCCCCCAGCCAGCAGGCCCTGATCAGCCTGCCGCCCACCAGTCACGGTGGCAGTGCGGTGGCGAGGAAAGGTGGAGTGGGGGAGACAGGGAACTGCATGGCAGTGGGGCGCCAACGATGGCGGTGTTGGAGTCTGGCATCCATTCCTCCTGGCAACCATCACCTCCTCTCCGTCCTGGGCCTGATCAGCCTGGCCCTGATCGAGGCCAGGCCTAGGGACCCCACCCATGCACGAATTTTGTGCACCAGGCCTCTAGTAGAAAATAAAATGATATAAAGTAAAATACAATGTTATAAAAAAAGAATAATACATCATGACAAAAAGGAGTTTATCATGTACATTTGCAAATAAATCAATATACCAGTAAACATCAACAGACTAAAAAGTAAAAAAGATATAATCTTAATGCATAAAAAGCATTTGACTTAATTCCAGAGACATTCATGATAAAGAAACACCCAGCAAACTAAGAATTAAATGGATCTTCCTCAATCTGATCATGGGTATCTACAAAAATCCTAAAGTTAACATCATACTTAATGGTGAAACATGGAATGCTTTTCCCCTAAAATCAGGAACATGTCAACGATGTCTGCTCTTACCACTTCTATTCAAAATTATATTAGAGATCCTAGCCAATTCAGTAATGCCTGAAAAATAAAAGCATACAGGGTAGGGAAGAAAAGAAATAAAACTGTTTTTATTTGTAGAAAACATGATGACCTATGTAGAAAATCCTGATGAGTTTACCAAAAAAAAAAAAAAAAAGCTATTAGACCTAATAAGTTTATTATCACCAGATACAAGGTCAATATAAGACAATTCATTTCTATATAATAAAATTTGGCTGTTGCAGTTTTAAAAAGAACCACTTATAATACTATTTTAAATAGGAAATTCTAAGGCAGAACAAATATAACTAATATATGTATGATTTCTATGCTGAAGACTTCAAAACCCTGATGAGAGAAACTAAGGAAGACTTAAATAAATGGAGAAATATACCATGTTCATTGATTGAAAGATTTAAATAATTTTAGGATGTAACTTCGGCCCAAATATATCTACATAATCATTAAAATCTCAATCCAAATCCCAGCAAGCTTTTATTAGAAATTGAGAATATATATCTAAAATGTTTATGGAAAAGCAAAGGAACTAGAATAACCAGACCAATTTTGAGAAGGAAATACAAAGTTGGAAGACTCATACTACCTATTTCAAGACTGCAGTAATAAAGACAGTGTATTATTGGCATAAGATAGACATATAAATACAATATAAACAGACTAGCAAATATTCACTATTTTCTTTAAAGAACGCATCAATTTTATAAAATCCTTTTCTGTTATCTGTCTGTGCCACCCCAATCTCAAGATCCCTGGTCCATCCAGAACTCCAGGCTCACATGCTCCAGCTCACTCTCTTACTGGCGCAGTCCCGGCCTCAGGCATGTGAGAATTCTGGCAGCTCCATTGCCTTGTCACTGGAAGATGCCCAAACCCCTTCAACTAAGTTTTATTAAGTGTCTGATGTGGGCAAAGCTTTGAACTCTGTGTTGGGCTCAAGAAGGCCTGGTCTCTCTACCCTCTGAAAGAGGATCCAGGTCCATCCTACATACCAGGCTTACCCTTGCCTTCCACTGGTCTGAGAACCTGCGGTTCACTAAGAAAAGGCCTGGGCAGGCAGTGGCGGGTCAGGGCCACTAGTAACATGGCAGCCAGTGAGGGTCCCTTACCCACTGTGTCCTTGCATTCGAACGCTGTGATTCCCAGGCTCACATTCTCAAAGCAAAGGTAGGGGACCAGAGCAAACTTTACCTCCCCACCCCCCAATCCCCAGGGAAACACAGCCATTCTGCCCAGTACTCATGGCAAGCTGAGGTCACTGTACTCATTAGCAGTAGTCTCCAAGCCACCAGGACTCCACAACTCTGGAGTCCCAGGTTTATGCCCACCACTAAGATAGCACCTGCAATAGCTTGGGCTTGAGCCCAGAGAGCCTTGAACTTGCCTGTTTCCACCATTAATATTTGCTAGTCTGTTTGTATTATATTTATATATCTTATGCCAATAATACACATTCTTTACAGGATACAGACCTTGGTAGAGCTGACAAAGAGCAGGTAGGGGGATAGGGGCTAGTGGGGGAAATGAGAGTGTCTATGCAAATGCTTAGGTCCCTGGCAAGAGGTCTATAGAAGAGGGGTCTGCAAAAGAAGGGGCTGCATCAGAGGGTGCTCCTCAGGTTTACTCAATAGATTTTAAAAAAAAATCTTTGTTGAAAGTATACATATGTCCCCCTTTTCCCCCTTCAACCCCCTCCCCACCTCCTGCTCTCACCACCCTATGTCCATGGGTTATGCAAATATGCGTACAAGGTCTTCGGTTAATTACCTCCCACTCACTCCCTTCCCCTGCCTATGTTCATGGGTTATGCAAATATGCATACAAGGTCTTCGGTTAATTACCTCCCACTCACTCCCTTCCCCTGCCTATGTTCATGGGTTATGCAAATATGCATACAAGGTCTTCGGTTAATTACCTCCCACTCACCCCTTCCCCTGCCTTCCCTCTGAGATTCCACACTCTGTTCTGATAGATTTTTGACAATGGTAATTAAATGGAGAAATTTCAACAAACAATGCTGAAAATTTCAACAAATGATGCTAGAAAAACTGGACAGCATGTGCAAAAAATATTCATCTTGACGCCTTAGCTAAGACCATATAAAAAATGAACTCAAAATGAATTACTGACCTAAATGTAAAAGCAAAAATCATAAAACATCTGGAAGAAAAAGTAGAAAATCTTTGAAACCTTCATTTAAGCAAAGATTTATTGAGACACAAAAAGCATGGACCATGAAAAATGTTGGTAAATTGGGCTTGAAAAATTCTGCTCTTCAAAACATAAAATGAGAATCCAGAGTAGGAGAATATATTTGCAAAACACATATTTGATAAAGAGTTTTTCTCCAGAATATATAAAGAACTCTTACAATTTAATAATAATATTAACAACCCAATAAAAATGAACAGAAATTTAAATAGACCCACATGAACGAAGATACAAGTATTCCCCACTTTTCAAGAGTTTACATTATGCCACTTTGATTTTATGAAAGACCTACATTAGTACCTGTTTTTGCTAAAGAAAATAAATCGAAAGAGGATTTTCACTTTTATGAAGAAAAGGTGAAAATACTGAGTCAGCCTTGGTTTTGCAGTGAACAGTTATAAAGGTAGCATACCCTCCTCCCCCAAGCAGTGAGAGTGGTATTGCCCAGCTCCTTCCCTGGGAACTACACTTAGCATTTCAGCCTCAATCCCTTAGAACTTTGAACTTTGTCTGTGAGCATCTGTGCTTAATCTAGTTTTACTTTGTACATCCACTAGGAAGATGTGTACTAAGGTATCAGGAAAGCCTAGGAGAGCTCGTAAATGTTATCCTATCTAATAAAGAGGGAATATGCTAATTGACCATCATGCCCTCACAAAGATGGTGGTGCCCACAGTCAACAAGGAGGGAATATGCTAATTGACTGCCACACCCTCAGAGATGGCGGCGCCCACAGCCACAAGATGGCGGCACCCAGTCCCCTCAGCCCTGCTGAGCCAGCAGGTGCACGGCACGGCCAGGCTTGTCACCACTAGGCAGGCCCAGCTGCTCCGCGCGCCTACTTCCGGAGTCCCCCAGTCCCCTCAGCCCTCCAGCCACCCAGAGCCAGCCCGAGGGATGACCAAATGACTGAACAAGCAGGCTGTGTGGGGAGACCAGGCCAGCAGGGGGGTTAGTGAGGGATGACCAAACGACTGAACAAGCAGGCTGTGTGGGGCGACCAGGCTGGCAGGGAGGTTAGTGAGGGATGACCGAACGACTGAACAGCATGCTGTGTGGGGTGACCAGGCTGGCGGGGGTGTGTGTGAGGGGCAACCAGGCTGATAGGGGGGCAGTTGGGGGCGACCAGGCCAGCAGAGGGGGTTGTTGGGGGTGACCAGGCCAGCAGGGGGGGAAGTTGGGGGCGATTAGGCTGACAGGGGGGGCAGTGAAGGGTGACTAGACTGGCAGAGGGGGGCAGTCAGAGGTGACCAGATCGGCAGAGGGGGGAAGTTGGGGGCAACCAGGCCGGCAGAGGGGGGCAGTTAGGGGTGACTAGACTGGCAGAGGGGGGTAGTTGGGGGTGACTAGGCCAGCAGGGGGCAGTTAGGGGTGACCAGGCCAGTGGGGGGGGGGCCGTTAGGAGCGACCAGGCCAGCAGGGAGGGGGCAGTTGGAGGTGACCTGGCTGGCAGCGGGGGGCAGTTAGGGGCGACCTGGCCAGCGGGTGGGGGGCAGTTAGGGGCAGTCAGGCAGGCACACAGAGGCAGTGAGGGGTGATCAGGCCAGCATAGGGAGGCAGTTAGGGGTGACCAGGCAGGCAGGCATGTGAGCAGTTAGGAGCCAGCGGTCCAGGATTGTGAGAGGGATGTCTGACTGATCCTGAATCGGGCCTAAACCGGCAGTCAGACATCCCCCAAGGGGTCCTGGATTGGAGAGGGTGCATGCTGGGCTGAGGGGACCCCCCCACCCCCCGTGCACGAATTTTGTGCACCTGGCCTCTAGTGTTTAGCATAAAACTAGATATAATTAAGGGTTTCAATCATGGTGAATGAAATAAAGACTGTGTATGCTTTGAACTTGCCTGTTTCCACCATTAATACTATTTAAATGCAGAGAGAAAGAATCTTGAAAGCTGTAGAAATTACTAATTGTTCTGCTAGCAGCAAAGTGGTTTCTTTCAGTTGGCGTCCAGTAATGGATAAAGTGGTTATTCTATTGCTTGAGTGGATTGATGGGTGGACAAACTGGTGTTCTGTTATCTTATACACTAGAGGCCCGGTGCACGAAATTCGTGCATGGTGGGTGGATTCCCTCAACTCAGCCTGCACCCTCTCCAATTGGGGACCCCTTGTGGGATGTCTGACTGCCATTTTAGGCCTGATCCCAGGGATCGGGCCTAAACTGGCAGTCAGACATCCCTCTCACAATCTGGGACCACTGGCTCCTAACTGCTCACCTGCCTGATTGCCCCTAACTGCTTCTGCCTGCCAGCCTGATCACCCCTAACTGCCCTCTCCTGCAGGCCTGATGTTGCCCCCAACTGCCCTCCTCTGCTGGCCAATTTGGTTCTAATTGGTGGGTTCCTATGCCAGCGTCAAAAGCTTCGCCTCCTAGGCAACCATTGGCTTCCCACAGCACCCAGATTTGGTTCTCATTGTTTGGTTCCTATGCCAGTCAGCGTCAAAAGCTCTGCCTCCTAGACAGCCATTGGCTCCCTACAGCACCCAGATTTGGTTCTCATTGGTCAGTTTCAATGCCAGTCAGTGTCAAAAGCTCCACCTCCTAGGCAGCCATTGGCTCCCCACAGCACCCAGATTTGGTTCTCACTGGTCGGTTCCTATGCCAGTCAGCATCAAAAGCTCTGCCTCCTAGGCAACCATTGGTTCCCCACAGCACCCACCTTTGGTTCTGATTGGTCGGTTCCTATGCCAGTAAGCGTCAAAAGCTCCACCTCCTAGGCAGCCATTGGCTCCCCACAGCACCCACCTTTGGTTCTGATTCTTCAGTTCCTATGCCAGTCAGTGTCAGAAGCTCCGCCTCCTAGGCAGCCATTGGTTCCCCACAGCACCCACCTTTGGTTCTCATTGGTCAGTTCCTATGCTAGTCAGCGTCAGAAGCTCCACCTCCTAGGCAGCCATTGGCTATCCACAGTACCCACCTTTGGTTCTCATTGGTTGGTTCTTATGCCAGTCAGTCAAAAGCCCCGCCTCCTAGACAGCCATTGGCTTTCCATAGCACCCACCTTTGGTTCTGATTGGTCAGTTCCTATGCCAGTCAGCATCAAAAGCTCCGCCTCCTAGGCAGCCATTGGGTCCCCATAGAACCCACCTTTGGTTCTCATTGGTCAGTTCCTATGCTAGTGTCAGAAGCTCCGCCTCCTAGGCAGCCATTGGTTCCCCACAGCACCCACCTTTGGTTCTGATTGGTTGGTTCCTATGCCAGTCAGCATCTCCAGGCCTATCTCTGGGCCTGATCAAAGAGGCAGGGCTTAACAGTGGAGAGAGGAAGAGAAAAAAGAAAAGCCTGGCTGCTGGCGAAGATCAGAAAGAAAGAGGGAAAGAAAGAGAGAGGTAAGAACACTGATCAACTGCTTCCACTGAGGCTGCAGATCAGACCCTGACTCACTTTCTGGGTCTCAGCCACCTGGGTAGTCAGGGTTGGGTCACCAGGCTGCAGCTGGGCAACCCAGCACTGACTTCTGGATGATCTGCATTTGGTCGCAGGCTCGGCCCCTTCCCAAGCCCCAGGCTTTAGGCTTGGAAAGCACCACCCCCACCCCACCCCACCCCGCCCCTCCCGATCACAGGCTTGGCCCCTCCGATGGCTGGCTGGGAGTGACCTGGGTGCTGAGGAGGTTCCCGGGACACAGGTATGTATGCAAATTAACCACCATCTTTGCTGGGTTAATTTGCATACTCATTCTGATTGGCTGTGGGCATAGCGGAGGTATGGTCAATTTACATGTTTCTCTATTATTAGGTAAGAAGGTAAGATAAGGAGAAATCAGTCAGTCTTTTTAATAAGTGAAACTACATTGTACACATTATTCTACTTTATACAGGCTGCAGATTTATCCTATCATTCCTGATTTACTATATGTTAGTGTTATTTTAGGTAATATGTGTTATTTGGTATGATTTTTGGTAGGTTACTTTTTGGGTCTGGGAATGCTAGAAATTTTTTCATATAAATTAATGGTAATTCTTTGTTTCATGCCATTTTGGCTTATGAAAGTTTTCTCTACTTTTGGATAGCAGGGGAAAACTGTGTATGAATATCAAATGAATACTTTTTTAAAAGTTCCAATGGTATTAGTAATTAAGGATATGCAAGTAAAACCACAATGAGACACCACTAACATGTTTATGAGAATGGAAAATATTAAAAAGAGAAAAAACCTTGACAGTATCAGCAGCTGACAATGATGCAGAACTATTGGAACTTACATATTGCTGGTGGAAATACAAAATATCACAGCTGCTTTAGGAAACAGTTTGGCTGTTTCTAACATAGCTAGATAGACAATTACCATATGTAACCTCAAGATCCCACTCCTAAGTACTTCCCCAAGAGAAATGAAAACTTATATACAGAAAAAAGACCTGTTCTGGAATGTTTATAACAACTTTAATCATAATCACCAAAACTATAAATCTCTTGGTGAGTTGATACACAAATTGTAGAATAATAGAATACCTCTAAGCTATAATAAAGAATAAACTTTGGATACATACAACATGGGTAAATAGCAGAAACATGCTAGCAAAATAAGCCAGATGCAAAAGTCTATATATTGTATGGTTCCATTTATGGCATTCTGGAAAATGAAAAACTAAAGGGACAGAATTTAAATCAATGGTGGCCAAGAATCTGGATATAGAGAGTATTCATTCCAATGGAGCAGAAGGGAACATTCTGGAGTAATGGAAATCTATATATATAAAAGCCTAAGCGACCGTCGCAACTGAAACAACCGAACAGACAACCAAATAGGCTTCATGGGGTGACTAGGCTGGCAGGGGTTTTAGTAAGGGACGACCAAACGACTGAGCAGCAGGCTGTGTGGGGTGACCAGGATGGCAAGGGGGTTAGTGAGGGATGACCACATGACTGAGCAGCAGGCTGTGTGGGGTGACCAGGCCGGCAAGGGGGTTAGTGAGGGATGACCACATGACTGAGCAGCAGGCTGTGTGGGGTGACCAGGCCGGCAGGGGGGTTAGTGAGGGATGACCACACAACTGAGCAGCAGGTTCCGTGGGGTGACCAGGCCAGCAAGGGGGGGCAGTTAGGGGCGACCAGGCCGGCAGGGTGGGCAGTTAGGGGTGAACAGGTCAGTGGTGGGGGGCAGTTAGGGGTGCCCAGGCTGGCAGGGGGGGGCAGTTATGGGCGATCAGGCCAGTAGGCAGAGGCAGTTAGGGGTGATCAGGCAGGCAGGCAGGTGAGTGGTTAGGAGCCAGTGGTCCAGGATTGTGTGAGGGATGTCCGATTGCTGGTTTAGGCCTGATCCCAGATTGGAGAGGGCGAAGGCTGGGCTGAGGGGACCCTCTCCTTCCCATGTACGAATTTCGTGCACCAGGCCTCTAGTATTCTATAATTTGATTGTACAGGCATACCTCCTTTTATCATGTTTTTTAAACATTGAAGGATTGTGGCAACTGTGTGTCTAGAAAGTCAATTAGCACCATTTTTCTAATAGCATTTGCTCACTTTGTGTCTGTTTCACATTTTGGTAATTCTTCCAATATCTCATCCTTTTCATTTTTATTATATTTTTATGTTGATTTATGATCAGTGATCTTTGATGTTACTATTGTGTTTGTTTTGGGGCACCACAAACCATGTCCATCTAAGACAGGGAACTTATTTGATAAATGTATGTATTCTGACTGCTCCACCAACCTGCCATCACCCTGTCTCTCTCCATCTCTTCAGGATTCCCTATTCCCTGAGACACAACAATATTGAAATTTGGTCAATTAATAATCCTACAATGGTCTCTAAGTTTTCAAGAGTAAGAGCTGCACATCTCTCAGTTTCAATCAAAAGTTAGAAATACCTACCTTAGCGAGAAAGGTATGTCTTATTTTAAGAAATTGCCACAGCCATGCCAATCTGCAATAATCACCACCCTAATTAGTCAGCAGCTGTTAAGATTGAGGCAAGAGCTTCCACCAGCGAGAAGATTATAACTAGCTGAAGGCTCAGATAATGGTCAGCAATTTTTACAGTAAAGATTTTTAAATTAAGGTATGTACATAGTATGTTATTTTTTATTTTTTTGTACATAGTATTTTAAAGAAATAATGCTATTGCATACTTAATAGACTACAATATAGCATATTATAACTTTTATATGCAGTAGGAAAACAAAAAATTGTGTTATTCTTTATATTTGCTTTATTGTGGTAGTCTGGAAATGAACCTGCAATATATCTGAGGTATGCCTGTATTTGTTGTTACATGACTATATACGTTTGTCAAAACTTATCAAACTACACACCTAAAAGGATGAATTTAACTCTGTCAATTTTACCTCAATTATCCTGTCTTGAAAAAGCACCCAGAATCAGAATATTACCTATATAAGAAATTTGTATTTTACTGTGAGAGTAATAGGGTTACATATAGAAATGTTGATTTGTGGTTTGGATCAATGATTGCCAAAGAAGGTCAGGGGTACCATAAGGAATGTGTGAAAAATATTCTTTGGAGTGTATAAAGAATATATTAGAAATTCATTTTTAATCTCTTAAATTTTTATTAACATCTATTTCTGAATTTTCATTAAAATGTTAGGGGGGTACTTAAGACACCTGACTTTTGATGCAGTTATAATTTTTCTATAAATTATCTTCATTATCTCTTTCATTGAAAGTTCATTAACACAAGACAAATGTCAAAAATCTAAATGACATCAGCACCTTATAGTTTGTGAAAATTATCCTCATTAGCAGAGCCTTTAACTACAGTGAAGTTTTCACATGCCACTCAACCATGTGAGTAAAAGAATAGGAAGGTGTTGAAACCAAAGTGCTGTAATCTGGAGATAGAGTTCAGGTTAAGAATATGTTCCCAGTGAGAAAGCAGAAGCCAAATATCATATGAGAGACAGAATGTTATAGAATAAACTATTTATTTTAATGGTATATTTTTTAGTGTATAACATCCATATGAAATACTAGAAATGGTCCAGTTAGTATACCCGTAATGACTATGAAGGAGCCATGATAATTAAAAGAAAGGAATCTTAGATCTTAAGGTTATTCAAAAATAGTCCATGACCCCTAAGGCATAGGCACAAGTAACTAAAACTGGCTAAACAAAGTTGAAACCTTATTAATGTTCACTGGATGAATGTCAGCCTACCTGAAGAGGAAGAACCTCAGAATAAAACTTACTAAGGATGAGCAACCACCATAGGAAAAAAGCAAGTCAGACAGTGAATCACTGCCAGGGCAGAAGGGACATATAATCATAATCTCTGTTCAAATGTATATGGACATGAAAGAAAGGAGGAAAAAGAAAAAATAATACATACCAGTCACCTAGACGTCACAAGAAGATAAACCTGCTGCGTTTGGAGATTTTGTGTTCTGGTAATTCTAAAACCCACACAGTGCCAATGGATGAAGCTGGTAAAAATGAAGATTCAGAATGATGGAATTGGAAACATTAAAATAAATAAAAGAAAAGAAAGGCTGATGAGGACCTTACAACTTCATCATCACAGCACATAGCAAACAAAGCTTTACTGCACTATGAGTATTAAATTAGAGAGATTAAGCTGTAGTGTTCTTCCCTGGATTAACAAGTAAAGAGATTGACCTCTATGGGAACTGTCTTGGGGAATTTAAAGAAAAAGGGAATTCCTTCTTGTCCTCCTTCCCCTCATGCCCACAGCCATTCTCTGAGATACCCATAGAAAAGATCCAGGCTGGACCAAAATTCTTCCCCTCATCACTCTGAATAAAGGTATTTATCAGTTCTTTAGTGAGGAGATATAAGAAACTGTTTTTCTTTTAATTGAAATTTTCCCATTACTTTATTTCATTACCATATTGCCCACATACCAGGATAAGATGTGAGATTACAGTTGTTTTACTCTTTTTTTTTCTTTTTCTTTTTCTTGAATTTACTGGGGCAACACTGGTTAACAAAATTATAAAGAATTCAGGTGCACAATTCCACAGCACATCATCTGTACACTATATGTGTGTTTACCACCCCAAGTCAAATCTCCATCCATCAGCATTTATCCCCCTATATCCTCTTCCACCCCAACCCCCAGTAATCACCATACTGTTGTGCATGTCGATGAATTTTTTTAAAAAAAATATCTTTATTATTGAACTAGAGGCCTGGTGAATGAAATTCGTGTTGCGGGGGTTCCCTCAGCCCAGCCTGCACCCTCTCCAATCGGGGACCCCTTTGGGAATGTCTGACTGCCCTCTTGCAATCTGGGACCGCTGGCTCCTAACCACTCACCTGCCTGCCTGCCTGATCTCCCCTAACCACTCAGCCTGCCTGCCTGATTGCCCCTACCCCCTCTGCCTGCCTGCCTGATCAACCCTAATCTCTCTGCCTACCTTCCTAGTTGCTCCTAACTGCCTCTGCCTGCCTTATTGCCGCTAACCACCTCTGCCTGCCTGCCTAATCACCCCCAACGGCCCTCCCCTGCTGGCCTGGTCGCCCCAATGGCTCTCCCCTGCTGGCCTGGTCGCCCCCAACGGCCTTCCCCTGCTGGCCTGATCTCGCCCTCAACTGCCCTCCCCTGCCAGCCTGATCGACCCTAACTGCTTCTGCCTCAGCCCCCACCACCATGGTTTTGTCTGGAAGGAAGTCAGACATCCGGAAGATGGCCAGTCGATCCAGTCTAATTAGCATATTACCCTTTTATTAGTATAGATAGATTATATAGGATTGCTTAAACGGGGGAGGAGGGGCAGGGGAGAAGCCTTTTTCAGCAGGAGGAGATGCACTTGGCAGACAAAAATACATAATCTCTATATCTGGACTGATTGCCAGCCATATGCACTATACTGCCAAACCAGTCATTAAAAAATTGAACTGCACCGAAACCGGTTTGGCTCAGTGGATAGAGCCTGTTGGCCTGCGGACTGAAGGGTCCCAGGTTCGATTCCGGTCAAGGGCATGTACCTTGTTTGCGGGCACATCCCCAGTGGGAGGTGTGCAGGAGGCATCTGATCGATGTTTCTCTCATCTATGTTTCTAGCTCTCTATCCCTCTCCCTTCCTCTCTGTAAAATATCAATAAAATATACTTTAAAAAAAATTGAACTGCTATCTTACATCTTACACCAAACAGCTGTTGCCCTTGAAACCCCTCTTCAGCCCTCACTTTAGTTTCTGCCTTTGCAGTTCACCCAGATTTGGTTCTGATTGGTCAGTTTCTATGCCAGTCAGCATCTCTGTTCCTATCTCTGGGCCTATCTCCAGGCCTGATTCGCAGCCAGCAGGGCAGCTGCAGATCAGGCCCTGCCTCTCTCTCCAGGCCTCTCTCTGGGTCTGATCCACAGCTTCTACGGCAGCTGCTGATCAGGCCTTGCCTCTCTCTCTCTCTGGGCCTCGCCAGCAGCCGCAGTGGCTGCTGATCAGGCCCTGCCTCTCTCTCTGGGCCTCTCTCTGGGCCTGATCTGCAGCCGCCACCCCTGCCCCGCCCCACCCACTACCCCTGCCACTCCGCCCACTAGCCACCAGCCTTGCTGTGATAGGAGCCTGTGGGTCATGGGGGTGGGACTGAGAGGTGCTCCATGTACTTCCTGGTGACTGGTCGTCTGTCTGGTCATTTAGGTTGTGATGGCCCCTGGCCTTTTATAATGTAGAAGTTATACAGATGTACCCCTTTTCCCCATTGACCCCTTCTAATATGACCCCTCCCTCCATGCACTTTTCTCTCTTTTGCTCTGTCCCTCCACCCTCCCACCCAGCCCCCCAAACCTCATCACCAACAGCTATCATCCTGCTCTCTCTATCTATGAGTCTGTCTCTACTTTGCTTGTTAGTTCATTAGATTCCACATATGAGTGAAAGCATATAATACTTGTCTTTCTATGAATGGCTTATTTCACATAGCATAATGCTCTCTAGGTCCATCCATGCTGTCGCAAAGTATAAGATTTCCTTCTTTTTACAGCTGAGTAGTATTCTGCAGTGTAAATGTACCACAGCTTTTTTTATCTACCCATCTACTGATGGACACTTGGGCTGCTTCCAAATCTTAGCTATTGTAAATAGCACTGCAATGAACATAGGGGTGCATATATTTTTTTAAATTCGTTTTTCAGGTTTCTTAAACTGTTAAAGACACAGTGTCTAAACTTCAGAGTTTCTCAGACAGCATTATGGCAAGGTTATATGTTAGAATTTCTCAAATAGATATACAAATATGGGTTTGGAACCAAGTTCTAACTTTACTAGCTAACCGAAGGAACAACTGGTATACTGATATAAAAATATATTACAAGATTAAAATAAATTTTAAAATTTCAGCAATACTCTAAATGTGTAGTAGAAATATATAGTATATGAATGTAAGAAGGAAGTGGGGAAGAAGAAAAGAAATTAAAAATGAACCACTGAAGATCTGAAAATATATATCATTGATTGGTACATCTGAATATAGACTAGAAATTGATCAGTGAAATCTGAATCATCTAGAAAAATCTTTAGGTCATTGGTCTGTGTTTAACTGCCTCGTTAACCACAAAAAAAAAAACAGTTACGTTAGAGGTCTTAGGGTTACTAATAGTTTCTACTTTTGTGCTTATACATATTCTCCTGGAAACTTGCAAGGAAACTTTAAAATAATTTTGAATTGGTGATACTAGAGGATATTCACTTAAAGAAAAGGTAAAGAAAAAGAGAATTAGTAAAGCAATTTCATCTGTTAAACATGAACAATGAAAATGGAGACTATATACAAAAAGATTAATAAATACTGGGCACCAAAGAACCCTGTGGTTGGGGAAAAATATTTAAAAATTAAAGGAATGAGAAGTAGTTATGTAATGCCCCAGCATGCAGGCTTTATTATAGCTATTAAACATAATAAATGAGTGTGTAGGAGATTGGAAGAGCGGAGATGTTGGTGAGTACGTCGGGGGAATATCATTTATGTTATTGGATACTTTAATACTTTGGGGCCTCTCAAGATTTATTCTCAAGTAATCTTTTAACTTCTTAAAACTGCCCTATCTATACAAGGCAACCACAAATACTGGGTTTAGTGTCTCCACTCAGACAACACCACAATGACCTCATTAAGAGGATGAACTTAGTGGCCATATATTTGGACACAATGGTTACCTATTGAATAGGGTACTTTTCAAGGATTTCTTGAGTCAGGCAGTTGGCTGTTACCTACAAGTCTTCCATAAGTAGACATCATTATATCCATTCATATAATTTCTTTAGAGGAGTTTAACATATTTAATTCTTTCCTAACACTAGAACCCAAGGTTTTTAATTTAAAATGTTATGGCTACTAAGCCAGAATCAAAATAAATTGTACTCTATATTCTCAACTTAACCATGTTTTAACATGGAATGGAAAAAGCCTTACCAATGTCACATAGATTGTGGAGGGTCTGTCCCTGTGATCCTGTTGTTTTGATTCTCACTCCGGCTGCTTGTCCAGCAGGGCCTTCTTCCTGCTCAAGGCTTCTGTTGTTGCACTGCCTTTCTGGGGCTCAACTAGCTTCACATACAGATTCACCAGGTCATGTACATCTCTGATATTAACCTAGGCTGTCCAAAAGGAGGCAGGGAATCAAAACAATTCAATGGAAATGGTGTGGAGAAACTTCCTTACAAAAAAAAAGAAAGAAAGAAAGAAAGAAAGAAAGAAAGAAAGAAAGAGAGAGAGAGAGAGAGAGAGAGAGAGAGAGAGAGAGAGAGAGAGAGAGAGAGAGAAAGAAAGAAAGAAAGAAAGAAAGAAAGAAAGAAAGAAAGAAAGAAAGAAAGGAAGGAAGGAAGGAAGGAAGGAAGGAAGGAAGGAAGGAAGGAAGGAAGGAAGGAAGGAAGAAAGAAAACGTCAGCAGGCATGTCATTCTAAAACACAGGAAGAAGATAAAATCTTATCTGTGATATAGATGCCATGTTTATTTTCCTTTTTGTTTTTGTTATTTGAAATGCTCTCTGGGACACAGTTTGGTCACATGTTTGGTTATTTGGTTCATGCTGAGATCATTTCTCGCAGGAAAAGTGTGATGTGGGGACAGGAAGCAGGGAAATAATAACTGCCTTGCATCTTCTGTAGGCCAAATTTGACATAGATATATTTTTAAGGCTTTTTTTTTTTTTTTTTTTTTTTTAGTTCTCCCATTAGTCCTAGTGTGGGGATTTTTATTCTAGACATGTACAAATTTGTAAACAGAACTGCAGTCACACTCTACATGCCATTTCATAGTCTTCTAATATAAAATACGTTTCATTAATCACTTCAAATATAATTCCCCCCTAATTTGTTTGCTCAATTCATAAAATAGTTGTCTAGAGAAAACTTGGAAAATCTGGCAAGTGCCATCTTGTGACCAATAGCAGAACTACACCCTGTTACTACCAGTTCCTTCTTATGGGAGAAGATTGGGAACTACATCCTGCCAAGACAGCAATTTTCTCAGGATTCTAGAATATACAATGCTCAAATTTACAGTTTTGTTATGCACTGCACAAAAAATGGAGTGCTAATGTCTATACTTGCAATGGTCTGATAAAAAGAAAATGGCATGCTTGTGAAAACTGAAAAGATAAAGATTTATTTTTAAAAAGTATAATTCTGGAAAAAATAATCAATATTATTGTCTTCTGAGTACCTTTCCATATTTTTTCTTTATATATACACGAATGCATAGAATTTCAGACCAGGATTTTACTGAGCTCAAGCCCATGGTTTGAAAGTATTTTCCATATTAATAAGTATTTTCAACGTCCTTTTTAATGAATCAGTTCAAATATAATTCCCCCCTAATTTGAAACATTTTATGCCAATTTTTTTCTGATAGTCTTTTAAAAATTACTAAATATATATTAATAATTATTTTTAAATAAATAGTAAAGTGTACTGTCTCTCCAACCACACAATCCCATTAATAGGTAGCCTTAATTTTTTCTTATTTTGTTACACAAATTTCATTAACACAGTAGTTTATCTTTAAATGACATAACGTGGTACTTGCCATTCTGCAATTTTCATTTTTCACCTAATACAATTTCTCAGACATCTTTTCAAATTACTACATGTTAATACTTCCATTTGTCAGCTATATAACATTCAATTGTATGCACTGCATCATACCACATAATATTTTTAAAACTGCTAATAAAAATGAACCAAATCCTTTCTCTGTCTCACTCTTAAACTTAAAAGATATAGAAAGATTGTTTTTTGCTCACAACGGCTATACCATACCTGTGAGTCTGAAAGAATGAGTTGCAAGGAGGACACACACAGGGCTATAGCCAACACAGCAACCAGGCTATGCGCTTGATCAGGTCCAGGAAAATTTCCACTATTGGCAAAAGACAAGGGGGGTATGTTTTCAAGTCTGTGTGTATGTGTGTCTACCAGTGTTTATGTGTCTAAAACCAAATGGGTGCACTGTTTCAGCTTCATTTTGCACTTCTAGTGATAAAAAAAAATGATCACGAAATAAAACAATTCTAAAAATGCTAAAACTGGTTAAAATATATTTTGAAACCTCCAGTAATCTGAATGCTTTAGAGATGCTGACTGTTAAGAGGGGATTCTAGTCCTCTGATTAAGGAAAATCATATATTTTTTACAAATGCTATCACTCAACAGCAAATCTGGATCCCTTCCATGTTCGCCTACATTTATATTTCTGTTTGTATGTGCTAATCACTTTTTGTTTACATTTTTCTATCCGTTATTTTTGTGTAGAATAATAAATGTTTAAATAAAAATATAATAAACTCTCTAATGAAGATAGAAACATGGGATGTCGTGTAAAAATTAACATGAACAGCATGCCTCACTAAAGTCTTAATTTAGAAGCTGTAATCTGATCACCCATTCCCACACTGTGGACTTCAAAAAATATCGGGAGAAACTAAATTTTCAGGGGGTTAAATCTGTCACAATAACAGCAATTCCCCCCAAACTCTATTTCATTCCCACCTCTTGCAGACAACAATCTATTTTTTCCCATCGTAATACCAAAGCCCGAAGAAATTCCCAGAAAATAACTCGCTTTAAGACAGCCATTACCTTGAAGCTTCTTGTCAGCTGCAGCCTCATGAAATGCAGCCCCTCCCCCAAGACAGGCCAGGAACAGCTCACTTCCAAGCTTCAGAGAGAATGCTCCGCCCCCCTCCCTGTGATGGGGAAAGCAGGGGGCCTTTCCCTAAATTAGAGGGAGGAGAATCGCCAAGTAAACTGAAATTCACTTAAAGGGGAAAAACGGTCATTTTTAAAGGACTTCAAAGCGAAATCGCAATATGTATCTCTTTAATTTCCATTCAAAACACAGGGGTAGGTGATTTCCTAAAAAGAAGTAGCAAAACCCTTTATCATACAATAAAGACCTAGTTAAAAATATCTCTTACATATTTTTCTTGCCCTTTTGACACTATTTTACAAAAGATGTTAAGACACAGCTGGTCAAGTATACTTTGTAAAGTATATGATTATGTAACCATTATGCTGTACACCTGAAACTAATACAAAATAGTATTAAATTTAAAAATTTTAAATAAAAAATGTAAAGAAAAAGATTCACTTCCTGTTCTTGTTTGTGATTGCAGTAAATTGATGCATTGTTTTGTGAAGAATTAAGTAGCTACAATTTTAATTCTTCTGGCCCTATAACATGATATGCCTCTCTTTTTACACAGTTTATCTCACTCATCCTTCAGAACATTTCATAGTTTTCATAGTTTTTTTTCAAGCAAAATAATTTCTAAACAAAAAACATCACTCAAAATCCTTATAGAAAATGGATATCTAAATATACTGAAATTGAAAAAAACTCTGGTAAAAATACAGTTAGCCAAAGTTAAAAACAGAAGAACTTGACAAAAACCTGTTAATTAAAAAAAGTCTCTAAAGTAGCTCTTAACAATTTATTGAGAAATAAATAGCAAAGACAGGCCAGGAACAGCTTACTTCCAAGCTTCTGAGAGAATGGATGAGTAAAGGACACCCATAGGCAATTCACAATGTTCTGAAGGCGTAATTCTTCCCTGCTATGGATATTTAATTCTCTGTGAGCAAACTCATGTAGTACAATTACAGGTAACTCTGTTCTTCTTGTACATTTACAAGTCCCTAGGCTATTTGGTAGATTTGTTTAAATTTGATGTTATAAGACCCACTTGAATCTCAGGATAGTCATTGTCCTTCAAGAGCATTCCCTTGTGCAAAAGCTGAGATCTTGGCTTCTATCTGCAACTTTGTTTCATACGAATTTGCTCAGTGGAGAAAGGGAGGTGTTATCCATAGGGAATCCTCAAAACCCAAACATTCAAATAAAGATTAAAACCGAACTTACATAAAAAAGTAATGACCTTCCCCAATAATCAAATACATGCAAATATAAACAATATTTTATTTTTCTACCTAATTTGACTTACCAAGAAACAATGAAATGATACAATGGTGAGTTGGCAAAGGAGTGATGAAATGGGCACTTCTCATGTGCAAGGTCACAAAGATGGGAAGAGGGAAAGACAAAATCAAAGCCAAGTCTCTATCTGACTCCCAAACAGAAGTATTCTCTTTCCACCAGAACTCGCTGACTCCTGGGCTTGGAATCCTGTCTCTTTGATAGAGTCAAGGATCATATGTCATTCATCTTCAGATTTTGAGGACATTGGTGAATGTAATGTCAGAGTGAGTATTGCTTAATGTCATGTCCCTGATGGTGAACATATTAATGAACTACAACCATCTTCATTAGTAACTACAATAGTTATCTATGAACTATCTTTCACATTCCCACACAAAGTTAAAAAATATTTTCTGCACTATTCTTTTGCACCAACAATATCTGCATGACAGCATTCAGTTGGCTATAAGGTAGTTATGACATGTGTCTTTGTGTCACAGGGTTTGGCAGTACTTTCCCTTTCATATATAGCTATTCCTGGAGAGGGGTTGAAAAACATTAGTTATGCAGAAAAATGCCAGTTTCATTCCATCTCATTTAAAAATGGCAACTCCTTGTTCTTGTGCATTTGTTGTTTGCAATTGCTAATTCAATATGGAAAAATATTTCTATCCTCTTCTGTTGAGGTTTTTGCTCACAAAATACTCAAGAAATTAAAATTAAGTTTTAGATTTCTATTGCCTTTAACTGCCAATGGATCATTCTGAGCATCTGTTCTCTTAAGGCAAAGAGATTAATACAAATTAGTAGTTGCAAAATAGCCACAGATATGTAGATCACAGCATAGGGAATACAGTCAACAATATCGAGATAACTATGTAGTGGGTACTTAAAGCCAGAGGGGACCACTCTGTAAAGTACTTGATTTACTAACCACTTTGCTGTACATCTGAAACTAATACAGAATAATATTGAATGTCATTTGTAATTGAAAAAATAATAATAAAAAGAAAACAGAATCATTGTAAAAAAAGATAATGCTGAGTTTAAAAACAATATAAAATGTAAATAAAGTTGATGAAGCCCTCACAACTCCATGCATTATTAGAGTGAACTAGTAAACATGACTCCTATCTCCTGTCACCTGACTATTCAGGTTAGAGAAACAGATCTGCAGTATGACACAGCTCTTCCTGTAATTAGAAATGAAGACAAATAAAACTGTCTGCCCTGGGGACCCTAAAGAAAGAATCCAACATTCTTTCAGAGACATATAACAGAAGGATCAGGGTACTTAAAAATTATTCCAGTAACCAATCTGAATAAAGGACATCTTTGATGAGTAGATAAGGATTTCTGATGGCAGAACCCAATGTCCAGCCTTTAAGAGTTTGTTATGGAGGCATTATGACAGAGTTGCATATAAGCAGGCAGGAAGACAGTTCTGGGTTTGAGACCTTTATTATCTCAGTGGAGAGAAAATTTTCAAATCACTGACAAGGATGCTGAGTTGTCTTCTTCTCGCACCATATAGCATAGTTAAGAAAGATGCATGAGTCACTTGCATCAGAGGATATTAACTTAGATTGTGTAAATATTAAACCATATTTAATGGTACAATAAAAAAAGAGTTGAGTATCTGTCTAAGTGTGTAGTAAGAGACAGATAAGACAGGAAGAATGGGAAAACGAGATAAGAAGTCCTAATTTAACTATAAAGTTATTAAATTTGCCCATGTTAAATTAATGCATCTGGATATAGACAAGACATAAAAAAAGACACAAAACGTGGTGGAAAAATCCTTAGGTCACTGGTCTGGTTTTAGCTGCCTGGTTTTCTAGAAAAGCAGTATTTTGAAGATCCCATAACTCATTAGGGCTAGGAAATGGTTCTCACCTGTTGTATCCTCTTCAGAAACTTCACAAAATAGCTTGAATAAAGTGTTTTCAAAGGGTAATGACTAGATTAGATTAAAACATGGCAGATGGAGGTGGGCAAAGGGAACGGGGAAATGGGGGACATCTGTAACAGTGTCAACAATAACAATAAAGTAAAAGTGGCAAAAAAGAAAAGGGATCAGGTAAGTTTATTTTGCTAAGCAGAAAGAGATGGACAATTAGAATGGAGACAAGATACAAATCATAATAAATAGTGGGTATCAGATAGAGAAGGTCAGAGAAATGGAACATATTTAGGGGGAGGGGAACAAAAACAGAAAAGAAGTATTATGATAACACAAACCAAATATTTTATCTTTACTATTTCTGTTGTACTATAAGAAGGACATGTGTGTGGGAGAATCTTTGGCAGTGTCAGGGGAATTATTTGCGTTCCTGGATAATTTGTGCCTTTAGGACCCCACTGGGTTATCATGAGGAAATGATAACCTGCTATTGCTACCCTGTCAGTCCAAAGCAACCAAAGATATCATGGACACAGATAGTGTGGTTTAGCACTAACAGCCTCATTAAGAGCATGATTTGAAGAGTCAGATAATTGTGATGAGTGTTATGAAAAATTAAATGTTAAACCACTACTAAATATTATTCAAGAAAGTATACAGATGTCGACTTAAGGAAGATCATAAGACCTTAAAGAAATTTTTATAACTATGCAATCTAGTATGTGGTGATAACCTAGCATAGCTGTCAAGGATTGGAGAGTCAGGCCACTTGCTGGAACCTCAAAATGCCTAAATAGCCTCTTGCATGATTTCTTCATTGTGGTTTAACACAAAGTTTTTCCCCCCTAACTAGAAGGTATGACTTTTACTTACAAAACATTATGGTGGCAGAATAGGGAGCAAAATAACATGTACCTCAAATTCTCAACTTATAATGATTTTAATATGAAATTTTAATTTAAAATGCTATGGCTGCAGAGCAGGAAGCAAAATGAATTATACCCAAAGTTCTCAACACGTTTCTAATGTGAAATATTTTGTGAAATGGGAAGAGCCTTACCCAGTGTCATGTGGATTGTGCAGGGTCTGGCCCTGTGATCTGGTTATTTTTTTTAACATGTTTTTTATTGATTTCAGAGAGGAAGAGATAGGGAGAGAGAGATAGAAACATCAATGATGAGAGAATCATTGATTGGCCACCTCCTGCATGCCCTCTACAGGGGAGCGAACCCACAACCTGGGCATGTGCCCTTGACCAGACTTGAACCCAGGACCCTTCAGTCTGCAGGCTGATGCTCCATTGAGCCAAACCAGCTAGGGCATGATCTGGTTATTTTGATTATCACTCTAGCTGCTTCTCCCTGCCCACACTTCTATGGTCAAATTGCCTTTCAGGGGCTCAACTGGCTAAACATGCAGATTCACCAAGTCATGTACATTTCTGATATAAATTTAAGCTGTTCAAAAAGAGACAGGGAATCAAACCAATTAAATGGAAATGACTTGAAGAAACTTCCCTACCAAAACTTCAGCAGGCTTGTCATTCTGAAACACAGGAAAGAGATGAAATTTCATCAGTTATATGAATACCATGTTTAATTTTCTTTTTGTTATTTTTTGAAACTAGAGTCCTGGTACACAAAATTTGTGCATGGGGTGTGTGTGTCCCTCAGCCCAGCCTGCACCCTCTCCAATCTGGGACATCTCTCTCACAATCCAGGACTGCTGGCTCCCAACCTCTCACCTGCCTGCCTGCCTGATTGGCCCTAACCGCTTCTGCCTGCCAGCCTGATCACCCCCTAACCACTCCCCTGCCAGCCTGATCGACACCTAACTTCTCCCCTGCTGGCCCGATTGCCCCTAACTGCCCTACCCTGCTGGCCTGGTCTCCCCAACTGCCCTCCTCTGTCAGCCCGGTCACCCCCAACTGCTCTCCCCTGCAGGCCTGATTGCCCCCAACTGCCCTCCCTTTCAGGCCTGGTCCCTCCTAACTGCCCTCCCCTGCTGGCCTGATTGCCCCCAACTGCCCTCCCTTTCAGGCCTGGTCCCTCCCAACTGCCCTCCTCTGCCAGCCCAGCCACCCCTAACTGCCCTCCCCTGCTGGCCTGATAGCCTACAACTGCCCTCCCTTGCAGGCCATCTTGTGGTGGCCATCTTGTGTTCACACGGGGGAAGCCATCTTTGACCACATGGGGGTGGCCATCTTGTGTGTTGGAGTGATGGTCAATTTGCATATTACCCTTTTATTAGATAGGATGCTTTCTGTGACACAGTTGTTATTTGGTTCATGATAAAATCATCCCTTTTATGAAAAGTATTATTTGGGGAGAGGAAAGAAGGGAATAACGATTGCCTCATGTCTTCCTTTTATAGGCTAAATCTGTGCAGCTACATTTAAAAAGTGTTTTCTGTTTGAATTCTCACATCAGTCTTGTGTGGGATTTTTTTCTGTTATATATGTGCAATTTTTCAACAGAAATGCAAACCCACTCTGAGACTGTCTCGTAATCTGCTAATACAAAATATGTTTTATTGCTTTGTCTACTTCATAAAAATGGTTGCCTGGAGAAATTGGGGACACTTGACAAGGGCCATCTTGTGACTAGAACCAGAATTGCAGTCACCTAAGTCCTTAGAGGGGAAGGATGGGAAGGAAGTGCAACCATCCAAATAGCCTTCTCAGGCTTCTAGGCATTTTCATTCTCAATTTGAGTTGTGTGAATGTTAGAAAAAAATGGGATCATAAATCCTCATTTTAGTATTTATGATAATACCTCTCATGCATATTGTATATATTTCATCTTTGGATTTTTAAAAGAACAAAGCAAATCCTCACAATAATGATAAAAATATACTGGCTTGCTCTATATACAGGGTGTCCCAAAAATGTATACACACTTTGAATAGTTATTAATTCCAATGGATTAAATCTGAACAGAAAGAAACAAAAATTGAGCTATCATAAATGTATGTGTACACATTTTTTGGGAAACCCTATATTTCTAGAATTTTCCTATAGATATTTTAAAATGTGTATTTTTTTAAACCAGACCTTCATTCCTCCCAAGAATATATTTGAACATCTTTCCACATCAATAAGTATTTTCAACATCATCTTTTTGTGAATTATTTTTATAAGATTTTCCCATATTTTAAAAGTTTATCTTATTTTATCATAATGAAAATTATTCAAACTTACTCTTTTCAAAACAAAGAAGAGGTTGGTGGGGGAGAGTGGAAGTGAGAAAAAGGGGGGGAAGACGGGTTCCTGCAATAATGTCAACATTAAAAATTTTTAAAATAAAAAACAACAAGGAAAAAACGCAATATTTTTAAAATGGAGAAATGCAATATATAGAAGTTTGAAGTGTTCTGTCTCTTCAACTACATGTATATCTTCAATTAATTAAAGCAGCAAGTATAGTTCCAGGTTTTCTTCCATATGTTGTACTATTATTATACAGGCTATTATCCAATTGCTTATTTTTAGAATATACTTTGTAAATTTTTTATTATCATTGCATTTAGCTCACTGCATTAGCTTATTCTTTTTACAGCTACATAATATTCAACAGTATGGATGCAGCATCCTATGTGACTATCCTATAGCATTTAAATACATTTTTGAATTCTTTCTCAAAAGTACATAAAAATGTAAATAAATGCCTTCTGCTTGAATCAAAGTCTGGAATATAGTCTAAATGTTTGAAATGCAAGAAAAGCACAAGAAACCAATTAACCAGTATTCTCAAATCCACAGAAAAATCCACCTTCAGCTAAAGACAATGTAGTGTGTTTGGTACATAAAATCTAAAGAATAAAAAACACACCATCAATATTCCAAAACCTGAGCTTTTCACTGATTACATTTCAGTCGAATACCATTGATTTTTCCCATCATTATATACAAATATATATATATATAAATGTATGTATGTATGTATATATATACACAGACACACACACAGTATATATATACATACATACTAGAGGCCCGATGCACAAAGATTCATGTAAGATTTGTGAATGGGCCTTCCTTACCTTGGCTGCCAGCACTGCCTTCGCGCTGGCCAGAGCCGCCTTTTTGCTCCGGCCCGGAGCCGCCTTTCTTCCTTCCCACGCTGCCCAGAGGCCCCGAGCGGCTGAGGCAGTGTGGAACACCCCCTGACGCTCAGCACCTGCATATGCAAATAACCCGCCATCTTTGTTGGGTTAATTTGCATACTCACTCCTGATTGGTGGGCATCGTGAAGGAATGGTCAATTTGCATCTTACTCTTTTATTAGTGTAGATATAATTTGAAATTACATTAATCACCAATATATTCGAACATCTTTCCATGTTTATATGTTTACATGTTTTTGGCAGGTAGTTTTCCCCCATGTTTTTAAATTCTCATCTCAGTTACTTTATGCTGATATAGGTACTACATACTAAGTGAAATGTGGAAGAAAAAAGTGGGAAATTTCCTCTCTTAATTTCCTTATACTTTATTACTAAATATATTGTTTGTTTTGTTTTACTATATTAATATGTATCTATTATTTTTTAGGCTAAGATTTTCAGGCATTTTCATATTATAGTACAAACAGGAATATATAATTATTTTGATAGATAGGTAGAGATGTAGACAAAGATTGTCCTTTGCACATCCATAAACCAGCAATTCTTTTAAGATATTAAGCATCCCCTGACAAATAATCAAGCTTCTAATTCTCAGAAGTACTTAACTCTGCACAGTTACACAGTACTACAGATTCTACCATACAAACCAATAAAACAGTAAGATTTGATAGAAACACAATCAAAACAATCAAAGTAATATGAAAAGTCAACACCCCAACCAACAACTTCATTTTTTCATTGGGATTATCACTATATTTTTTTAAAGTAAGGAAGATAAAATTATCAAGTTCTGTTTCATCATTTATCTCTGTTAACACTGTTTTTTGATAGAAACATAAAACATTCTATTTAAAAGTTAGCTTTTCCAACCCCATGAAGTATTTTTTCTGCAGGTGTAATCTGACCCCCTCCCCCCAATTTAAAAAATATGAACTTTTGAAATATCTGGAGGAATACAAAGTCTAAATATTAATTCTCTCACAGAAACAATGACTCTCGCAAAATGACACTCCTTTCCCACTACTCCAAAACACCAGTTCCTTCTTCTCACCTTTACTGCAAAATCTCCAGAAATCTCGGATAATAACTAGATCTTAAGACAGCCATTACCTCCAAGCTTCTGTATGTAACAGGGCTCCTCCCCAAGACTGCTCAGAGGAAGCTCACTTACAAGCTTCTGCTCCGCCCCCTCCCTGTGATGGAGAAAGCAGGAGCTCCTTCTCTTATTTAGCAGGAGGAGAATCACCAAGTTAAACTGAAATACAGTTAAAGGAAAAAAATGTTTCTTTTAAAGAACTTTAAAGTGTAATGGCAACATATGTTTGTTCCATTTCCATTCAAACCCCTAGGGGAGGTGATTTTCTGAAAAACAAAAAGTAAAGAAGTGTAGCAAATCCCTTTTTATATAATAAAGAGGCAGTTAAAATATTCCTTACATATTTTTTCAGGCTTTCTCTTGTAAATTTCTCTGGTAAATTTAAGACCTACAAGTCAAACTCCTCTAAAAAAGTCTGCTAAGTGTCTTGATCGAGATTGTAGTGAATTAATCCTTTATTTTAGGTAAAATTGATTTTTTATAGTTGTGAATCTGAACTTGGGACATAATATACCTCTCTTTTCACTCAGGTCTTCTAATACTTCTTTCCTTAGGTCATTTCTAAAGAAAAAACATCATCCCTACCTAGTTTGGCTCAGTAGATAGAGTGTAGGCCTGCGGACTGAAGGGTCCCAAGGTTAGATTCCAGTCAAGGGCACATGCTGGGGTTGCGGGCTTGATCCCCAGTAGGGGGTATGCAGGAGGCAGCCAATCAATGATTCTTTCTCATCATTGATGTTTCTCTCTCTCTCTCCCTTCCTCTCTGAAATCAATCAAAATATTTTTTTTTAAAAAATGAAGAAAAACCATCAAACAAAATCTGAAAGGATATATATATATCATAATAAGTCAAAGTAAAAAATCAACAACAAACATATAAATTCTTTTCAGTGCATATGATTATATAAACAAAAACACCCCTAAAGTGGTTCTTATATTTCAAAAAGTGAACAACAGATTAAAGAACTGGGTAAAGGACACAAGCAGAAAGTTCACAATTTCTTTCCCACTCTTGATATTTACTTCCCTATGAAGAAAACTCAAGCAGTGCCCCCTGAAAGCTCTCTCTCTGCTTTTCCTAAACTAGACACACCTTTAGACTGATGGATACATAGATTGCTTAAATCTGGGGTTCTATTAGTTCTATTTTATTATAATTATGAGCAATAGCCTACTACAGTTCACTTCCCCCTCTTAATGAAGCTGGCATTTTGGCTTTATCTGCAATTCTATTTTATTGCAATTTGTTCATTATTTTCAAGATATAACCATTTTAAACTTTTATGTACATTGCTGGGCAAGAGAGAGCATTTTGTTTTTCTGTAACAGAAGTGGAAGAAAATGCTGATCAGCTTTTCCTGAGGTTCTTGTAACATACAAAGCATTTTGCTAAAGTCTATTCATTTTGGTCTTGTAATGTCTGATGTGATGTCTAATATCACATTCTCTCAAGGTCTCTGTAATAATTTGAAAAATGAAAGCTTCTCAATATTGTAATTCTACAAAAACAGTTTCTGTTCATGAGAATCTCTACAAAATTTTGGAGTCAATTATACTGCTTATCAAGGACAGAACATTAAGAAACATTGTTCATTGAAACAGAGACATTGAGAACAGAGAAATGACAAACTTTGCACTTAAAAATTTTAAGACCTTGAAAAACTGCTATTCAAAACAAAAAGTTTCTACTCTGAGGGTTTCTCTTTTATTATTGCTGATGTTATTTTAATTTTCTTTACTATTAAATATTTTAAAAGAAACTAGTGTTACATAGAAAACAAACACACCAACATGTAAAATATGAATACACCAAATGTTGGTGAGGATGAGGAGCAATTAAAAGGTTCGTACACTGCTAGAGTACTTATTTGAATTCACAGTTTGGGAAATGTTTGGCATTATCCTCTAAAGATGAACACCATAGAGGTTAACAGAGACCTCTAGGCCCTAGATTCTAGGGGTTTCAGTAGCAGAGTGGCATATCTAAATTGGTAGTAGAGAAATTATCTCCTCAGAGAACTATGTATACTCCAGCACCTATTTAAACTATCCAGTGAGGTGTAGAAAGTAAATATTTAAAATTCAATTTTAATCTTGATTTATTTTATAAGCTTCTATTTATAAATATTTAAATGCTCATAATAAATTATTTGTACATTATAAAAATATGATCTTTGGGTAGTGTCCACAATTTTTTATAGTAGTGATAATAAAATATATATGTGGAAATCTCTGCTTTATGGGACTCATAGCTCACATAGCTTTTCTACTTGTCTTCTTGATTTTTGTAGTTTTATTAGATGGGACAAGGCTCTGGAGGTCTTACTAAATGCTGTTCTTGCTAAATGTTAAAATGTAGCAGTGTTTTGAAGATGCAGCTGCAAAGAGATGAGCTTGACAGGAGCTCAACCAGGAAAGTGTAGACAATTGCAAAGAAGAAATCAACATATAATTGGCCAAATATTCTAATTAACAATGGCTAAGCCTTCCTTCAGGAAGACATATCTTTGGATGTTAATTCACTTTCTCCTTTATTGCTGCAAGTAAATAAAACTAGCTGGTGACAACCACATCTCCTTCTTGAATAGAACACCCCAAGCAGCAAACCCCTTGAGTTTGGCAACAGTTTGGAATTATAATCTATATACTGATTTCACTTCCCAGAAAAACTACCATTTCTGCTATTAAATGTTTAAGGTAATAAGAAGAAACTGAATTGTAGTAAGCCAAGTTTTTAACCAAAGGATTGGTTCTTGCCAACTTCAGACAATGCTACAAAATATGTGAGCCTACAGTTATTCCATTTTGAATATATTATAATATAGGTTTTCTCTGTAATATTATAAAGTCAATTTTAATGCCAACAATGATTATGTTTTTCTTTAATGTCAACCTAAATTTAATTTCTAAGCTCTCTAATTGACTTAAAAATAATGAGTAAATATTTTGGGGATACCTGGAAAATTCCTAAGAAAATCAGAATTCATAACACAGAGCATCAAACTTATCAACTTGCAATGCAATAATTTTTTCTTAGAGTTTTACATATAGAATTATTTACTTTTTCTAAAGTTCAGATTAAATGATAAAACTAATATGGTATATGCGTCACTTATAATATGTTAGAAGTTTAGTTGGATTTTAAAGCTCAAGTTTAAATCTTCTATAATATGTATTTATTTGTGTGTGCTGGTATCTAGATCCATATGTGTAAAATATACATATAATGGTATACTAATTTAAATAAGAGCAATATAAGTATAATAGAAAGGAGAGGATTAAATAATTAAAACAAAAATTATCTTAGAATATAAAATTTGTCTTTGCAAAAAGATCATATAGACATTGATTTTTCACATATTCTATCCAGATAATCCCACTTCTAGTAATATATCCCAAGAAATCAGAAACATCAATCAGAAAGGATATATGCACCCTTATGTTCAATGAAATAGTATGCAGCTATTAAAAAGGAGGAGCTCTTACCATTTGCAACAGCATGGATGGACCTGGAGAGCATTATGCTAAGTGAAATAAGCCAGTTAGAGAAAGATAAATATCACATGATCTCACTCATTTGTGGAATATAATGAACAACATAAACTGATGAACAAAAAATAGATCCAGAGACATAGAAGCATTGAACAGACCATCCAACCTCAGAGGGAAGGCAGGGAAGTAGGGGGTAAGAGATCAACCAAAGGACTTGAATGCATTCATTAAAGCATAACCCATGGACACAGATAGTAGAGGGGGGTGAAGGCATTGCTAGGGGGTGGAAATTGCTGGAGAGAGGTCAATGGGGGGAAAAGGAGACATATGTAATACTTTAAACAATAAAGAATTTTTTTAAAAGACCTAATATGCCTCACCTGTATGTATATTTTCATTTCAAAATAGTTAACCTGTATTTTTCTATACTGCTTTTTACCATACTCATAAATTCTTTATTTCAGGAAAAGCTAAAGTTTTTACTCACTGTTGTGCTTCTTTTTGCTGTTTATTGTAAACTAGAGGTCCAGTGCATGAAAATTCATGCACTGGAGGGAGAGTCCCTCAGCCCGGCCTTCCCCCTCTCACAGTCCAGCAGCCCTCAGGGGCAGGAGGCAACCCAGAGATCAGGGGAAGGTGATGCCCCATCACACCTCTGCTGCTGCCATTGCTGGCAGCGCAAGCCTCGGCCAGCCCTCATTAACGGAGCCTTGGGCGGCTCTGGGTGGCTGGGCAGCCACCATCCGAGGCTTGCCTGTGCCTCAGGCTGGCCCTGGGCAGCTGGGGGGCTGAGGGGACTGGGGGACCCCTGAGCATGCCTGCTGCCCCAGCAGGGCTGAGGGGACTGGGCACCGCCATCTTGTGGAGGTGGGCGCCACCATCTTTGAGGGTGGGGCAGTCAATTAGCATATTCCCTCCTTATTGACTGTGGGTGCTGCCATCTTTGAGGGCGGGGCAGTCAATTAGCATATTCCCTCCTTATTGGCTGTGGGCGCCACCATCTTTGTGATGGTGTGAGGGCCAATTAACATATTCCCTCTTTATTAGATTATTAGATAAGATGCTGTATGGTCACTCTGGTCAATGAGATAGCCAAGAATAAAACTGTTCCTGTACTTAAGTACCTATGTTCTAATATTACTTGGGTAGTCAGTTTCCTCTAATAGACCCTTTTGTTATTTTCTTCCCCAACATCTAGCCCTGAATTTAGAATAACAAAGCTGTCAAGGTGTCTCTTACACTCAGATCACCTTTGGTAGTTTTCAGATGGCTGGAAGATAACACAAAAGGCTTATTTTTTCAACTTATAAAGAGAGGGATAAAAGTAGACTTAATTTAAGTGTATTTGGTCTGCTTTTTATTTTCTAATTGTATACACAGTATTAGAAGAAATACCTTTTTTGCAGATCAACATGATAGAAAACCTGCCAAAGCAAAGAAGAAAATCAATTCCTAACTCTTAAGTTAATTTTGTATAGTCAAATTATTATTGATATAAATATGTTTCAGTAACTATCTTTTCAGCATACATGGTAGAGCAAAAGTAGGTTTACAGTTTCTCTTATGGAAAATAAGACAATAATTAATAAATAATAATATAAGAATAAATTCTATGTTTTGCAGATTCACAACTGTTAACCTACTTTTGCTCCACCCTGTGTATAGAAACATGCTCTTAGTCATGTACCTAGATTGGCACAATAACTTTTCACAAGCTGATGTATCAGTTTTCATTTCTAGGTTATTATTTCTTGTTTATTAGTAATGATTGTGGTCCACAATTTATGGGTGGTTTTTTTCTTTATTGATTAAGGTATTACATATGTGTCCTTATCCCCCTATTGCCCGCCCCCGCTTGTGCCCCCACCCTCCTAGTGTCTGGGTCCATTGGTTATGCCAGTGGTCGGCAAACTCATTAGTCAACAGAGCCAAAAATATCAACAGTACAACTATTGAAATTTCTTTTGAGAGCCGAAAACCGACTTCTGCCCATGGGCCATGAAGTTTCAATCGCACTGTACGTGCGCGCCCGCACGTGGTATTTTGTGGAACAGCCACACTCAAGGGGCCAAAGAGCCACATGTGGCTCGCAAGCCACAGTTTGCCGACCACTGGGTTATGCTAATATGCATGCATACAAGTTCTTTGGTTGATCTCTAACCCTTCCCCCCACCCTCCCCTCTGAGGTTTGATGGTCTGATCCATGCTTCTTTGTCTCTGGATCCACTTTTGTTCATCAGTTTATGTTGATCATTATTATCCACAAATGAGTGAAGATTACGTGATATTTATCTTTCTCTGACTGACTTATTTCGCTTAGCATAATGCTCTCCAGGTCCATCCATGCATACAAGTCCTTTGGTTGATCTCTCCCCCTTACCCCCACCCTCCCCTACCTTCCCTCTGAGGTTTGAGCATCTAATCGATGCTTCTCTGTCTCTGGATATGTTTTTGTTCATCGGTTTATGTTGTTCATTATAATCCACAAATGAGTGAGATCATGTGATATTTATCTTTCTCTGACTGGCTTATTTCGCTTAGCATAATGCTCTCCAGTTCCATCCATTCTGTTGCAAATGGTAGGAGTTCCTTCCTTTTTATAGGGGCATAGTATTGCATTGTGTAGATGTCCCACAGTTTTTTAATCCACTCATCTGCTGATGGGCACTTAGGCTGTTTCCAAATCTTAGCTATGGTGAATTGTGCTGCTATGAACATAGGGGTGCATATATCCTTTCTGATTGGTGTTTCTAGTTTCTTGGGATATATTCCTGGAAGTGGGATCACTGGGTCAAATGGGAGATCCATTTTCAGTTTTTTGAGGAAACTCCATACTGTCTTCCACAGTGGCTGCACCAGTCTGCATTCCCACCAGCAGTGCACGAGGGTTCCTTTTTCTCCGCATCTTCACCAACACTTGTCGTTTGTTGATTGGTTGATGATAGCCATTTTGACAGGAGTGAGATGGTAAAGTCCTAGAGATTTGTTAATCACAATCTATAACGTCTTACACTTATTTTTGACAAATACTGCCCTAAATTTTTTGTTCTTCTTTTAAAGAGCAGCTTTACTTGGAAGACAGTTAAATTTCCTGTAAAACCAGGCTTCCCTTCTCCAGCTGCCGGCAGGCACCCGGGACAGGGCTTCCCTCGCAGCCCCAGCTTCATCTGGAAGAACCTCTGGTCTAATTAACATATTACGCTTTCATTGTTATAGATATCAGGGTATGTGGGAAAACAACACGCTCTGAAAGTCCAGGTTCATAGGTAAAATTAATTTGTTGCTATTAAGATTGATTTACTTTGGAATTTTATTTGGAAATTCTTCCTAGATGTTAGAAACTGAATTAAAGGAATAATATAAATACAAACTTCACTGATCACCATGGTTGTAATTACAGTGTATAAAGTGAGCCTATGTGTAATTTTTGTTATATTCAAAAATTGTGAAAAAAACAATTATTCCAACAGTAAGTTCACATGAGAATTATTATTGCTTTTTGGAAGAAGAAACCAAAAGAAGTGAAGGTCAAAGAAAAACACAATTGTTCCCAAACTAAGAAATGGGCAAACTATATCATCTGCATCTTTGTTTCAGCTAGAAAAAAATCACTGACACTAACTTACTTCATTCTCAGCTTCCAATCTCTGTTGACTTTGTTTCATGCTTTACTGATAGATGTTCCTATTATGCACTATTGCTGGAGAATGAAAACCTAATCTTAGTCTCAAGCAGACATATTCTGAACATTTTCTACTTAAATGCACTGTTTGTTAACTTCTGACTGATAGGCAACATGTACCATTCTGCTACAAAATTCCTTTTGTAACAATGGCAAGACCATTATGTCCTTTAGACTTTGTGAAAAGAAACATTAATTATTACAAAAACCTACTTGTTTATGTAAGCATTCCTAGTCCCCAAATTTGTAACCATTCCATTTCAATATATTTTCTGACCTGGCATAATCTCTTTTAAATGTTTTTGTTGTCTTACTAGTGAGTTAAAAATTGACACATTAGAGATAAATTTATTTAAAGCTAAGTTTTATTAAATAATATATACAAAGCCGGTAACAATTCCTAAGTCATAGGCCATAGCCAGTGTCCTACATTGGCTATAAACAAACAGTATGACCAAAAGAATGCATACTGGCTGAATGTCACCCCACCTTAAAAGTGCAAGAGCAGGAGAAAATAACTTACTGTGGCTGAGTGCTCAGATACAGAGAAAGGCAAGCCAGTCAGTGAGTCACTTCTAGGTCCAAAGGGGGCTGAGATATTTCTGTATTTTTTCTGAGAAAATGTGCTTTCAGAGCAGAGAAATGAACTCCCACAGAGAGCCGACATGACCCACAGGGATACAAGTTTGAGTGCCACATTTGGGGATTTGTGTTCCTGGGTTGATACTAAAACACACACTGCCAATGGCTAATGATACTAGGAGGCAGACCACTTAGGGTAATATTATGGTAAGATTTTTTTAAATGTAAGATTGCTGAAGACCTAACAACCATATTATCACAGGTAATTTTTTAAAAAAGCATAGGTCTTGCCACACTCTGATATGACATGTTAGGTAGACTTGAAGTGTGGCACAGCTGTTTTGGTATTAACAAGAAAAGAGTAGGACCCTTTATGATTTTTTTCGAGGACTCTAAAGCAAGAAGGAGCCTTACTCTCTTACTCTTTATGGGAACCATAAAACAAGGACTAGGATAGACCAGAATTATTCCTGTATGTATTTTGAATTGAGGTCATTATAATTTTCTAGTTTCTTCACTTCTATGTACCTCAGTTTCCTGAGTACATAAGTATAAAATATGAATAATCTTAATACCTACCTCTAGAATTGATGGAGGTAATCCAAACAATACTGTAGTTCACTTGAAAAGAAAACATTTGCCCTGGCCAGTTGCTCAGTAGTTAAAGCATTGGCCCAAGGACTGAAGGATCGTCGGTTTAGTTCCGGTGAAGGGCAAGCACCTTGATTGCAGGCTTGATCTCTGGCCCTAGTTGGGGTGCGTGCAGGAGGCAACCAATCAATGTATTTCTCTCACATTGATGTTTCTCTTTTTCTGTCTCTACCCCTCCCTTCCACTCTCTAAAAAGCAATGGAAAATATCCTTGGGTGATGATTAACATCAATGAAAAACATCTCAGAAATTTCCAGGAAACTTCTGAAAAAGAAGTGTAACTAAGAACGACAAACACTATTATATATGAAGCCATAGAAACAAAGTTACAATGATTAAAAGTGTTTAGTACTAACCTAACTAGATGTATAGCAAGAGGCCAATGAAGTCATAGCAAGAAGAGGAGAAAGGGAAAACAAAGCAAAAATGAACAAAGAGTCTCTAAAGATAAACCTGGTCGATAATATATGTATGTGAATATACATGAGAAATCTATCATGGATTCTCTATGTACTGTAAAAATCTTTAGAGCATTGGTCTGTTTAATTCCTAGTTCTCAACTACAGCAGTGCTTTTAACTAGACTCTTGTCTTAAAATTACTAAAGATATAATTTCATTACATCTTTAAAATTACTAAATCAGTAAAGATGCAAATGAGGATATAACTATGCAGCCCTCATTGACTAGGGCAACTCTTCAGCTCATTGGTTGTTTTATGAGCCTAGAAGCTTCTTTATAAGGGTCTGTTTTTAAATCCATCTACTAATCTACTTCTTTTTATTGATGTATTCAGACCATTTACACTGAAGGTAATTACTATGTTTGGGCTTAAGTCTGCAGTGTTGTCATTTTTTTAATCTCTTTCCTTACCTTCCTTTAGGTTATTTGAATATTTTAAAAGATTTCATCTTGGTTAATTTATAGTGTTTTAGAATATAATGGTTTCTATAGTTTTCATAGTGGTTGCTCTAGGTATTATAGTATGCATACGTACTTATCATGGTTTACTGATATCAACATTTCACCACTTTCAGTAAAGGGAAAAGACTTTACTTTCATTTAGGTCTCCATACCCTAGTCACTTTTAATATATAATCACCTTATGTAGTTTTCTACACATATTAAACAGCAGATCACATGTGCTACAATTTTTACCTCAATTGTTAAAGAATCATCATATTTACCCCTATTTTTACCATCTAAGTTGTTCTTCTTTATTTTCTAAAGTTTCAAGCCTTCTTCTGTTATTTCATTTCTGCTTAATGTACTTCTTTAGCCATTCTTTAAGTTAGGCTTCCTATAAACACATTGCCATTGTTTTCCTAGAAAGCCTTTATTTTTCCCTGTATTCGTAAAGGATATTATCCCAGATATAAAATTTTCAGCCTTTAGGTTTTTCTTTCAGTGCTTGGAAAATGTTGTGCCACTTATTTCTGACCTCAATGGTTTCAGATGAAAAATCCACTGTCATTGTATTTTCTCTGGCTTTTCAATATTTTTTTCTTTAGTTTTCAAAAGTTTAATTATAATGTGTCTTGGTATTAAGTTATTTGAGTTTACCCTATCTGTGATTCTTTCAGCATCTTGAATCTCTAGGTATGTATCATTTACCAAATTTGGGGAGTTTTAAGCTATTTCTTTGAAAAACTTGTAAGTCCCACTGTCTTTTCCTTCTGGGATTCCAGTCATATGAATGTTGGAGCTTTAGTTATTGTCCCACAGATCACTAAGACTACATTTTTTTCAGTCTATTTTCTCTTTTTTATTCAGATTGGGTAAATTTTATTGAATAAACTGTCTGCAAATTCACTGATTCTATCCTCTATCATCTGGGCAGAGGAGCAAATTTAGGAGCACAACTTCTAATCCCACCTCTCTGGGAAGCATGGTCACAGATGCCCAGCAGCTGTGGAACACATCCTGTGGCCTGTCTGGAAACAGAGAAAAGTTTCTGTCTCACCCAATTTCTAAGCATAGCCTTAAAGTCCTGCCCCTATTGGAATTGTGGTCACAGACAACTGGAAAATTCAGTGGCCCACCTAGGCAGGGAACCAAGCCAACGGCCCTGATCAACTGTTGAGCATAGCTTTTGGCCTTCATAACCAGGGAACCTAAACAGTGACCTTGAGCAGCCTTGGATCCCAACCTATGTACTACTAAACCATGGAGCCTAGCCTACAATCTCACCCAGAAGCAGATCAGCCATGCCTAATTACTGAACACAGCCTATGGTCTCACTCAGGCAGGGAATTCATCCAATGACTCTGCCCAATAGAGAAACACAGCCTGAAATTCTATCCCTCCAGAGAGCCAGGACAGGAATCCATCCCCAGTGAGCACACGGTTTCCAGACCCATCCAACCACAGGGTACAGTTGGAGAATCCACTGAACCAAAGAGCCTGACTAATGACCTGGAGCAACAGCGAAGCACAACCTAATTATTCCAAAACCCAGTCTGTGGCCCCGTTCAAGTTTGGGGCATAGCCTGCGGTCCCCTGCTTGATCTCAGAGCACAGTATGAGGCCCCATCAAACTGTGCACCCTTGCCTGCATCCCTGCTTGAATGTGGAGTTTAGCTAGAGGTACCACATGGTTGGTTGGGGAGCACAGCTGGAGGTCCCACTCAATTGGAGGTGATTGCACAGATTAACTCACATGACTGCACAACACAATCAGCAGTCCTGCCCAACGAAGGAGCTCACCCTGAAGACATAGTTGAAAAAGGGGCCCAGCCAACCAGCACACCCACCCATTGAGCTCAGGCCACATTCCCCTCCCCCAGATCATAAGCAGTGGCCTCACCCAACTAGAGACCCTGATGGCAAGTCTCACCTGCTCTTGAATGCTTCCAGTTTACTTGTACAAAACTTCAAGCTGAACTGACTGGTGAAACTCTTTCCCTACCAAAATGAATCTGTAAATTCTGTAAGAGGAGAGCACTTATTCAAATGTGCAATACCAATGCAAGGATACAAGAATCATGAAGAATTGGATAAAAATAACATCACTAATGGACACTAATAAAGCTCCAATAATTTAAGTTGGAATCCCAAAATGGGAAAAAGGAAAAGAAAAGGAAACCTTGAGATTTCAGTGGAAGTAACAGCAGGAAGCAGCTAGGAACACTAGAGATAGGGTAAAAATGGGGGGAAGAGATCAGGGTTATTCAAATATGTTTGAGAACCACTCTTTCTAGAACTCAGAAATCATCAGACCCTCCTTTCACAGGTATCTCCTAAATCACAGAATAAGTGTTATGTAGGGCGTGGTTAAAACTACAGTCTCCCCTCTGCAGGAGCAACCAGCTTTTCCCATACAAGAAAAAGGATCAGATAGTCCTTGTCCCAAGTTACATTCTCCCCTTCAAAAGATACAAAAGTTAATAATAATGATAGACAATCAATAGGTCTGGTGTTGATGGACGTATTCCTTCTTTCCTACCAGTAAGCTTACTGCTAAGTATTTCTGCTTCCAGGATATACAGGCATAACCCAGGTGCAGAATGTCATTGTAACATTCTGATTGTTGTTAGGTTTCTATGGAAACTGAAAAACACAAATTCATCCTCAGAGTTAAATAGTTAATCTAGGCATCAGCCATTTATAGCTCTCCTCATCCAATTAGTGAATTGGTAAATAAAATATTAAAGGTAATATCAGCAATTCTTTTTTTAAAATCATCAAAGGAAAAAAAAAAGGTTTTCAAACAGTGGTTTATGAAAAACACAAAGGACCATTAAAGGGTTTGTGTTTTCCAAAAGACATATAGACCTGAATTTTAGTTCCTTTTAAGGACTGCAATAACAGAAACATAGGGTAGAAGAGATCTCAAAGTCCACAATGCTCCAAATCCAATCTCAACATTCAGTTGCTATGAATGGACCCAAGACTCAAAGATAGAGAGAATGGAGGCATGTCTGTGATATGTCTGATGACCTTCCTTAAAGGCTTCAGGTCTGAATCACTTTTCAAGGGGCCTCAGGCCCTCAATTTCCATCTCTAAAGAAACAGCCACATTAACATCTACAAAGATTGGAACATTAGAAATTCCTATTATCAGATACTAGAGGCCCATTGCACAAAGATTCATGCAAGAATAGGCCTTCCTTCCCCTGGCTTCACTCCCGGCTGCCTGGGAGCCTGCAAGTCTTCGCTCCGGGCCGGAGCACCACTCCTGTAGCTCCCTCCACCACCAACCCCCCACCTCATAGCAGGCAACCCACCCCGCCTGGCTGCTCTGCGCCTGCATATGCAAATTAACCCACCATCTTTGTTGGGTTAATTTGCATACCCACTCCTGATTGGCTGATGGGCATCACTGAGGTTTGGTCAATTTGCATATTTCTCTTTTATTAGTACACAGCATATAATTCCAGTGCATAATTATGATTAATGTCTGGACCTTTAGGCATAAATTACTTCATCTCAGGCAACAACAAAAAATTAAATACAGATGGCTCAAAAGATTAACATATACCTGGGTATAAATACATGAGTCACAAGGTTAACATATCCTTTCTCTGGCATCTTCACCAGAATTGCCTTAAAATATTCCTCAATGCTCACGCATTCCTCCCAAAACTAGAAATGGATGAATAGATGAAAAAAGTGGAAAAGTTAAAACTAGAGAAGTTAAAGCTAGAGAAGACTCGAGTGAGAAATATAGAGGTCCATATATAGCGTGGAAATGAAAATTTCCCAGTTACAATAGTCACCAGTACTCTAATATAAAGGAGATGTTTAATAAGGATGATTTCCACAGGTACAGAGAAAAAAAAGAACAACACTGAGGCAATGCTTGGGCCAAACATTGTAGCTAATCATTGGACAGATGTGCATGATGTTAATGGAGAGAAGATCAAGCTTCCAGAGAAGAGAACAAACTCTAACAAAGTACTCTAAGTTATTGTGACCACTGAAAGAGAAACTGAGCTTGTCATATTTGTGAAATTGCTCTTTTCAGGCAACGCTAAAACATACAACAAATGAATAATGATGCCTGAAGATAAGCAATTTTTTATCACCTTATGATAAAACAAGAAACAAAAATGTAAGTAGCTTTGTAGAGGACCTCACAAACTCATCAGAGTATGTAGAAGTAAGCACACTATACAAATTTGTGTTATTCCAGTTAGAGAAACAGAACTGTAGTATGGCCTCAATTGATTTTGGGAAATAAGGAGAAAAATTAATTTTATTTTTTTTAATTTTAATTAATAAGATGATTAATAAGAAAAAGCCCTCTCTGTTTAAGCCTGGGTACTCTTAACACGATGAAGACATCTCATACCTCTGGAACCCACAAAAGAAGAGTCATCCAGAACAAGATTGCACATGTAGCAAGATAGAATAGTTTGTACTACTCAGTGATAAAGTTACATTTAAAAAGAGCCATCCTCAGAAATAAAGTACTGAAAGAATAAATAGCAATGTGATTCCACTTTTTAAACCTATTTAGGATGACCTACTTGACCATTAGCAAGGGTGTGAGAAAATGGTTACTTTCAGGCATGTGCCCAAAGTCACACACGTGGGAAGCTGGGTAGCCCAAATTGGACCCCAGTCTGTATCTTCCATTGCAGCCAGGTTTGCTCCCTCTACTACTCTTCTCTATGTTATGTGTGAGGAATAAGATTTTGTGGTAGCAACCTAGATGGTGTTCATCCATAACCCCTGCATAGGTTTTATTTAATTCTATGGCCCTGATGATCACTTTTGGACAGCTGGTCTTGCTGATTACTTTTGGCCCTTAGAATGACCTAAGTCAGTAGCTCATAGATACTTTCAGACAGACAAAACATCTTCTAAGGATTACAAGATTACATATCAAATTACATTATAGGGCTTCTTACAATCTTAAAGGTATATCCCATAGCAGCCTCACAAAATCCTATGGTAGGGAAGTTTCTAGGTGTAGCTTTTATTTAATGGAATATATTATAAATTGACACACAGGAAGCACCCAAAGTTTTGAAGGGATTGCCACAGCTTGAACTGAAAGGGATAGCAGCATAAAAAGGCATTTGGACACCCAAAATTTTCTGAGTGTAGAGGACTGAGGTTACTCAGTTTTAAATACATGTCACTTCTTAAGGAAACAGTAAGATGACTCAAAGAGCCAAAGCAAGACCCACAATGCAAAGCCAAGAAACAGAGACCAGATCCCAGGGAGTCATCCCTAAACAAGAGATGACTAGCTGGCTTTTATAATTGCCATGTTCATTGGCTATCATGGTCTTCTTATTTCCCCCTTTTAATGGAAATATCTATAGTAATTTTCCTGTACCTATCTCATATTGTATGTTGGGAAAGGAGGGAGCAATTACTTTTCTCATTAGTTCACATCCCTTCAGATTGAGAAGAATGGCACTCAAAGAAGTGAACCTGAAGAAAATACCCAAAGAGCCTCATGTGAATCTGATTGAGATGACAAGATTCTGGTCTTGAGTAAAATCCTAACCCGTATGAGATATTGGAGATTCTTGGAGGAGATGAGTATATTTTGCATGCTGGAATAATATAAGAATTTTTGCCAGAGAGCAGACTCTATTTTCTAAAGATATCTACTACATCATCTTCCTTCCCACATGCTGCTCAAGAATATTGCTGTATCTTATTGAGAAGTGTGGTCTATGTCCATTCCCCTTCCAACTAGGAAGGTTTGGGGGAATGTTTCATCTAGTAGAGTTAGGTGGAGGTGACATTATTTGACTTCCAAGGATAGACAATAAGTCAATGCAACTTCCATATGGATTTCTGTAGCACTTGGTTTTGAATTCCTGAACTGCCATGTAATAATTCTAAGCATAGTCTATCCTGAGGTGACCATGCTTTAAGGAAACCAAACCATGTAGAGAATTCACGTATGTGCATGTACTCTGATTGAAAATCCTCACTTTGAGTCCTTCCAATCCAGGCACTATGTGTGTGAGTGAACATGCCTTCATTTTATTTCATTCCCTGACAAATAAGTAACTCCTAGATTTCAAGTCTATCCAGCTGAGGTTACAAATATAATGGATCAGAGAGATAATTGTTTTTTGCTGTGCCATTTCAGAATTCTTGACACACAAAATCTTATAGCATAATAAGTTCTTGTTATATACCACTATATTTGGAATGATTTGATAAACACAATAATAATCAGGACAGTAATTGGTAGCAGTACTGGTTCCAGAAGAAATGCTTTAAGGACGGCTTCCCTGCATTACTCTTTTTTTTTTGTAATTTTTATTTATTTATTTATTTATTTATTTATTTATTTATTTATTATATTTTATTGTTTAAAGTATTACGTATGTCTCCTTTTTTCCCCATCGGCCCCTCCCTGGCCACTCCCACTCCCCAGGACAAGCCCCCACTGCCCCAGTGTCTATGTCCATTGGTTATGCTAATATGCATGCATACAAGTCCTTTGGTTGATCTCTTACACCCACCCTCCCCTGTCTTCCCTCTGAGGTTTGACTGTCCGTTGGTGTTTCTCTGTCTCTGGATCTATTTTTGTTCATCAGTTTATGTTGTTCATTATATTCCACAAATGAGTGAGATAATGTGATATCTTTCTCTGACTGGCTTATTTTGCTTAGCATAATGCTCTCCAGGTCCATCCATGCTGTTGCAAATGGTAAGAACTTCTTTTTTACTGCAGCATAGTATTCCATTGTGTAGATGTACCACAGTTTTTTAGTCCACTCATCTGCTGATGGGCACTTATGCTGTTTCCAAATCTTAGCTATTGTAAATTGTGCTGCTATGAACATAGAGGGGCATATATGCTTTCTGATTGGTGTTTCTAGTTTCTTGGGATATATTCCTATAAGTGGGATTACTGGGTCGAATGGGAGTTCCATTTTTAATTTTTTGAGGAAATTCCATACTGTTCTACACAGTGTCTGCACCAGTCTTCATTCCCACCAGCAGTCCCTGCATTACTCTTTATTATTAGAAATTGGTTCTGTGATCTAATTATATTTAGACATTAATGACTCTTTCCATTAGCAAAGAGTACAGTGATAGTTTATGGTATATAGCAGAAAAATAGTTTCTTATATTATCACCTATAGATACCTAGAAGAAAATGCATATATATGGCAAGACTTTGGGTGACCAACACCTCTTGCAGCCATAAAACACTTTAGTGAAAATGAGGATTGCAGTGGGGTTACTTGTTTGCTTCTACATGTTCCAGAGGACTTGAGAAAGAAAATGAGTTCAGGACTTTAAATTCTCAGATCAAGTACTGGTCAGGGGATCAAAGCACATCTATGGCTGCTCTAAAAACAATTGTTATCTCTTATAGCCATGAGGCTGAGATTTATGGAAAGCAAAACTAAAGTATAATCTTTTGGGGGACTGAAGTACAATGCAAATTTATTTTCCAACCTCATGGGTTATCTTATGTTAAAGTTAAAACATTGATAGAGAAGGAATTGAACAATTAAAATTTAGACAGGGATATATGAAAAGATCATGATGAAACTGAGGTCCTTGAAACCCTAAATTATGTCTTATTTACCTATGCTATTAGTAAAAACCTTTAAACTCATGTCTGAGGATATCAGTCTCCTCTAGAATGAAAAACCTGTGGTAGTTGCCTTACCAGGGACTATTCATCCTCCTCAGGGCCTACCCATACCATGTCTTTTTTCTTTTTTTTTCAGTTTTATCAACATACAATTGACATTATGTTGATTTGTTATACTTATATACTGAAAAATGATTGCCACCATTTGTTAGCTAACACCTTGATCACATTACATAATTACCATTGCTTTCAGACCTATAACCAGACCCAAGTCCTAGCAACTTTCAGAGCATGAGATAAAAAGTATAGCCTTTGAGGAAGTGTGATGCATATCAAGAGTTAGATATTTTTTTTCCATTTACATCAATGAAAATCTGGGGCATGTGTGGAAATAGATCCTAAAGTGGTGGGAGTAGGATAAAAAATATGTTGGATTGGTCAAATTTATTGATATTGTCTCACTAAGTAGAAATTCCATATTTAATATGTCAGCTTGAGTGGCAAGAGTGCCCCTAATTATTCATTTGGTTGGTTGAATGAGACCTTGACCCAAAGGAGTATTCTATAGAAAATGAAATTAAAATGCCAGAATTTCCATAGAACTTTGGAAATAATGGTAGGCAAAGATTGAGAAAGTTTAAAAAGATAGAGTGGATTTATCACTTAGGACCTCCTCCCACCACCCAATTATGATATCAGTAAAAGTCTGGAAGACTCTTTCTTTACCAAAACTGTCATAAACACATTTATGAGGTGAGTCTCACTATTACTATAATCTCTGTGATGTATGAATTTTGTAAGACATAGATGAGAGTGGTAACTACTGCCATCAATTTGGGCTTCCTGAACTAAGTGGGGTCACTGTGTTCCTGGTTTGGAAGGAGCCAAGTGACAACATGGATTTTCCAAAGACAGGATGGGAATGGTTACTATAATAGGTGATTTTTGGTATTGGCAAGTTGATTGTGGGCAGCCTACTAAATTCTACTTCATCTGTATAAATTAAACAGCTCTATATATAATGAATGGAAACCTGACTTGAACAACTATAGTAAGTCAGAGCCCTGCATCAATTCCCATACTTGAGCCACTTCACAGATTCAGGGCCTTGTGAATAAAATGGGGGCCGGATCTCCTTGAAAAAGGACTGTGCTACCCAGCTAAATAAATATTGTAAACCTTCATCTGGTCTTATCTAAAGGGCCTTGTATCTATTTGCCAGAATAACTGTGAATTGAGGAAGGAGGGAAATAATAAAAATTTTCAGAAATCACTAGATACTGACTCTGAAATACCCCTATTTCCTAGAGACCCAAAATGCCATTGTGGAGTTTTGTCTCTAGTGAGCGACGCATCTCCTTCTGTTATCCCCATTACAAAATGCATAGGTGAAATAAACATATCAAAACTGAAAAAATCCTCACTTTGGTTTCCTGAGCCATAGAATGTGGGCTATCATGGTAGGCCTAGTGAAAAATACTAAAATTGCTTCTATCTACCAGTATAGTAAACCAAAAGCATACTGTGTTCTTGGGGAAACTTGAAATATTCAGGGAGTGGATATTCTCACCACATCCCCATTCAACATTCCTATTTTGCCTGTGCAGGAGAGAAATGAATTATAAAGAATAACAGTGGATTATTGATAAAGGAGTGAGATGATGAATCCAATTGTAGATGCTATTAAATATGTGGTTTCTTTGCTGGAGAAAAGCAGCATATCCCCTAAAGTATCTTTACATGTAATATATTGACTACAAACTGTGTAGCTGAAAGAATCAAAAGGAATCACAGCAGGTGGGCTTTTCTCAAGGAAAGAGGAGGGATGAATTAAGGTAGACATCAAAATATAGGCAACCCACCCCTGATTATGAGAGCTTTTACTTTGACCTTTCAAAGTGCCCTTGTCCTCTCTGAGGGTCCTTGACATTTTTTTTTCTCTGGAAAAAGGGAATTGCAATAGAAAATTGACTTCACACTACTGTGAGAACTGGTAAAACAATATTGATTCATCTGTTTCTTTAGTTTCTTGTGCTGATTCTCAACTCACAAGATATTTGGTCAGGAAGGAAGAATGAATATAAACTGTGGAAATGTAGGAAAAATGGCAATGTGAAAACAATATGGAAGCTGTATCTTTCCTTTATTGCATTGGAACCAATTTCAGATTTTGTTTACCGTCAAGCTTAAATTTGCTACCACACATGACCTGCAGGAGAAGTACAACTATTGCCACAAAGTCCCTCTTGAACCAGTCCCAAAAATCAGAGAACCTGGAAGAATATAACCCTGGTAGCTGGAGGTGTGAGCCTGGCTACTGCCATTGCTTACAAGGGGAACCAGCAGATGCACAAAATTTGTGATCTACAACAGGGCTCCTGACCTAAATCATTCTTCCAAGAGTGAAACATAGTTGAAGTTTTATTTCTACTTTGGAAATATTAGGCAAAATTTTATGGGAGCCAACTCTAACTGGAAACATGCAAAGTGGAAAATGTAGTTTTTCATAGCCAATTTGACATGGGACAGAGCTTTCATAGTATAACACTTGTCAACTTGGCACCCATACACACTTCCAACTAAAGAAAAGATCAGTACTGGTCATTTTGGCTCAGTGGATAGAGCATCAGCCAGAGGACTGAAGGGTCAAGGATTTGATTCCAGTCAAAGGCACATACCTTGATTGCAGTCTCAATCCCCAGACCCTGGTCGGGGTGCATGCAGGAGGCAACCAATCAATATCTCTCTCACAGCAATCTTTCTTTCTCTGTGTCTTTCCCTTCTCTTCCACTCTCTGTAAAAATCAATGGAAAAAAATATCTGTGAGTGAGGATTAACAACAACAACAACAAAAAGAAAAGATAGAAGAAAAATGGTCAATGTGAGCACATATATTTTTATATCAAAATAAGGAAGGAACACTGATGACTATTACAGTCCTGTGTTTTGCAAATGGTCTTGTGGTCATAACTGGTGTCTTCAACTATCTTTTCCAATACCCACTCTATATATTTATTATCATCAGAAAGACTCTTACCTGGGTGAGGTTCCTTGCCTGGTGGGGTAATCCAAATCTTCATTTCTGGAAGGCCGGACCATTAGCAGTCCACCTTGTAATCATTGTTGTAGTTAATCACAGAACATAGTAATACTAAAAGGCACCCCTAGGAAACTGCTGCATTACAAACCCTCATTTTGTATAGCAATGAAATTTACTCTTGAGAGTCAGGATCTATCAGCCCAATTAGTACTCTAACCCCCTTATTTTCCAGTTAATTCAGTTGACATGAGTTACCTAAGGTGACCAGGTTATAATCTCAACTACAAGTTCAATGGAATCATTGCTGACTCCCATGGTAGAAGCATTCATCCATTCATTTGAAAATTAATGCATTTGTAGCAGGAAAGCCTAATTGGATGTGACATGAAGCAAGAATTCTGCTAGTGGATTAGTAGGGGAATAATGAGAATATCCACACATATTTTAATGTCTTGATTCCCCAACATGTGGATACAGGCTATTGGAGAAACAGCACCATATTTGGAGGCTGATTTAGATCCTATACCACATCACAGAGGTTATTTCCCTGCCCTACTAGATGTTGTCATTTAGCTGACTCTAACTCAGTCAGCAAAAGACCATTCCACTATCAGGTCAGCTACCCAAGTTTATAAGAGACATGGTTCATATCAGTGAATTTTATGAATATCAACCCATTGCCACATTTAGTTTGGTTTGAAATGAGGTGGGGTTTGTTTGTTTGTTTGCTTTTGTGTGTGTGTTTTTGGTCAGAAGAGATGCAATGTAGAATACCAAGATGGTAGATAAGGTGGTCTGTAAGTTCACACACAGATTATAGTTTTGGCACAAGCATTGCAGTCAAGAAAAGCAAAGCCACATTTGGAGTCAGTCTCTATTCCTGTGAGAAAAAAACAATGCCCCTTCTATGATGAAAGTGGTTTGATGTTATCAAGCTAAAACCAGGTACCTTGCTAGTACCCCTGAGGAATAGGGCCATATTTGAATCTATCTGCTGGTATCTACAGTAGCAATAGCCATATTGATCTTGATGAATAGAGGTCCATGTTTCTAAGTCTGAGCATAAATTTATACCACTTGGCATGGCCACTTTCTTCATGAGCTTACCTGGCAAGGACAGAATGTCAGAGAAAAGCAGCTGATTGACAGCCACAGAAGGCATCATTTTATCCACCTGATTGTTAAACTTCCACTCTACTGATGTTGATTTTTGGTGAGCTTTCATGTCAGACACAAATACCTATATACTATATGTACACTTGCAGAGTTACACACATATCTCTTCTCCAGATCTCCTTATTACCTACTTTCCAATCATATTCTTTCCATGTCCCCAATCATCCAGGTAAACCATTAACCAATGTCCACAATTTAGGGTTGATGCAAATCTCTGTTTAAGTTTCCTTCCAGGTAAAATGAACAATCTGTACACTGCTTAAAGTCCTTCCAACTGAGAGATTTTCCTTCATCACTATACTTCATAACTAATTATTTTTTAGTTTTCCATTACAATTTACATTAAACATTATTTTGTATCAGTTTCAGGAGTACAGGTTAGTTGTTAGACAATCAAATATATTACAAAATATTTTACTGGTATTGCCAGTACCACCTGGCATCATACATATTTATTACAATACTAGAGGCCTGGTGCACAAAATTCGTGCACGGGGGAGGGGGGTGTCCCTCAGCCCAGGCTGCACCCTCTCAAATCTGCAACCCCTCGAAGGATGTCCTACTGCCGGTTTACAGGGATCGGGCCTAAACTGGCAGTCGGACATCCCTCTCGCAATCTGGGATTGCTGGCTCCTAACCGCTCACCTGCCTGCCTGCCTGCCTGATTGCCCCTAACCACTCTGTCTTCCTGCCTGCTTGCCCCCAACTGCCTCCCCTGCTGGCCTGCTCTCCCCCAACTGCCCCCCTACTGTCCTGATCACCTCCAACTGACCCTCACTGACAGCCTGCTCACCCCCAACTGGCCCCCCTGCTGGTCTGCTTACCCCCAAAGGCCCCACCCCCCACCAACATGATCACCCACAACAGCCCTCCCCTCTTGGCCTCTAACCACCTCTGCCTCGGCCCCGCCACCATGGCTTTGTCCAGAAGAATGTCCGAAAGGTCTCCCAGTCTAATTAGCATATTACCCTTTTATAAGTATATATAGAGGCCTGGTGCATGGGTGGGGGCCAGCTGGTTTGCCCTGAAGGGTGTCCTGGATCAGGGTGGGGATTCCCTTGGGGCATGGGGCCCTCAGGTCCATTCATGCTGTCACAAATGATAAGATTTCATTCAGTTTTATGACCAAGTAATATTCCATTGTATATATGCACCACTGCTTTTTTATCTATTCATCTATTGATGGGCACTTGGGTTGCTTCCATAACTTGGCTATTGTAAATAACACTGTGATGAAGTGAGAGGTGCATATATTATTTCAAATTAGTGTTTTGGTTTTCTTTGGATACATCTCAGAAGTGGAATCATTAGGTCATAAGGAACTTCTAGTTTTAATGTTTTTGAAGAACCTTCATATTGTTTTCCATAGTGGTTGCACCAATCTGCAATCCCACCAGCACACACGAGGGTTGCCTTTTCTCCACATCCTCACCAATGCTTGTTGTTTTATTGATGGTAGCCATTATGAAATGTGTGAAGCCATATCTTGTGGTTTTCATTTGCATTTCTCTGATAACTAGTGCCTTTGAGCATCTTTTCATATGTTTACTGGCCATTTGTAGGTCCTCTTGGAGAAGTGTCTATTTAGCACCTCTGCTGATACCTTAATTGGATTGTTTTGTTTATTTTTTGGTGTTGAGTTGTATGAGTTCTTTATAAATTTTGGATATTAATCCTTTCTGGGATGTATCATGGCGAATATCTTCTTTTCAGTAGGCTGTCTTTATGTTTTGTTGATGGTTTCCTTTGCTGTGCAAAGTCTTTTTAGTTTGATGTAGTTCCATTTATTTATTTTTCTTTTGCTTTCCTTACCCAAGAAGATATATCAGAAAAAAAATATTGCTAAGAGAAATGTCAGAGATTTTACTTCTATGTTTTCTTCTATGAGTTTTATGGTCTCAAGTCTTACAATTAAGTCTTTAATCTATTTTTAGTTTATTCTTGTATATGGTGTAAGATGGTTGTCTAGTTCCATTTTTTGTATGTATCTGTCCAATTTTCCCAACACCATTTATTGAATAGACTATTTTTAGCCCACTGTATGGTCTTGCCTCCTTTGTCAAGTATTAATTGATAGTATCGGTGTAGGTTTACTTCTGGGTCTCTATTCTGATCCATTGATCTATATGTCTGTTTTTCAGCCAGTACCATGCTCTTTTGATTGTTATAGACTTGTAGTAGTATAGTTTGATATAAGGTAGCATGATACTTTCAACTTTGTTCTTCTTTCTCAAGATTATTGTGGCTTTTTCATGACTTTTTTGGTTTCACATAAATTTTTGGATTATTTGTTCTTGTTTGGTGAAATACACCATTGGTATTTTTATTGGAATTGTGTTGAATCTATAGATTGCTTTTATAGCCCTGACCAGTTTGGCTCCGTGGATAGAGTGTCAGCCTGTGGACTGAAGGGTCCCAGGTTCGATTCCAGTCAAGAGCATGTACCTTGGTTGCTGGCACATCCCCAGTAGAGGGTGTGCAGGAGGCAGTTGATAGATGTCTCTCTCACTCTCTCATCAATGTTTCTAACTCTCTATCCATTTCCCTTCCTCTCTGTAAAAAATCAATAAAATATATTTTAAAAAATACATATTCAGATTGCTTTTATAAAAAATCTATAGCATGGACATTTTAATGATGTTAATTCTTCCTATCCATGAACACAGTATATGCTTCTATTTATTTGTATTTCTTCAATTTCTTTCTTCAGTGTCATACTTTTCCAAGTACAGGTCTTTTACATCCTTTGTTAAAATTATTACTAGATATTTATTTTTAATTTTATTATCATTTTTAAAAAATCCTCACCTGAGGATAAGTTTATTTATTTATTTTGAGAGAGAGTGTGTGTGTGAAATGTCAATATGAGAGAGAATCATATATCAGTTGCCTCATGTATGCACCCTGACCAGGAATCAAACCCACAACCTAGGTGTGTGCCTTGACCAGGAATTGATTCCACAAACTTTTGGTGTATGGGATGATGCTCCAACCAACTGAGCTACCTGGCCAGGCTATTTTATTTATTTTGTGATGCAATTGTTACTGGGATTGTTTTCTGTGTTCTTTTCCAATACTTCATTATTGTGTATAAAAATGTAACCGATTTCTGAATATTTATTTTTGTATCCTACTTCTTTATTGAATTAGTTTATACATTCTAGTAGATTTTTTTTGTGCCATCTTTTTAAAAAAATATATTTTTATTCATTTCAGAGAGGAAGGAAGAGGAAGAGAGAGATAGAAACATCAGTGATGAGAGGGAATCATTGATTGGCTGCCTACTGCATGTCCCCTACTGGGGACTGAGCTCACAATCTGGGCATGTGCCCTTGACTGGCATCAAACCTGGGACCCTTGAGTCTGCAGGCTGACACACTATACACTGAGCCAAACTGGCTAGGGCTGTGTGTAATCTTATGGTTGTCTACTAGTATAAACAGTATAAAGTTATCCTATATAATAAAAGCCTAATATGCTGTGTCCAGTAAGCCATTCAACCAATCAAAGCATATTATGCTATTGATATGCTAAGGCCACTCAACAGCTCGCTATGATGTTCACTGACCACCAGGGGGCAGATGCTCTGACCGGTACATTAGCTTGGTGCTGGAGTCTGGCCAATCAGGACTGAGTGAGATGGGCCAGACAGGCCCTAGAGCCCTCCCGTGGTCCCTCCCCAGCTGGCCAACCTCCCGCATCCCTCCCCGCCATGATCATTCACTGGTGTGGTCCCTCGGCCTGGCCTTTGCCCTCTTCCAATGCAGGACCCCTTGGGCAATGTCTGAGAGCCAGTTTTGGCCCGATCCCACAGGCCAGGCTGCGGGAACCCACTGGTTCAGGAATTCATGCACTGGGCCTCTAGTCTTTAAATAATGACAGTTTTGCATTTTCATTTCCAATGTAGATGCCTTTTATTCTTCTTATTGTCTGAATGCTGTGGATAGGACTTCCAGTACTATGTTAATTTTGTATGGTTTTTCAAAATTTATCTTTATTGTGGAAAGTATTATAGATGTCCCCTTTGTTTGTTTGTTTGTTTGTTTGTTTGTTTTTCCCATTGATCACCTCCATCCTGCACCTGCCCCTCCCAGGCCTTCACCACTCTATTGTCTGTGTCCATGGGCTATGCATATATGTATATAACTATCCCAATTAATCACTCTTCCCCACCCCACCCACCCCCACCTTCCCTTTGAAATTCTTCAGTCTGTTCCATGCTTCTCCAGTACTATGTTGAATAAGAGTGGTGATAGGGGACATCCCTGTCTTATTTCTGACCTTAAAAAAAATGCTTTCAGTTTTTCCTTATTGAATATGATGTGAGCTGTAAGGTATTCATAAATTACTTTGTTATGTTGAGGTATATTCCCTCTATCACATTTTGCTGATATCACATTTTGCTGATAATTGTTATCATAAATGGATGCTGGATTTTTCAAATATTTTTTCTGCATCTATTGATATGACCATATGATTTTTATCCTTTATTTGTTTATATGGGTGTATCATGTTAACTGATTTTCAGATGTCATAACAACCTTGTATCCCAGGAATAAATACCATTGATCATGGCGTATGATCTTTTTAATGTATTGCTGAATTTGGTTTGCTAATATTTTGTTGAGGATTTTTGCATCTATGTTTATCAGGGATATTGGCCTATACTTTTATTTCTTTTTTAGTGTTTTATCTTGTTTGGAATTATGATATGCTGAATTTGTATAATAAGCCTGGGAGTTTGTTTTCTAGAACATTTTGGAATAATTAGAGAAGGATGTGTGTTAGCTCTTTGAATGTTTGGCGAAATTCACAAGCAAAGCCACCAGGGCCAGGACTTTTGTTGTTCGAGAGTATTTCCATTACTGTTTCAACTTCATTTCTGGTACTGGTCTGTCCATATTTTTTGTTTCTTCTTGATTCAGTTTTGGAATATTGTATGTTTCTAGGAATTTATATGTTTTTTCTAGACTATATAATTTGTTGCCAGATAGTTGTTCATAATACTTTTTTTTTACTATCTTTTGTATTTCTGCGGTGTCAATTATTACTTCGCCACTTTCATTTCTGATTTTATTTATTTGGGTTTGCTATTTTTTTCTTGAATATGGTTAAAGGTTTATCAGTCTTGTTTCTCTTTTCAAAGAACTAGCTCATGGTTTTATTTTTATATTGTTTTTTAGACTGTATTTCATTTATTTCTGCTTTGACATTTATTATTTCCTTCCTTCTACTCACTTTGGGCTTTATTTGTTGTTTCTTTTCTAGATCCTTTAGGTGTAAGGATAGATTGTTTATTTGAGATTTTTCCTGTTTCTTGAAGTAGACCTGTAATGTTAATAATTTCCCTCAGGAATGCTTTTGCTGTGTCCCATTGATTTTGGGTTGTAGTGTTTTCATTTTAATTTATCTCAAGGTGTCTTTTGACTTCATCATTGATCTCATTGTTAATCCCTTCATTTTTTAGCTGCCATATCTTTATGCATTTCTTAGATTATTCCTTATAATTGATTTCAAGTTTATTACCATTGTGTTTAAAGAATATGCTTGTTATGATTTCAATCTTTATAAATTTATTGAGATTTGCTTTATTTTCTAATATGTGTGGTCAATTTTAGAAAATGTCCCATGTGGACTTGAAAAGAAGTGCTTTAGGTAAAATCCTCTGAAACTATTAATTAAATTCATGATTATGTCATGTCCTTTGTCTCATTATAGTCTTTTTTTTAAGTTTAATTTTTTATATATTAAGTATTGCTATCTCAGCTATTTTTTGTTTCCATTTGCATGCAATATCTTTTCCTATTCCTTTACTTTTAGTCTCTGTGTGTCTTTCATTCTGAAGTGGGTCTCTTGTAGACAGCATCTATATGGGTTTTATTTTCTTATCCATTCAGCTACCCTATGTCTTTTGAGTAGAACTTTTAATTTATTTGCATTTAAAGTAATTATTGGTGGTTTCACATTTATTGCCATTTTACTCTTTATAATTATGTTCCTCTTTTTTTCTTTCTTCTTCTTAAGGAAGTCACTTAACATTTCCTATAATATTGGTTTGGTGGTAATAAACTCCTTTAACTTTTTTTTATCTGGAAATCTCTTTATTTATTTTTCAATTTTAAATGATAGCTTTGCAGGGTAGAGTAGTCTTGGACGTAGGTCTCTGCTTTTCATCACTTTGAATATTTCATGCCAATACCTTCTGGCATGAAATATTTCCATTGAGAAATCAATTGACAGTCATGGGTGCTTCCATGTAGGTAACTAAATTTCTTTTTTTTGCGGGGGAGATTCTATCTTTGTCTTTAACTTTTGACCTTTTGATTATAATGTATCTTGATATAGTCCTGTTTGGGTTCTTCTTGTTCAGGACTCTCAGAACTTCCTGGACTTGTGTGTCTTTTTCCTTAAGCTTTCAGTCATTATTTTTCAAATAGATTCTCAACCTCTTGCTTTCTCTTCTCCTTCTGGTGCCCCTATGATACGGATACTGTTACACTTAATATTGTCCTAGAAGTCCTTTAAACTATGCTAATTTTTAAAAATTCTTTTTCCTTTTTGCTATTTTGATTGCTTTTTGCTACCTTGACTTCCAAATCACTGATTTGACTCTTGGCTTCATTTATCCTGCTGTTATTTGATTCCTTCTAGTGTGTTTTTTTGTTTTGTTTTGTTTTGTTTTGTTTTAAATATTGCATTCTACATTTCTGACTGTTTCTTTCCTTTGGGTTCTATGTCTTTTTTATGGTTATTATCTCATTATTTAAGCTCTTACTGAGTTCATTGATTCTCCCTCTAAGTTCCTTGAGCATCCTTCTAACCATTGTTTTGAACTCTGTATTTGGTAGATTTCTTGTCTTCATTTCTTTTCATTATTTTTTGGGGGAACTTGTCCTATTCTTTCATATGTGGCATGTTTCTTTGTCTCCCTATTTTTGCTGCTCCTTTGTATTTGTTTCTTTGTATTAGGTAGACCTGCTATTTCTCCCAGTTTTTCTATGTTGCCTCATGTAGTAGGAATCCTGTAGGGCTCAGTGGCACAGACTATGTGTTCACTTGAGTTAGGTACTGAGGAATGTCTTTTGTGCAGATTATGTGACCTTTCCTGTTTTAGTTGAGCCTTGATTACTATTGGCCCATCCATGTATGGTGTTGATCCTCAGGTTGTCTGTCTATGAGTACTGACCCAGATCACAACCTACATACTGCTATGTGGGGGTTGACCCCATGATGCAGAACTCCCCCCAGCAGTGCCTGGTGCCTGCTGAAATCCCCCTTTGAATGTGTTGCCTGTGAAGCTAATTGGGTCCTACTCTGATGTGGTCTGAAGCCCACCACTGGATGTGTTGGTTCTAAGGCATCTTGCAAGGGACTCTGGTGAAGTTCAATGCAAGGTGCTGCCTGTGACCGGTTCTGGGCTACCTGTTTAGAGCTACAAAGCAATCCACTGTTTATGCCTGCCTCTGCTTGGCCTGGGTGTGTATGGGAGGGGCCAAACTACATAAGAAGGCTGGCTTCCACCAGCACTGAGTAGAGTTTGGTCAGCAAAAGGCGCAAGACACCCCAAGATCCACCTCTGCCTGCTAGCTGCCTATTAGGCTCAGTCACCAAAAGAGCCTATGGCAACATGCATATTACACAAGGCAGATTCTCTGTAAGTCACAGGCAAGGGTGAGTGGGGTTCACCAAATTGATACAGGTTCAACCTTGGTGCCTGTGTTGGGGGCTGGGGGTATGAGACCATTCAGTAAAAGTCTCAGGGTACACCAAGGCCATCCACCATCTGTTGGGGACATATTTGTAGTGGGGGGGGGTTGTCTCGGAATTTTCAAGGTGAGGTTAGAAGAGCTCATCAGGCCAAAACAACCAATATTTGGCCTTGTGCATAGAGGGGTCTGCAAAGGAATGGTGGAGTTAAGCTGTGCAAGAGAAAAATGACTGCTGCCCTAGAGCTACACATCTCTGTGTTGATTTCTGCCACCCTGAGTCTGCCCATACCTTTTTTGAGAGCCTTCCAAAAAAGTCTACATGGAGGGCCCAGGCTGGCCATAGCCAGCAGACTCATCTGAAAGGCATGAGCTCATCAGGGTGGGGCAACAGGAAGTTGGGAGGGTGAAGGTAGTACATTTCCTCAAGCTGGTAACATTTGGAGGGGCATGCTTGACCCAGGAAAGATGGTATCTGTGGCCAGTGTGAAAGGGACTCAGCACAGGGACCTTGATGCCTACCCCTCCAGCCTTCTCCCCATAGTCAGTTACCCAGGCTTTCCCTGTATAATTGCAGTCTGCTCTAAGCTGCCTTCTCTGTGATGGATCCCAGGGTGAGTGGTCGCAAATGAGATTTTGTTCACTGGCCCTTTGAGAGAGTGCTTGGGTTTCTAGCAGACTATTTGCTGATTTTCACAGCCAGATGTTATGTGGGCTCCTTTTCTATCTCTGCTGATCCAGGCTGGAGAGCCTGGCATGGGGTGAGACTCCTCACTCATCAGGGTGGACCTTTGCAGCTGAGATATCCCTTTATATTCTCAACTGTTGGACCTAGGTATAGGGCCAACCCTTTTCTGGTCTCCTCCTTTTCTACCATAAGAAATTTCTATGTGGCTTCTTCTGTAAATTGTTGCTTATAAGATTTCTGTTCATATAGTCTTCAGTTGGCTATTCAGGTGATTGTTCTATAATTTAGTTGTAATTTGGGTTTGGTCTGAGAAGCAGTGAATATAACTTCCAGCTAATTCACTACCAAGATTCTAGGATCTACACCACTGTACTATTTTTAAATCCTCACCCAAAGATATTTTTTCCATTGATTTTCAGAGAGAGTGGAAATGAGGGGGAGAGAGAGAGAGAGAGAGAGAGAGAGAGAGAGAGAGAGAGAGAGAGAATGAGAGAGTTAGAAAGAGCGAGAGAGACATTGATGTGAAAGAGATAAATCAATTGGTTGCCTCCTGCATGGGACTGGGATCAAACCTGCAACCCAGGTACATGGCCTTGACCAGAATTGAACCCATGACCCTTTATTGCACAGGCCAACACTCTAACCACTTAGCAACACCAGCCACGGCCCTATCACTGTACTTTTAAGATCAGCTTATGGTTTGATGCTGAACTCTATAATAAACTGAATGTTTGACCATGGGCCACCAAAAAATCATGTGATCTGAATTTCCTATGATTAACTGAATATTGCTTAACACACTCAAGCAGATGATTAGTGCCTTTGAGCATTTTTTCATATGTCTGTTGGCCTTCTGTATGTCCACTTTGGAAAAGTGTCTATTGGCTCCTTTGCTCATTTTGTTTTTGGATTGTCTACCTTTTAAGTTGTATAAGTTCCTTATATATTTTAGAAATTAAATCTTTATGAAATGTATCATTGTCAAATATTTCCTTCCATGCAGTGGTTTCCCTTAACACACTCAGCAGCACTTCTTCAATAAATAACAGTGGTCTAAAAAAAAGTAGAGTAGGCTTGAGCAAGTCCTGAAAAAACAAGAAATTTGCACAAGTATGGTATAATATAAAATACATATTTGGTCTTTGTTCCTAGTTTCTGGCACTGAAATCCTTGGCAGTAAATGTTTAATAGATATAGTGATATCCCATCTATTTGGGTCTTTAGAAAAGGATAAGAGGATATGGAATGCCCTTGCAGGGTATAATACAGAGAACAAAATGCCAATATTATAAAAGAAATGCATACAATTGAAGGAAGGATGCAGACAGCCTGATTAAATATATAGAACAAATGACAAGTGTCCCTTTGTGGAATTGCTGTGTTGATACTCCAGATGATTAACTTGGCATATGTAATCCAAGCTGGTATTATCTTGCCCCATCTCATCAGCTACTTAAGCCTGTCCTTTAATTGTCTTTTAAATTGTGTAATCACTTCTGTGGCTTGGGTGTAATATGAAGAGCTGAGATTGCATCATATACTCCATGATGGGGTCCACTGCTGTGTATTTAGGATCACCAATCTGGAGCAAATTGTTAGATGCAATGTGTTCAGGAAACCTGAATAGGAATCAAATATGGTTTTGTAGATCTTGGATAATGTGGCATAAGTCAGTGGAATACACAGGAAACGCTAGACCAGATAACAAAGCAGTCAGGATCCAATGAAACTCTCTAGATCGGACCAGAGGCTAAATGTGATTAACATATTAAGTATGCCATGGTCCATTGGCTTATAAAATTGTTCCTAGACAGTGTTTGTAGCCTTGGCCACAGTTTGGTGGCTGTAACAGCTTTACCATGATGCTTTAGCATTTTCTTTTTAAAAAATCTTTTAAAAAAATTATCTTTATTGTTGAAAGTATTGCAGATGTTCCCTTTGTGTGTTTCTTTTTCCGATTGACCCCCTCCACTCCGCACCTGCCCTTCCCAGGCCTTCAACACTCTATTGTCTGTGTCCTTGGGCTATGCATATATGCATATAAGTTCCCCGGTTAATCACTACCCCCACCCTCACCCACACCTTCCCTCTGAAATTCATCAGTCTGTTCCATGCTTCTATGACTCTGGATCTATTTTGTTCATCAATTTATTTTTTTCACATATGAGTGAGATCATGTGATATTTATCTTTCTCTGATTGCCTTATTTCACTTAGCATAATACTCTCCAGGCCCTTCTATGCTGTATAAAAGGGTAAGAGACCTTTCTTTTTTATTGCTGCATAGCATTCCATGGTGTCAATGTATCATAGATTTTTTTATCCACTTATCTGCAGATGGGCACTTGAGCTGTTTCTAAATCTTAGCTATTGTAAATAGTACTGCTATTAACATAGAGGTGCATATATTCTTTCTGAATGGTGTTTCAGATATCTTAGGATATATTCCTAGAAGTAGAATCACTCGGTCAAATGGGAGTTCTATTTTCAATTTTTGAGGAAACTCCATACTGTTTTCATAATGGCTCTACCAGTCTGCATTCCCACAAGTAATGTGCTAGTGTTCCCTTTTCTCCACATCCTGGCCAACACTTTTCATTTGTTGATTTGTTGATGGTAGTCATTCTGACATGTGGGAGGTGATACTTGATTGTGATTTTAATTTGCATCTCTCAGATGATTAGTGCCTTTGAGCATTTTTTCATATGTTTGTTGGCCTTCTGTATGTCCACTTTGGAAAAGTGTCTATTGGCTCCTTTGCTCATTTTGTTTTTGGATTGTCTACCTTTTAAGTTGTATAAGTTCCTTATATATTTTAGAAATTAAATCTTTATGAAATGTATCATTGTCAAATATTTCCTTCCATGCAGTGGTTTCCCTTTTCATTGTGTTTATGGTTTCTTTTGCTGTGTAGAAGCTTTTCATTTTTATATAGTACCATTGGCTTATTTTCTCCTTAGTTTCCTTTGCCCTAGATGTATCGCTAAATTATTGCTATGAGAGATATCTGAGATTTTGCTGCTTGTGGTTTCTTCTAAGATTTTTATGGTTTCATGACTTACATTTAAATCTTTTATACATTTTCCGTTTATTCTTATGTATGGTGTAAGTTGGTGGTCTAGATTCATTTTTGTGCATGTACCTGTTCATTTTTCCAAGCACCATTTATTGAAGAGACTGTCTTGACTCCATTGTATGCTTTTGCGTCTTTTGTCAAATATTAATTGAGCATAATGGCTTGGGTCTATTTTGGGGTTCTCTATTCTGTTCCATAGATCTACATGCCTTTTTTTTGTGCCAGTACCAGGCTTTTCTGAGTACAGTAGCTTTGTAGTATAACTTGATAGCTGGTATTGTGATCCCTCCAATTTTGTTCTTCTTTCTCAAGATTGCTGTGGTTATTTGAAGTCTTTTTTTTTATTATTCCATATAAATTTTTGTAGTGTTTGTGCTAGATCTGTGATGTATGGCATTGGTATTTTTAATAGGAATTGCTTTGAATCTATAGATTTCTTTGGGTAGTGTGGACATTTTAATGACGTTGATTCTACCAATCCAATAACATGGTATATTCTTCCACTTGTTTATATCTGCTCTATATATTTTTTTCAATGTTTTATAGATTTGCAAGTACAGGTCTTTTACTTCCTTGGTTATGTGTATTCCTAAGTATCATATTTTTTGTTTCAATGGTAAATTTTATTGTTTTTTTCATTTCTCTTTCTGAGAGCTCACTATTGGTGTATAAAAATGCCATCAATTTCTGAGTGTTGATTTTCTATCCTACAACATTCTGAATTTGTTTATTAAATCTAGTAGTATTTTTTTGGTGGAGTCTTTAGGGTTTTCTATGGACAATACCATGTTATCTGTGAATAACAAGTTTTACATCCCACTTTACAATTTGGATGCCTTTTATTTTTTCTTCTTGTCTGGTTGCTATGGCTAGGACTTCCAGTAATACGTTGAATAAGAGTGGTGGAAGCAGACATCCCCATCTTGTTCCTGTTCTTAGAGGAAAGGCTTTTTGTTAATGCCCACTGTGTATGAGGTTGGCTGTAGGTATGTCATGTATGGCTTTCATTATGTTGAGATATGATGCCTCTATTCCAGGGGTGGGCAAACTTTTTGACTCGAGGGCCACAGTGGGTTCTTAAACTGGACCGGAGGGCCGGAACAAAAGCATGGATGGAGTGTTTGTGTGAACTAATACAAATTCAAAGTAAAGGAACGGAGGGGAGAGCAAGAGAACCGGATAGAACAGCCAGATCCGGCCCACAGGCTGTAGTTTGCCCAAGGCTGCGTCTATTCCTACTTTGTTGAAAGTTTTCTTTTTTATTAAAAAATCATGTAGGATTTTGTCTAATGCTTTTTTTGAATCAATTACTATGACCATGTGATTTTCATCATCCAGTATGTTTATGTGATGTATCACATTTGTTGATTTGCGAATATTGTACCAGCCTTGCATACCCAGTATTTGTGTATGATCATTTTAATATATTGCTGGATCTGATTTGCTAATATTTTGATGAGGATTTTAGCATCTATGTTCATTAGGGATATTAGCCTTTAATTCTCTTTCTTTGTAGTGTTTTTATTTGGAATTAGGGTAATGCTGGCCTAATAAAAGGAGCTTGGTAGTGTTCCTTTCTCTTGAAATTTTTGGAATAGTTTATGGAGGATAGTTGTTAGTTCTTTCAATGTTTGGTAAAACTCCTCTATGAAGCCGTCTGGACCAGAGATTTTGTTTGCTGGGAGTTTTTATTATTATTATTATTATTACTGTTTGAATTTCAACAGTATTTTTTGGCCTATTCAGGTTTTCTTATACTTCCTGACTGAATTTTGGAACATTGAATTTTTCTAGTACTATATCCATTTCATCCAGTTTTTCCAGTTGTTTGGAATATAGTCATTCATACTATTATGTTTTTTGATCCTTTGTATTTCTGGGTTGTCAGTTGTTACTTGATCTCTTTGTTTCTGATTTCATTTATTTGAGTCCCCTCTCTTTGTTTCTTGATGAGTCTGACTAGAGGTTCATCAATCTTGTTTATTTTTTTCAAAGAACTCTTGGTTTTATTGATTTTTTTTTGTCTCTATGTCATTTATTTCCACTCTGAGCTTTATTATTTCCTTCCTTCTACTTACGCTGGGCTTTTTTTGTTGTTCTGTTTCTAATTCTTTAAGTTGTAGGGTTTGATAACTTATTAAAAGTTTTTCTTCTTTTTTTTTTTTTGAGGTAGGCCTGTAATTATATGAACTTCCCTCTCAGGGCAGTGCATTCTTGTTTGTACAAGAACTTCCCTCTCAGGACTGATTTCACTGTGTCTGACAGATTTTGGGTTGTTATGCATTCATTTTCATTTGTTTCCAGGACGTTTTTTTATTTATTTCTAGATATCATTGGTAACCTATTCATTGTTTAATAAAATGTTATTTAGCCTCCATGTGTTTGAATGCTTTTGAGTGTTTTTATTGTAGTTGATTTCTAATTTCATGCCATTGTGATCTGAGAAGATGCTTGATAGGATTTCAATCTTCTTGAACTTGAAGAGACTTGTTTTGTGTCCTAACATGTGGTCTATGTTTGAAAATGTTCAATGTGCACTTGAGAAGAATATATTCTGTAGCTTTTGGGTCAAATGATCTGTAAAGGTCAATTAATTCCATCTGATGCAGTGTGTTATTTAGTATCACTATTTCTTTGTTGATTTTTTTGTCTAGATCTATCCATTGATATCAATGGGGTGTTAAAGCCCCCTACTTTGATTGTATTGCTGTCAATCTCTCCCTTAAAATCCTCCAGAAGTATTATATCCTATCTAATAAAAGAGAAACATGCAAATTGACCGTACCTCTGCTACGCCCACAAGCCACACCCACCAGCCCATCAGGATCAAGTATGCAAATTAACCTACCCAAGATGGTGGTTAATTTGCATATCCAGGTCCAGAGCGAAGACTGAAGACAGTGTAGAAGGAAGCCAAGCACTGCAGAAGGGAGAGAAGCTGCAGAGACATCAGGTAGCTGAATGAATAAGAAAACATGACCCATATATACGCTGTCTAAAAGAGATCCACCTCAGAACAAATAACTCACACAGAATGAAAGTGAAGAGATAGAAAAGAATTTTCCAGGCAAGTGGAAATGAAAAGAAATTTGGGATAGCAATAGTTATATCTGACAAAATAGGTTTCAAAGTGAAGGCCATAACAAGAGTTAATGAAGGCCACTTTATAATACTAAAGGGATCTCCAACTTCTCCTGAGGGGTCCCAGATTGCTAGAGGGTGGTTCTCGGGTGACTCACCCTGGAATTGGGCTCCCTCTTCTCTGATTCTGGGGTGTGTCACCCGAGAACCACCACTGCCAAGTCACTGCAACTCAGCAGCTCCTACATTGAGCATCTACCCCCTTGTGGTCAGTGTGCATCACACCTACTGGCCAGTTGGATGGTTGGATGGCCGCTTAGCCTTTTATATATAGATAGGTACTTATTACCATTCTTATTCTGTATGCCTGTGTTCTCTTTCTTTCTTTTTCTTACAATAGTCTCTTTAGCATTTCTTGCAGTGCTGTTTGGGTGGTAATAAACTCTTTTAGCCTTTTTTTTTGTCTGTTAAACTCTTTATTTAACCTTCAATTTTGAATGATAGCATTGCTGTATAGTCTTTGGTTCAGTCCCTTGGTTTTCATTATTTTGTCTACTTCACACCATTACCTTCTGACCTGAAGTGCTTCTGATGAGAAGTAAGCTGACAATATAATGGGAGCTCTTTGTAAGTAACTTTTTGTTTCTCTTTTATAGCCTCTAAGATTCTTTCTTTGTCTTTAATATTTGCCATTTTAATTATTATGTGCCTAGGTGTGCATCTTTTGGGGTTCTTCTTGATTGGGACTCTCTGTGTTTCCTCAGAATAGCTTGAGTGACTTTTTCATTCACCAGGTTAGGGGAAAATTTCTGCGATTATTTCTTCAAACCAATTCTATGTTCCTTTCTCAGATTCTTCTCCTTCTGGTACCCCTATCATGCAAATGTTTTTATGTTTCATATTGTCTCAATGCTCCCTTAGACTCTCCTCCTCCTTTAATTTTTTTTCCCATTTGCTGCTCTGATTATGTGTTTTTTTTTTCTACCTTTGCTTCCAATTTGCTGATTTGGCCCTCAGCTTCTTCTAGTTTACTGTTGAATCTTTCCAAGGTCTTCTTTATTACACCTATATCATTCCTCATTTCCAATTAATTATTTTTTATTGTTTCAAGCTCTCTTTTCATGTTGGTGTAGCTCTCTTTCAGTCCCTTATAATTCACATTAAGTTGCTTGTAGTTCTCACTTAATTGCTTGAGCAACCTTATTACCATTACTCTGAATTTTTTAACTAACAAATTGCTTGCATCTGTTTCATTTATTTCCTTTACTCATGATTCCTCCTTTTCTTTCATTTGGGGGTTGTTTCTTTGTCTTCCCATTTTTTCTTTCTCTGTGTTTTTGTTTCTATGTATGAGATCAAACTTCTATGCCTCCCAGGCTGTGTGGTGATATTATGTAGTAGGTGTTTTGTGGGACCCAGTGGTGCATCTTTTAGATCTCCTGACCTGGGTGTTCTATGAAAGCCCTTGCTTGAGTTATTTGAGTTCTCATGTTGTATTTGAATCTTGAATGTTATTGTCCCATTTGTGGATGAGTTTCCTCTCAGGCTGACTGACTATGTGGCACACCTCCAACCACGTCATGTAAGCTTTTGTGGAGTTGCTGACTGAATAGAACAAAATACAACACAACAAAACATGAAACAAAAGAAACAAAACAAAAACATACATGAGAACCCCTAGACCACCAACAAAAGTAACCACCAGAGAAGAGAGAATTAGGAAAGAGAAAAGAGAGCAAGAATTACAGAAAAAAATAAAGAAAAAAATACAAGGACAAAACAAACAAACAAAAAAGCACCAACAAAAAGAGGGGGAAGGAATATGTAGATGCAGAGCTGAAATAAAGAAAATATGAATAAAGAATTAGGGAAATAGGGAAGAAAAATGGTTTAAAATAAAGCAGGGAGAAAAAAATTAAAGAAAAGAAAAGCAAAAAATAGTGTCAAAAGCATATAGACCTAAAATAATAAAAGGATAAAAGATGAGAAAGTAGGAGTAAAAGAAGAGAGAAAAAAATTAGTGGGGAAAAAAGAAAAAAAAAAGAAAAGAAATTGAGTAGGAAGAGGAAACTTAGATATATGTTATAAACAAGAGACTAGAATAATAGCAAATAAATAAAGCAGAGGGATAAATAAGGTAAATTTAAAAAGGGAAAAAAATAAAGGATAGAGAAAAAATTTAAAAAGAAAAGAAAAAAGTGAAGTGGTGTTTGTTTCAACCAAGTTTAGTGCCCCATGGGAGCTCCCTTTGGATCCTACTCTTCTATTCTGTCTGCCAATTCTGTGATTCCTGTGAGGTACTTAGGTGGTAACCATTGACAGAAACTGTCCTCCTTTGGCCTTCAGCAACCTGGTTGAAGCTAAAGTGATCCACAGATCTGCCATTTGTGTCTGTATTCTGAGAATTAGGCTGCAAGCAGGAAGGGCCAATCTGCCCTTTACAGTAGGTTTGTTAGTAGCATGAGTCTCAGGTTTGGGTCATCAAAGTTTTCCTGGTTCCCTGGGCTCTGCCTCTGCCTACCTTTTCCTGATAGCCACCCCTCAATCTTAATCACTTAAAAGTATGTTTCTGAAATGGCTTTAGGTGGGGAAGGTGCTGTTTAGGTTTCATGGACTGTGGTGGGTGTGTATCTCTGTCCCAGAGCTACTGCTCCCCAAATGACCCAAAATATTACTCTGCCCTCAGCTGGATAGAGATCCTTGTATGGAGACCAGTGGGGTGGGATGGAAACCTGGAGTTTTTATCAGCTCTCCCATGTGGGGAAAGCACCAGTCTGGTTCCCAGGATAGTGGGGTGGATGGCCTCTCCCCCAATCCAGTCACTGATGCTCTCCCTAAGACTGTTCAAACCTGTAGGCTTGGCCTCTGCTTTTGTTTTCTCTGAAAAGGTCAAATTGAAGGGTGTGGCATGCAGGGCTCCTGAGAGTGGGACAGGCTGTATTGTTTGTGTGTGTGTGTGTGTGTGTGTGTGTGTGTGTGTGTGTGTGTGTGTGTGTGTTTTCTTTTCCTGCCCTGTGGCTACTGGGAGCAGCTATCTCCTCTCAGGAAAAATGACCATTCCTGTTTGGGAGCCTATGACCAAATACTACTTGCTGCTGCTTTTCCACATCTCCCCGCAATGCTTCCAACTCTAGCCCCTCTTAGGCACCTGGAGTCTGCATCTCCCTCCCTGCACTAAAGCCTCAGGTGAGTACCTGCAAATGAAAACTCCTGTACCCTGGGTTTAATGAACAAAACAAAAATGAAACTGGCTTTCTCTCTGCCAGCTCTGGTCTAAACTCCGCCACAGCCAGCAGCCCTGCCACCTTTCACGGCTGTATGTTACGTGGGCCATGGGTCTCACCTCTGGTGCTCTGGGATGTGAAGCTCATCGTGAGTTCCAGGACTCTATCTTCTGAGGGGACAGATCCCCCCATAGCCAGGAGCTCACTTGCTCTCAGCCTGCTGGCATGCATCCTCTGAAAGCTGGGTCACCTCCCCTCCTTGCCCTTCCTATTGGTCTCCTGGTGTTTTCTGGACTTCCTTGATGTACATCTCTTCCACAGGTGGACCTCAGTTGGTAATTCCAGGTGAATGTTCTCTGATTTAGTTGTATTTCCAGTCTGTCCCTGGGAGGAGGTGCACGACAGGTCTGCCTATTCAGCTGCCATTTTTTTAAATCCTGTTTCTGCTTTGGCATTTTTAAAAATAAATCTTTATTGTCCAGATTATTACAGTTGTTCCTCTTCCCCCCAACCCCATAGCTCCCCTCCACCCGGGTCCCACCCGAACCCCCTACCCTTACCCCCCCCAACTGACCTCGTCCATAGGTGTACCATTTTTGTGTCCAGTCTCTTCCCACACCCCCCACACCCCCTTCCCCTGAGAATTGTCAGTCCACTCCCTTTCTATACCCCTGATTCTATTATATTACCAGTTTATTCCGTTCATCAGATTTTTTATTCACTTGATTTTTAGATTCACTTGATAGATATATATTTGTTGTCACTTTGTTGTTCATAATTTTTATCTTTACCTTTTTCTTCTTTTTCCTCTTCTTAAAGAATACCCTTCAGCATTTCATATAATACTGGTTTGGCGGTGATGAACTCCTTTAGGTTTTTCTTATCTGTGAAGCTCTTTATCTGACCTTCAATTCTAAATGATAGCTTTTCTGGGTAGAGTAATCTTGGTTGTAGTTTCTTGCTATTCATCACTTTGAATATTTCTTGCCACTCCCGTCTGGCCTGCATAGTTTCTGTTGAGAAATCAGCTGACAGTCGTATGGGTACTCCCTTGTAGGTAACTAACTGTGTTTCTCTTGCTGCTTTTAAGATTCTCTCTTTGTCTTTTGCCCTTGGCATTTTAATTATGATGTGTCTTGGTGTGGTCTTCTTTGGATTCCTCTTGTTTGGGGTTCTCTGTGCTTCCTGGACTTGTAAGTCTATTTCTTTCACCAGGTAGGGGAAGTTTTCTCTCATTATTTCTTCAAATAGGTTTTCAATATCTTGCTCTCTCTCTTCTTCTGGCACCCCCATAATTCGGATATTGGTATGCTTGAAGTTGTCCCAGAGGCTCCTTACACTATCTTCATATTTTTGGATTCTTTTTTCTTTTTTCTTTTCTGATTGGGTGTTTTTTGCTTCTTTGTATTTCAAATCTTTGACTTGCTTCTTGGGATTCTCTAGTCTGCTGTTGGATCTCTGTATATTATTCTTTATTTCAGTCAGTGTATGCTTAATTTCTAATTGGCCCTTTTTCATATCCTTAAGGGTCTCACTAAATTTCTCAGGAACCAAGATGGCAGCATAGGTAAACACCCAAACTTGCTGCTGCACACAACTACATCAAAACTACAACTAAAAGACAAAATGAATAACATCCAGAACCACGGGAAGGCTGACTGAGTGGAAATTCTACAACTAGAAGGAAAGAGAAAAGTGCATTGAGTCCGGTAGGTGGTGTGGAGGTGTAAAAGTGTGAAGGTACGGAGGCGTGCACGGAAACAGGCTGGCAACTGGGTATGCTGTTGTCTTTTTCTATTGGGAGGGAGATACAAGCTCCCAACTCTTCTGAACTCCAGTTCCGGGCAAGACTTTGGGGACCCAGACTCAGGTGAGTACCTGCATATACAGAGAGAAACTGGACTGTCTGGCATCAGGCCGGAATACGAGGGCAGCTTTCTCTCAGAGGTGCTTGCAGCGATCATTGTTCCTGCACAGTGCTGAGGGACACAGAGCCCCGGGGACCTCTTCAGGGTAGGGCTGATGGGCAGTCATTGCTGTTTTCTCCATCCTGGTGATTCCCTGAGACCCCACCCCACCCAATTTACAACCCCACCCAAGCTGTGCACAGAGGCTTTTGCATATGAATGACCTGGCCCTTTGCAATCTAACAAACTGCAGCTGGGTCAGATGCCCCAGAGCCTCCAAAAAAAGGCCCAAGGCTCCACAGCAGCTTGCATTGCTTCACAGCTGGGCCTCATCTGGGCACCTCCAAACCCCAAACAAAGAGGAGGAATTTGCAGATCTCTCTGTAGCTCCTGCTGGGTGGCCTCAGGCAGTGGCTGACTTTGCACCTCCTTGGAGATCCAAGAGCCAGTGTACCCAGTGGTCAGAGTGAGACCATCCAGATTACAACTCTGCACATCCATAAGAGACACACTCAGGGGGCAGACTCAGTGAGCGCCAAAACCCCACTGAAGCAAGTCCTGCCCCATAAGGGTGTCTCCAGCACAGAAGTTCTCCCATTGTAGACACAACTGGTCCTCACAGCCAATTGGCCTGGAGGTCAATTCCTCCCAGTGATACCAACAGCAATCAAGGCTAAACTACAACAAGACTGTGCACACAGCCCACAAAGGGGTGCACCAAGAGTGTCCACCTCAGGTGACTGGGGAGGCTGAGCCACTGGGCCCTATAGGACACCTACCACACAAGGCCACTCTATCAACACAGGGAAACATCCAAAATTCAGAGACAAAGAAACAGGTTACAAATGAAAGAAATGGAGGAAAGCAAACTACTGGATATATAGAGTTCAAAACCATGGTTATAAAGTTACTCTGCTTTAGCATTTTCTGATGGCAATGGCAGTCCATGTGTATAGATCAAGTCTGGGATTATATTGGAATTTCTACAGGCTATCCTCTAATGGATTCAGGAGGTGATCTATCACATATCTATTTGCTCTAGGGCAGAGGACACTTCAGTTTCAGCCTTTAGCTGACGAACCCAGTTTGCACAGTGATTATGTTTTCCCTTATCGGTATTAGAGACCTTTTTGGTTAGCAGCAACATGAGTAACAAAAGGCTTATTGGATGCAGAATTGATTCTTATTTAAATGTCTCTATCCTACCAGGGGCCTTTTTAATTGATTTCAGAGATGAAGGGAGAGAGATATAGAAACATCAATGATGAGAGAGAATCATTGATTGTTTGCCTCCTGCACACCCCACACTGGGGATCAAGTCTGCAACCGGGGCATGTGCCTTGACCAGGAATCAAACCTTGACCTCCTGGTTCATAGGTCGAAGCTCAACCACTGAGCCATGCAGGCCGGGCCTGGGGTCTTGTTTTTTGTGTCAATGTGAGGCTTGCCAATGGCCTGATCAAATGTGAAGGTCGTTAGCTATAACCCCTGAAGCATACAGATTTATGGTTTTCAACATGTTACAATAAAAAGGCTCTAATTTAATAATTCCCATCAGAGATTGAGGACAAAGGTTATCAGGGATTTATATAGATAATATTTCAATATCGATAATACATTAATTAGTGGAACCCATAAAAATAGTGATTCATAGGAGCTATAAGGGACTCACCCATAGTCCAGCTTGGGCAAGGGTCTGTAATGGTGGTGTCTTTGGACTCCAGACCACTTTCTCCTCAGAGGTTTTGGGGACCACAGTCACCTATGAAATGACACCTAGAAGGACAAAGAATTTAATTTTTTGACCTATTGAATTCTAACCTTGGCATAAGAACTTCAGTCCCAACTTGGGACAGAAGGACATTGGCTTAAAACCTACTCTTACTTGTTTTTGAAAGCTGATATATTAGGTTCTGGTTCAAGAGGGAAGTGTAGGAATATCTTGAACTAATTTTCTCTCATAGACACACCAAGTCTACAGCTACTTATATATGAAATAATTTCCTCTGAAAAAAAAATGAAAGGCTGGCTTAACAATGACTATTCATATGGAAAATGAGAGAAAAACCATATCAAAGTGTGTAGGAAAGCCTGAGACCCAATCTTGCCATAAACCTTGCCACCTTCATGGTGACCCACAATTGGAAGGGAACTCAAAACCCAGAGGTTTGACATGAGTAGTAAAGGGTTTGAACCCCACATCAGGAACACCAACTTTTAAGATCTGCATCAGAAAGATGAGCCCCCAAAACATTGCTTTGAAAATTAATGGAGCTCATGCCCATGAGACCCACTGTAACAATCTGATAAACAGCTCTTATACACTTGGGCTTACCCATTCCAGGACTCAGCTCAGAGGCAGCTGCTCTGATCAAACTTTAAGTGAAAGAAATTCAGTTATGTATATTAAAGCATTGGTCTGAGGGGCAGGCATCTAATTTAACAAATACATAAGAGCCTGCTGGAACACACTTTGGGCACAAAGATTGATGAATGCCATCTTCATGTTCTCCTTTTGCCTTGCTATAGTCAAGAAGCACCATTTATTTCATTTTTTTAAATTTTCCTATTGGGAACCATTTTCACACAATCCCTCTGCCACACTCCAGAACATGAGTATCTGATTGAAGGGCTTCTGGTACTCTGATTTTTTCAGGTATTACTCAGGGGTTCCTCCTTGATCCTATGGCTCTGGAGGCCAGGGTAGCTTGCTTCATGGATCCCAAGGAACTATAAAAATTGAAGAGACAGTTCTCGACAAGCTACCACCCCACAGAATTTACAGATGGTAAACTGAAACACAACTTCAGTCTTTCTGTGAAAGAGGCCTATTTTCTTGACCTAGAGCTTTGGCCTGAAAGGTACGGTTCTGGATTTATACATGTCTAATTACCTAAGAAGTGATTTCAGGGAACAAAGGTCTGTGGATGCCATATTTGTGATCTCCCTATGCTTTGCTTCAGTTAGCCAGTATCTCTCAGAAAAGAGCTTATGTGGTTGTTTGGAGCCCCAGTTTTTGCAAGGGCCACCCAGGAGACACCTGCGGATTGTCTGACTCTGGTGGCCAGCAGGGCTTACTTGTGGGCCCACAGGACTAATAAATTAGCATATTTTAAAAGCTGCTGTTTTTGTTGAAATAACAAGTGTTTCAGAGGATAATACTTTTTCAACCATAAAAATAAATTTTAAAAAAGAATATGGAATGCCTGTGCACTCTTGGTAGGAATGTAAATGATGCAGCTCCTATGGAAAACAGTGTAGTGGTTCCACAAGAAATGAAAAATATAACTACCATATAATCTACAGATTCCACTTCTGGGTTTTTATCCAAACAAAATGAAAACACTAAGTCTTAAAGATATATGCAGCCCCATACTCATCTCAGCATTTCCCCCCCTTTATTAATTAAGGTTTTACAAATGTGTCCTTATCCCCCTCATTGTCCCTCCAGTTCCCCCAATCCTGCGCTCACCCTAACCCTCTGTTGTCTGTGTCGATTGCTTATGCTTATACGCATGCATACAAGTCCTTCGGTTGATCTCTCCTCCTTACCCCCACCCTCCCCTACCTTCCCTCTGAGGTTTGAGCATCTGATCGATGCTTCTCTGTCTCTGGATATGTTTTTGTTCAGTGGTTTATGTTGTTCATTATAATCCACAAATGAATGAGATCATGTGATATTTATCTTTCTCTGACTTACTTATTTCACTTAGCATAATATTCTCCAGCTCCATCCATGCTGTTGCAAATGATAGGAATTCCTTCCTTTTTATAGCGGCATAGTATTGCATTGTGTAGATGTACCACAGTTTTTTAATCCACTCATCTGCTGATGGGCACTTAGGCTGATACAAATCTTAGCTATAGTAAATTGTGCTGCTGTGAAAATAGGGGTGCATACATCCTTTCTGACTGGTGTTTCTAGTTTCTTGGGATATATTCCTAAAAGTGGGATCACTGGGTCAAATGGGAGTTCCATTTTTAGTTTTTTTGAGGAAACTCCATACTGTTCTCCACAGTGGCTGCACCAGTCTGCATTCCCACCAGCAGTGCACGAGGGTTCCTTTTTCTCCGCATCCTCGCCAACACTTGTCATTTGTTTTGTTGATGATTGCCATTCTGACAGATGTGAGATGGTACCACATTGTCATTTTGAATTGCTTCTCTCAGATGACAAGTGACTTTGAACATGTTTTCATATGTCTCTTGGCCTTCCTTATGTCTTCTTTCGAAAAGTATCCATTTAAGTCCATTGCCCATTTTTGATTGGGTTGTTTTTGTCTTCCTTTTGTTAAATTGTATGAGTTCTCTGTAATGTTGGAGATTAAACACTTATTGGAGATATCATTGGCAAATCTGTTTTCCCATGTAGGGGGTTTTCTTGTTCTTTTGTTGCTGGTTTCTTTTGCTATGCAGAAGCTATTTATTTTGATGGAGTCTCATTTGTTTATTTTCTCTTTAGTTTCCATTGCCCTAGGAGCTGTATCGGTGAAGATATTTCTTAGGCATATATCTGAGATTTTGTTTCCTGTGGATTCCTCTATTTTTACGGTTTCCTGTCTTACATTTAAGTCCTTTATCCATTTTGAGTTTATTTTGTGTATGGTATAAGTTGGTGGTCTAGTTTCATTTTTTTGCATGTATCTGTCCAATTTTCCCAGTACCATTTATTGAAGAGACTGTCTTGACTCCATTGTATGTTCATGCCTCCTTTGTCAAATATTAATTGAGCATAGTGGTTTGGGTTGATATCTGGGTTCTCTATGCTATTCCATTGGTCTATATGTCTGTTCTTGTGCCAGTACCAGGCTGTTTTGAGGACAGTGGCTTTGTAATACAGCTTGAAATCTGGTATTGAGATCCCACCTACTTTGTTCTTCTTTCTCAGGATTGCTGTGGCTATTCAGGGTCTTTTTTTTCCAGATGAATTTTTGGAGAGTTCTTTCTAGGTCTGAGAAATATGCCATTGGTATTTTAATGGGGAGTGCATTGAATCTATAGATTGCTTTGGGTAGTATGGACATTTTAATGATGTTGATTCTACCAATCCATGAACACGGTATGTTCTCCCATCTGTTTATGTCTTCCTCTATCTCTTTTTTCAGTAGTTTTCTGAGTAGAGGTCTTTTTTTAATTTTTTTATTAAGGTATTATATGTGTACATATCTTACCATTGCCACCCCCACCCCACTCCCATATATGCCTTCACCCCCCAATGTTTTGCATCCGTTGGTTACTCTTATATGCATGCATATAAGACCTTCAGTTGATCTCTTATTTCCCCTACCTCTCCCTAACCTTCCCTCTGTAATTTGACAGTCTGTTTGATGCTTTACTGCCTCTGTATCTATCTTTTTGTTCATCAGTTTATAATGTTTTTCATTATCCCCAAATGAGTGAGATCATGTGGTATTTTTCTTTCATTGACTGGCTTATTTCACTTAGCATAATGTTCTCTAATTCCATCCAGGTGCCTACAAATGGTAATAATTCCTTCTTTTTATGGCAGCATAGTATTCCATTGTGTAGATGTACCATAGTTTTCTGATCCAGTCATCTGCTGATGGGCACCTAGGCTGTTTCCAAATCTTAGCTATTGTAAATTGTGCTGCTATGAACATAGGGGTGCATATATCCTTTCTGATTGGTGTTTCTAGTTTCTTAGGATATATTCCTAGGAGTGGGATTACTGGGTCAAATGGGAGTTCCATTTTCAGTTTTTTGAGGAAACCCCATACTGTTCTCCACAGTGGCTGCACCAGTCTGCATTCCCACCAGCAGTGCACCAGGGTTCCTTTTTCTCCGCATCCTCGCCAACACTTGTCGTTTGTTGATTTGTTGATGATAGCCATTCTGACAGGTGTGAGATGGTATCGCATTGTCGTTTTGATTTGCATCTCTCGGGTAATTAGTGACTTTGAGCATGTTTTCATGTGTCTCTTGGCCTTCCTTCTGTCTTCTTTTTGAAAAGATTCTATTTAGGTCCCTTGCCCATTTTTTAATTGGATCCTTTATCTTCCTTTTATTAAGTTGTATAAGCTGCCTGTAGATGTTGGAGATTAAACCTTTATCAGTGATAACATTTGCAAATATGTTCTCCCATATAGTGGGGTTTCTTGTTGTTTTGTTGATGTTTTCTTTTGCTGTGAAAAAGCTTTTTATTTTGATGTAGTCCCATTTGTTTATTTTCTCTTTGGCTTCCGTTGCCCTAGGGGCAGTATCAGTGAAGAAGTTCTTTTGGCATATGTCTGAGATTTTGCTGCCTGTGGATTCCTCTAGTATTTTTATGGTTTCCCATCTTATATTTAAGTCCTGTATCCATTTTGAGTTTATTTTTCTGTATGGTGTAAGTTGGTGATCTAGTTTCATTTTTTTGCATGTATGTGTCCAATTTTCCCAACACCATTTATTGAAGAGACTGTCTTGACTCCATTGTATGTTCATGCCTCCTTTGTCAAATATTAATTGCGCATAGTGGTTTGGGTCGAAATCTGGATTCTCTATTCTATTCCATTGATCTATATGTCTGTTCTTGTGCTAGTACCAGGCTGTTTTGAGGACAGTGGCTTTGTAATACAGCTTGAAATCTGGTATTGAGATCCCTCCTACTTTATTCTTCTTTCTCAGGATTGCTGTGGCTATTCGGGGTCTTTTTTTATTCCAGATGAATTTTTGGAGAGTTCTTTCTAGGTCTGTGAAATATGCTGTTGGTATTTTAATGGGGAGTGCATTGAATCTATAGATTGCTTTGGGTAGTATGGACATTTTAATGATGTTGATTCTACCAATCCATGAACATGGTATGTTCTTCCATCTGTTTACATCTTCCTCTATCTCTTTTTTCAGTGTCCTGTAGTTTTCCACATATAGGTCTTTTACCTCCTTGGTTAGGTTTATTCCTAAGTATCTTAATTTTTTGGGTGCAATGGTAAATGGGATTGCTTTTTTAGTCTCTCTTTCTGTAAGTTCACTATTGGTGTATAGAAATGCCATAGATTTCTTGGCGTTAATTTTGTATCCTGCTACATTGCCCAATTCATTTATTAAGTCTGTTAGTTTTTTGATGGAGTCTTTTGGGTTTTTTATGTACAATATCATGTCATCTGCAAATAAGGACAGCTTTACTTCTTCTTTTCCAATTTGGATGCCTTTTATTTCTTCTTCTTGTCTAATTGCAATGGCTAGTACTTCCAGCACTATGTTGAACAGGAGTGGTAAGAGTGGGCATCCCTGTCTTGTTCCTGTTCTTAGGGGAAATGGATTTAGTTTTTGCCCATTGAGTATAATGTTAGCTGTGGGTTTATCATATATAGCTTTTATTATGTTGAGGTATGATCCTTCTATTGCCACCTTCTTAAGAGTTTTTATCAAGAAAGGGTGTTGGATTTTGTCAAATGGTTTTTCTGCATCAATTGATATGACTATGTGATTTTTATCTCTCAATTTGTTTATGTGATGTATCACATTTATTGACTTGCGGATATTGTACCATCCTTGCATTCCTGGGATAAACCCTACTTGGTCATGGTGTATGATCTTTCTGATGTACTGCTGGATCCGATTTGCTAGAATTTTGTTGAGGATTTTGGCATCTACATTCATGAGGGATATTGGCCTGTAATTCTCCTTCATTGTGTTGTCTTTATCTGGTTTTGGTATTAGGGTGATGTTGGCTTCATAGAAGGAGCTTGGAAGTGTTCCTTCCTCTTGAATTTTTTTGAATAGTCTGAGGAGGATAGGTTTTTGTTCTTCCTTGAATGTTTGGTAAAACTCTCCTGTGAAGCTGTCTGACCCCAGGCTTTTGTTTGCTGGAAGCTTTTTGATAACTGCTTCAATTTCTTCCATAGTTACTGGCATATTGAGCTGTTTAGATTCTTCCTGATTGAGTGTTGGAAGGTTATATTTTTCTAGGAATATGTCCATTTCCTCCAGGTTGTCCAGTTTGTTGGAATAGAGTTGTTCGTAGTATTTTTTAACAATCCTTTGTATTTTGGCGGGATCTGTTGTTATTTCACCTCTTTCATTTCTGATTTTGCTTATTTGGGTCCTCTATCTTTGCTTCTTGGTGAGCCTGGCTAGAGGTTCATCAATCTTGTTTATCCTTTCAAAGAACCAGCTCTTGGTTTTCTTGATCTTTTGTATTGTTTCTTTGGTCTCTATGTCGTTTATCTCCACTCTGATCTTTATTATTTCCTTCCTTCTGCTTACACTGGGCTTTTCCTGTTGCTCTTTTTCTAACTCTTTGAGTTGTTGGGTTAGGTAATTTATTACCAGTGTTTCTTGTTTTTTCAGTGGCTTGTAGAGCTATGAACTTCCCTCTCAAGACTGCTTTCGCTGTGTCCCATAGATTTTGGATTGTAGTGTTTTCATTGTCATTTATTGCCATGATGTTTTTTATTTCTTCTTTGATCTCTCTGGTAACCCAGTCATGGTTTAATAGCATGCTGTTTAGTCTCCATGTGTTTGATTTCTTTGGGTTGTTTTTATTGTAGTTGATTTCCAGTTTTATGCCACCGTGATCTGAGAAGATGCTTGATATGATTTCTATATTCTCGAATTTGAAGAGACTTTGCCTGTGACCCAATATATGGTCTATCTTTGAAAATGACCCATGTGCACTTGAGAAGATTGTATATTCTGTGGCTTTGGGGTGAAATGTTTTAAATATGTCAATTAATTCCATCTGATCTAGTGAGTCATTTAGGATTGATGTTTCTTTGCTGATTTTTTGTTTAGAGGATTTTTCCAATGGTGATAGTGGGGTATTAAAGTCTCCTACTATGATTGTATTGCTGTCAATCTCTCCCTTGATATCCTCCAGGAGTTTTTTTTTATGTATTTGGGTGCTCCTGTATTGGGTGCATATATGTTTACCAGAGTTATTTCTTCTTGTTGGATTGCTCCCTTTAGTATTATGAAGTGGCCTTCCTTATCTCTTGTTATGTCCTTCACTTTGAGATCTAATTTGTCAGATATATGTATTGCTACCCCAGCTTTTTTTTCAGTTCGATTTTCCTTGAAAACCTTTTTCCATTCCTTCACCCTCAGTCTGTGTGCGTCTTTTTTTCTGAGGTGGGTCTCTTGTAAACAGCAGATATATGGGTCTTGTTTTCTTATCCAATCCATTACCCTATGTCTTTTGATTGGGGCATTTAATCCATTTACATTTAAAGTTATTATTGATAGGTACTTATTTTTTGGCATTTTTATTCTTTACCCCTGTGTTCCTTCTTCGCTTCCTATTTCTTTTATTTTTTTATTTATATTTTTATTTTTACAGCAGATCCTTTAGCATTTCTTGCATTGCTGGTTTGGTGGTAATAAACTACCTTAGTCTTTTTTTTTGTCTGTGAAGCTCCTGATTCCGCCTTCAATTTTGAATGATAGCCTTGCTGGGTATAATATTCTTGGATTCAGTCCCTTGGTTTGCATCACTTTGTATATTTCATTCCATTCCCTTCTGGCCTGGTGTGTTTCTGTTGAGAAGTCAGTTGATATTTTAATAGGAGATACCTTGTAGGTAACTTTCTTTCTCTCTGGCAGCCTTTAAGATTCTTACCTTGTCATTGATGTTTGCCAATTTAATTATGATGTGTCTTGGTGTTGGTCTTTTGGGATTCATCTTGTTTAGAACACTATGTACTTCTTGCACTTGCATATTTTTTTCTTGCCAATAGCAGGAAAGTTTTCTGTCATTATTTCTTCAAACAGGTTTTCTATTCCTCGCTTTTTTTCCTCTCCTTCTGGTACCCCAATTATGTAGATGTTGTTTCGTTTTGTTTTGTCCCAAAGCTTCCTTAAGCTCTCCTCTTTCTTTTTAAATTTTCTTTCCAGTTGCTGCTGTGTTGGTGTGTTTTTTCCTACTTTGTCTTCTAATTCTCTGGTGAAGTCCTCAGTCTCTTCTAGTATACTGTTTAAGCCTTCCACTGTGTTCTTTATTGCAGCTATGTCATTCTTCATTTCCTCTTTGTTCCTTTTCATGTTGGTGACATTCTCATTCATCTCCTTATAATTCTCATTGAGTTGTGTGTATTTGTCATTCAGTTGTGTGTATTTGTCCTCTAGCCATTTGAGCATTCTTATAACCATTACTCTAAATTCTTTCTCTGACGTGTTACTTGTCTCCATTTCATTTAACTCCCTTTCTGGTGATTCCTCTTTTTCTTTCCTTTGGGGATTGCTTTTTTGTCTTCCCATGTTTTGCCGTAATGTTTTAATTGTTTCTGTGTCCTAAATCTGATTGCTTTGCTACCCAGGTTCTTTTGCGGATGGTGCTACTGGTATCTCTCAGGTCTTCTGGGCTTGGTAATCTAGTGTAGCTCCTTAATTGATCTATTTGGGTTCTCTTGATATAGGCCTGTGAGCTGGAAAGGTGCAACTGCAGTGTCTAGAATTCAGCAGCTGTGGAGGGGGTGTCCCAATTTTTGCTGCCTTGCACCCTTGGTTGAAATCCCGCATGCCCAGGGGAGACTCACAGTGGCACCCAGGACCCATCTGTCAGGGTGGTGTGTGTCAGGAATCCTGTGCTCTGGAAAGGCACGACTGTGGTGTCCAGAGTTCTGTAGTTATGGGGTGGGCAGACTCAGCTTTTGCTGCTGCATCCATGGTTGGATACACATGCCCCCAGTGGCGGCTCACAGGGGCACCCACAGTGTGTTTGCCAGCATGGTGTACTGATGCAGTCTGAAGGTCCCTGGCGCTAAAGTCACGTGGTCAAGGTGTCTGTGGGCAGGTATCCAGAAAGAGGTAATTCAGAATTTCTTCTGCTGAGCAGTGCACCCTTGTTTGTATATTTGCAAGCCCAGCGTGGGCTCACAGTGGCACCCAAGAGCTGCCTGTGGAGCGGTGGGCTAGGAAGGCCTGTGGGCTGGAAAAGCATGACTGTAGTGTCCAGAATTCTGCAGCTGTGGGGAGGGGAGACTCAGTTTTTGCTGTTGCGTCCATGGTTGGATACACACACTCCCAGTGGCGGCTCACAAGGGCACCTGCAGTGCATTTGCCAGTGCAGTGCACTGACGCACTGACACACTCTGAAGGGCCCTGGCACTGAAGCTGCGTGATCGAGGTGTCTGTGGACAGCTATCCAGGATGAGTGAATTCAGAATTTCTACTGCCAGGGCAGTGCATTCTTGTTTGTACAAGATCGTGCCCAGTGGGGGCTCACAGTGGCTCCCAAGTGCAGCCTGTGGATCAATGGGCTCAAGGGGCCTGCACACTGGAAACATATGACTGTGTCAGTGCATTTGCTGGCGCTGAGCTCTGATGCACTCTGAGGGGCCCTGACACTGAAATTGCACAGCTGAGGTGTCTGTGGGCAATTGTTCAGGAAGAGGGAATTCAGAATTTCTACTGTGGGGCAGCGTGCCCTTGTCTATACAAAATCACACCAAAAGAGGGCTCACAGTTGCCCCCAAGAGTGGCCTGTGGAGTGGTTTGTCTAGGAGGCCTGTGCACTGGAAATGTGCGACTGTGGTAGTGCGTTTGCCGGTGCAGAGCTCTAACGCACTCTGAGGGGCCCTGGCACTGAAAAGTGTGCAGCTGGGGTGTCTGTGGGCAGTTATTCATGAAGAGGGAATTCAGAATTTCTACTGCGGGGTAGCGCACCCTTGTCTGTACAAAATCGCACCCAACAGGGGTTCACAGTGGCTCCTAAGAATGGCCTGTGGAGTGGTGTGCCCTGGAGGCCTGCACACTGGAAACGCACGACTGTGGTGTCCAGAGGTCTGCTGTTGGGGAGGGGGGAAGTTGCACTTACTGCTGCGGGAGAATGAACCTTTAGAGGTGGAGGTCCCAGGGTCTGTGGGTCTGCAGGTGGGGCAGCAGGATTTTGGCTGAATTGGCTGCTGAGTCGCAGGCGGTGTCTAAGGGCAGTCTGAATGGTGGTGGTGATGAGTTCCTAGAAGAGGCCACTCTCCCTTTCAAGATGGCATGGGCTCCATGCCAGAGTCCCACAGTCCGGGGAGTGTCTGCAGCGGTGGTAGTCTCTCCCTGTCCAAGAGAGTCTGGTCTGCCAGCCCCTGCTGCTCCTGCTGGATTTAACTGTCCCTCACTCACTCATACACACCCCACATACATCCACACACTCTCCTTTCACCCCCTCACTCACTCACACCTTCTCCTTCACCTTCATCATGCCTGCCGCCATCTTGAACTTCCCATATCGGCATTATTTACAATAGGAAACACCCTAACTATAAAGAAATGTGATAAAGAATGGAACATTATTCAGCCATAAAAATGAAATCTTGTCATTTGCAACAACATGGATGGATTTCAAGGCATTATGCTAAGTGATATAAATCAGGCAGAAAAAAAACAAGTACTGTTCAATCTCATTTATATGTGGAATACAAAAAAAATAATAATAAATAAAACCAAAAACAAGCTCATAGTTACAGAGCACAGATTGGTGGTCACCAGAGGCAGTGTGTGGAGGGTGGGGTAAATAGGTGAAGGGGTCTAAAGGTACAAATTTTCAGTTATAAAATAAATAAGTGATGGAGATATAATGTACAACATGGTAATAATAATTAATAATACTGTATTGCATATTTTAAAGTTGCTTAAAAAATAAATGTTGAATTTTGCATCACAAGAAATTTTTAGCTATATAAAGTGACAAATGTTAACTAGAATTACTGTGGTGATTGTTTCACAATGCATACAAATGTTGAATTGTATTGCATATCTGAAACTAATATAATGTTATATGCCAATTATATCTCAATTACAAAAAGAGAAAGTTGAAAAGTGTAGACCAAAGCTGCTAGGCCTTTTGATCTATTACCATGCAAACAGATGAAGTAGAAGGAAAGAGACCTGTGTTAGTTGCAGGGGCTGTTAATGTGGATATTCCAGCAGGGCCATCTGCCTGGATTTAGCCACACGTTTTCTAGAGAGGGAGAGGGAGGAGCTGAGAGCAAGATAAGCAACTGGCTGGGTTGGACAGCTGTTTACTAGCTGGGATTCCCAGGGGAATGCAGGGTGGGCCTTTTCAAGCAGAGTCTGGGCTTCTTTGGATAGAGTAGCAACCAGAAGGCTGCAGCTGCTGTTCCTGCTGCTGTTTGTATTTTGTTATCTTGGCAACGGCTGCTGTAAGGGCACTCTGTAGGAGGCGTTTTGTAGTATCATACCCCAATGCTGTACCACTATTCCTTTATTACCTTTAGCCAGATTACTTCTGAGGGATCTAATTACGTTTCTAAGTTCTCTCCAGGTGTCTCTTCTGAAATTTCCTTGGGGAGCTGCTAGGCAAAGCAATCTTAAAAGGTAGTATACTTTTTTCTCTTAAAATTTCAACAGCTTGTTAACTGCAGGCTGTTTATTGTCACCAGGAACATACTTACTCAGCTTGTGAAAGACCCCCCCTCCAACTCTAGTCCCATTGTTGGAGAGCCCTAAGAAGTGGCTAGGATACTGCTTCCCTAGTTTTCTTTGAACACCTCTGTTGGATCACTTATCTTACCAGCTAGATGAAATCAACTAGGTAGTCAGGGACTAAAGAGAGCCAGATATCCCCTCCTCAGAACTGAAAAGTTTCCATTAAGAATCTGCTAATAACTTCTAAGAATGCCCCATGGCTTCCTCTAGCATTTCCCAACTCATATGCATGGCTGGCAAAGTGCCCCATACGACATTCAGACTCTTTCAAATAATCTAATATCACCTTCAAAATATAGCCTGCAGACTCCATTAATAACTTGCAAAGGTACTTTATGGGATCTTCAGGATTTTTGCTTACTCAGAATAGCATTGTGGTTAATCAATTACTTGTCTCACTATACCAATTTATTGGGAGCCCAGTTGAGCTGGAGAGAAATCTGATCTGCCAGTTTTCAGAGTAGCTGCTTAACACTCAAGTTTTAAATCACTTACTGCAATAAGATAAAAAAGCTAAAGTGGATAAAGTGCTGAATCTCCACTATTATGTTTCTGCTCATGAACCAGTACCAGTATATAAGATGGATAAACACACAGACCTAAGGGTTTTCCTTCTGTGGGGAAAGCCATAAAACAAAATGTTTCAATAGTTTTATTGACTCAGGAGCTTGGGAATAAGAGAGCGAGAAGTGCTAAGAATATAAGGAATACTCAAGGGGCAGACTCAGTGAGCACCAAAGCCCCACTGCAGCAAGTCCTGCCCCATAAGGGTGTCTCCAGCACAGTTCTCCCATTGTAGGCCCAGCTGGTTCTCACAGCCAATTGGCCTGGAGGTCAATTCCTCCCAGTGATACCAACAGCAATCAAGGCTTAACTACAAGACTGTGCACACAGCCCACAAAGGGGTGCACCAAGAGTGTCCACCTCAGGTGACTGGGGAGGCTGAGCCACTGGGCCCCATAGGACACCTACCACACAAAGCCACTCTATCAACACAGGAAAGCAGCCAAAATGCAGAGACAAAGAAACAGGTCACAAATGAAAGGAATGGAGTAAAGCAAACTAGTGGATATAGAGTTCAAAACCACAGTTATAAGGTTACTCAAGAATCTTCTAGAAACCTCTGAGAAATTTAGTGAGACCCTCAAGGATATGAAATAGGACCAATCAAAATTAAGAATACATTGACTGAAATAAAGAATAATATACAGAGATCCAACAGCAGACTAGAGAATCCCAAGAAGCAAGTCAAAGATTTGAAATATGAAGAAGCAAAAAACACCCAATCAGAAAAGAAAAAAGAATCCAAAAATATGAAGATAGTGTAAGCATCGTCTGGGACAACTTCACGCGTACCAGCATTCGAATTATGGGGGTTCCAGAAGAAAAGAGAGAGCAAGATATTGAAAACCTATTTGAATAAATAATGAGAGAAAACTTCCCCTACCTGATGAAAGAAATAGACTTACAAGTCCAGTAAGTGCAGAGAACCCCAAACAAGAGAAATCTAAAGAGGACCACACCAAGACACATCACAATTAAAATGCCAAGGGCAAAAGACAAAGAGAGAATCTTAAAAGCAGCAAGAGAAACATAGTTACCTACAAGGGAGTACCCATACGACTGTCAGCTGATTTCTCAACAGAAACTATGCAGGCCAGACGGGAGTGGCAAGAAATATTCAAAGTGATGAATAGCAAGAACCTACAACCAAGATTACTCTACCCAGAAAAGCTATCATTTAGAAGTGAAAGTCAGATAAAGAGCTTCACAGATAAGAAAAACCTAAAGGAGTTCATCACCGCCAAACCAGTATTATATGAAATGCTGAAGGGTATTCTTTAAGAAGAGGAAGAAGAAGAAAAAGGTAAAGATAAAAATTATGAACAACAAAGTGACAACAAATACATATCTATCAACAAGTGAATGTAAAAATCAAGTGAATAAAAAATCTGAAGAACAGAATGGACTGGTGAATATAATAGAATCAGGGGCATAGAAAGGGAGTGGACTGACAATTCTCAGGGGGAAGGGGGTGTAGGGGGTGTAGGGGGTGTGGGAAGAGATTGGACAAAAATCTTACACCTATGGATGAGGACAGTGGTGGGGGGGGTAAGGGCATGGGGTGGGGTGGGAACCGGGTGGAGGGGAGCTATGGGGGGAAAAAAGAGGAACAGCTGTAATGATCTGAACAATAAAGATTTATTTAAAAAAACTAGTAGCCCTGAGCATGAGTCTGTGTGCCAGTAGCTCTCTGTGGGGCCTGGCCACTCCGTGCCCACTTCCCAGAGGCTCTCCGCAGCCCAGAGGCCTATTCGCAGCAGGGCACAGAACACCCTTATGAGGACTTGCTGCAGTGGGGCTTTGGTGCTCACTGAGTCTGCCCCTTGAGTATTCCTTATATTCTTAACACTTCTCGCTCTCTTATGCCCAAGCTTCTGAGTCTTTTTAAACATTATGTACACTTTATTTCAAGTATAGAAAATAAAATTCTAAGAATGAATAGATGTCCTAATGATAGATACATTTCAATGATTCTTGTTGAAATAAATTTATAATATTATTTTCTGCGAACAAAATAATATTCATAATATTATTTTCTGCAAACAAAATACCTTTTGTTAAGTACAAAACAACAGCACAGTATTCTGAATTGCAAATAATTTTTTATATTTTTCAGAAAAACCTGCCATGATTATTTTTAAATAAATTAGAATTTTCCACAAAAATTTTGCTTCTTCGTATTTCATGCTGCCCGCTCTCAGTGGCCACCCCTCTGGAACTGGGGGACTCCATCGGGGCTGAGAGGACTGGGTGCCACCATCTTGTGGCTATGGGAACCGAGATATTTGTGATGGAGTGACAGTTAATTTGCATATTACCCCATTTGTTAGATAGGATAATAATAAAACTCTGCCCTGTCCTCTAAAAAAAAAAAAGGAATATAATGAATACTGATTTAGATAGTAAAAAAAAATGTGTCTTCAATGTTCCTTCCCTCTCCATCAATACCACTCCCCAAGGATATTTCATCAGAGACACCTGAGGAAGGCCTCTGCCAAAGGAACCTGATAAAGAGGCCTCAAATGGAGGCAACTGGGTTAGGAAAACAGCTATCTGTAAGAGCACGGCCAGTCAGTGGATCCTGATTCCTTGCCAGCAACTCCCTTCAGATAGTTTAGCAGTGGTCGGCAAACTCATTAGTCAACAGAGCCAAATATCAACAGTACAACGATTGAAATTTCTTTTGAGAGCCAAATTTTTTAAACTTAAATTTCTTCTAACACCACTTCTTCAAAATAGACTTGCCCAGGCCATGGTATTTTGTGTAAGAGCCACACTCAAGGGGCCAAAGAGCCGCATGTGGCTCACGAGCCGCAGTTTGCCGACCACTGGTTTAAAGCATTGATTATACAACAAGCCTGATATGGGGAGAACAGCATTCTCTGTGAGGTCTGCCAGGTAAAACCTATGCAATGATCTATGATTAGGCCTGAAAAATAGAATACATAATTTTTTAACCAGAAGCCAAACTCCTCAATTTCACTATGTTTTCACTAGTAAAGTATTTTTTTAGTGTGTACTCTAGAGATTGACATACACATCTTAACTTTTCAGAACCAGCTTTAGAATTATATTAACTTAATTTAACTTAGATATAGAAATATTACTTCTAAATAACTGTACTACCTTTACCCTATTTTGTGGTATTATTGTATATGTTAAATAATAAATGTTACAAACCCAAGAATACATTGTTATAATTATGACTTTATATAATTTTAAGTTTTTTAAAGAATCTGAGATTCTGTTCTCTTGCCGTTATTCTTTTTCTTTCGGTTATTTGATCAATCTATCTTCATATTTGCTAATTATTTATTCTAATTTTTTAAAATCAATTGTTGAACCCCTCTAATGAATTTTTCACTTTATTTATTGTATTTTTTCAACTCCAAAATTTTTATTTAGTTCTTTTTAATAATTTTTGTATCTTCATTGGTACTCTCTCTTTGATGAGACATTGTTATCATACCTTCCTTTAGTTCTTTGAACATACTTATACTAGTAAATTCGAAAAAAATCATTCATCAAATCTGATTTATGGTTTCCCTCATAGAGTGTTCCTCTTTTTAAATATTATGTACACTTTATTTCAAAGACAGAAGATAAAATCCTAAGCATGAATAGATGCCCTAATGATAGATACATTTCAATGATTCTTATTGAAATACATTTGTAATATTATTTTCTGCGAACAAAACAACAGCACAGTATTCTGAATTGCAAATAATTTTTTATTTTTTGCAGAAAAACCTGCCATGATTATTTTTAAATAAATTAGAATTTTTCACAAAATAAAGTTGTTCAACTTGCTAATTTTAAATAGTTAAGTATACAACATGCTAACTATATACACAATAGATAATAAAGAAAATGTTCAACCTTATGAAATATTTAAAATTTTCATTAATATCTTGAAAATTGCCATAATTCATAGCTTTATAATAAATACTGTGAAGTTAAATGTTTTACTTGTTTTAAGGATTCATTTGAAAATGAAGCTGCATCTAGAATGTAAACTGCACAAATTGCACTACTAAACAAGTAATATACATAAAAATGAATTAACTTCTCAGTTATCAGTGTTCACATTTAATTTCCAATTCTGTACTTTCTTAGCAAGCATAGAAAATATTAAAGTTTTCTTTATAGAAAAGGATCATTCTTTGACATTCTTTGCACAAAAACATTCTGAGCCTGTGACAAGTTAATGTGGTTGACAAGGCAAAGCACACTAAGTTTTACATTTTATACCTTCCATAAAAATGCCTTCCCAAAAGAAGATCACATATTACTATAAAAATATCAATATCTTATGGTAGATTTATTGATGAATTGAGCCTTAGAGACTGCTTTCATATAACATAGAAAACCACTGTGACAGGATATTAACTGTATTGTAGGCTTGAATGTCTATTATGGCACATAATTACATATAGCTAACTGTTAGTTACCAGAATTATTACACAGAGTATTGTTATTATTTAAATTTTTATTGTTGAAACTATTGCAGATGTCCCCTATATTTCTTCCCTTTGCCGTCTTCCACTTCCCCACCCACTCTCTTTGTTCTTACCACACTATTGTCTGTATCCACGGGCTATGCCTATATAGCTAATCCCTTCACCTTCCTTTATCCAGTCCCCTCCAACCTCCATCCCCTCTGACATTTATCAGTCTGTTCCATGTATCCATGCTTCTGGTTATATTTTGTTTATCAGTTTATTTTGTTCATTAGATTTCGCATATTAGTGAGATCATATGGTACTTGTCTTTTTCTGGTACTTGTCTTTTTCTGACTGCCTTATTTTGCTTAGCATCATAATCTTCAGGTCCATCCATGCTGTCGCAAAGTGTAAGAGTTCTTTCTTTTTTATAGCTACATACTATTCCATTGGTTACCAGAGTTTTAAATTTATTATAACCAAGGCTATAACAGAGGTACTACAAGACCATGCAAAATAACTACAAATATTGAGTTACTGTGCTGAATACTTCATTACTAGAGAAAACTAAAAGCAAGAGTAAGCAAATCAAGCAAAAAAGATGGCCAAACTCATTCTCCATAAAGATTTGTGTGCACAGTGAAGTCTTCAGTGTACCTTTACCCATTATATCTGTGTGTCATTGCCTGGCTGGTGTGGCTCAGTGGTTGAGCATAAACCTGTGAACTAAGATTCCTCCTTGGGACACATACTTGGGTTGTGGGTTTGATCATCAGTAGGGGGTGGGTGGGAGGCACCCAATCAATGATTCTCATCATTGATGTTTCTATCTTTCTCTCCCTCTCCCTTCCTCTCTGAAATGAATAAAAATATATATATTTTAAAAATCTGTCATTGCAAGATATTATCATTTGTAATAATTGTCATCTGAATGTTTTAAATTTTTTAGTATTATTCATATATTCTTATCTACACAGTCTCTTTATTTTTAAAAATATTGCACCTACAGTAGAATATTAAGGAAACAAAATATAAATGCATATCTTTCTAAGTGAAATTAAAATAAACTGAAAGTAGATATTATTTCAAAACAAATATGTGCAACAGACAGGCAGAAAAAGTAGGAGAATGGCATTTTAATGTTTAATAAAAATTTAAAAATGATTATTTTCTAGAAATTATGAAGTTCCCCATTTAAAATGAACAAATAATTAAATTTTAATCTAATACAGATACAAAATGTAAAATCGTTATAAACCTTAAACAGGAGAATAAAAATAAATTTTACTGGCAATTTCTATTGAGATGAGAATCTTAAAAATAATATCAAAGTTGTATTAAACCCACTTAGAACAGCAAAAAGCAAAAAATACAAGTCAATTTTCATCTTTTTTTATCATAAAATTCTGTGTGACTATAGGTCAAAACTACTTGTGGTAGAAACATAATTCTTTATAATTTACAGATGTCCTGTACACAAAAAATTTCACTGGAATTCTAAAGATTCTTCTGTTTCAGCCTACTTACTCTATGTAGTCAGTCTAAGATAGATAAAGTCTCTTTCTGTAACAGTTGATTATTACCAGCTACAAAAAATAAGAAAATCAAGATAAAGTACAAAATACAAAATTTTTAATAATAATGATGATATTTTTGTCTTAGTCTAAAAGGGCCCTGCATTCTCTCTTCCTTCAGTGATTTTACAAATCTTCATATTTAACCTGATGCCAGAAAATGATGCAAGCAAAATCTTTCTCTAATGTGAGGTTGAACATTTTTATTCAGTGTTCCAAGCTTCTCCAGAAATGAAATCAGTATCAGGAATTCATTGACATTTTTCCTAAATTTGACTTTCTATACGAATTCAATTAAAAAGTTGATCATCAAAAGCTTGTGGTGAGTTGTCAATTATTATAGTTTTTGACAGATCTCTTCTAAGGGTATTAAAGTCATCTGTACAGTTTTCTTGTGTTCATGGAAAGGTCAGTGCCTGATGAGTTGTTTTTAGATTCTAATATGTTCATTAAATTATCTGCATATATCATCTTTAGGAGCAGTAAAAGGAATGATCTCATACATCTCAGAAACTGTTTTCAAGAATCCCAGAACTGCAGTCTTACTTTCAGATAAATCTGACAAATGATGTCTTAGAAAGGACTAGAAAAGTAAGTGTTGCATCTTCTATCTATCTCATTTAGACTGCAATGCACTAGTGTTTTATACAGATCTAAAAGAAGAAAGAATTCTGGTGTGCTTCTTGTTATAATAGAAAAGCAGATTACTTATTTAATTGTTCTGTGAGTAATAGAACAATTGTCATGAAATAATTGGGGTCAAATATTTTTCAGTCTTATTTATAAGTGACCTATGAATGATCTGATGAATAAGTACTAAATAGAGTTATCAGTACTTTAAGGATGGGATATCCCAATGAATTGTTTCTTGCTTCTTCAAACTATTATTTATCAACCAGAGGCTCCATGCATGAAATTCATGCGTGGGTAGGGTCCTCAGGCCTGGACGGCAATCAGGGCCTATTGGGGCCTTTTGGCTGCTGGCTGGGGCCTTCCTTCCCCAGCTGCCAGCTGCCAGCCAGGGTCTTCCTTTGTTCTACGCCACCCCCTGGTGGTCAGACCATGTCATAGCGAGTGATTGAACTCCCAGTGACCTGGTTGAACTCCCGAGGGGACAATTTGCATATTAAGCTTATATATATATGGACTAGAGAACTGATGCACAAAAATTCGTGCACGAGTAGGCCTTCCTTCCCCCACCTGCTGGCACTGGATTCCCTCCGGCACCTGGGACCTGGGGTTCCCTCCTCTGGCCGCCAGAAGGCACCTGGGACCTGGCTTGCTTTTCTCCGGCCCTGGCTTTGTCAGGAAGGATGTCCGTAATGACGTCTGTCTAGTCTAGTTAGTATATTACCCTTTTATTATTATTGACTAGTGGCCCAGTGCATAAATTCGTGCACATTGAAAGGAAGTTAATTAGAAGAAATATTTTAATATCACTATTCGCCCTTTCTCTATAATAGAAGTGTCAACCAAATTCACTATTGACAATGACAGATCGAAACACATGCCATGCAATTGGTGCCAGCGAGAGCTTCAAAGTTATCATGCATGCACAAATCAACTTAGCCTTATTTATATTATAAAAGGCCTATGGTCATGACGCCAGCATCATGACCAACTACTGGACTCACCAGGAGGTGCATTGATGGGTTCCACGGTGGCTGCAGCGTGCGGGACTTCTGGGTCCCATGGCGGCCGCGGTGGGTGGGACTTCTGGAGTGTCACGGGCTGCCAGCAGTGTCCATGGAACGTGCGAGGCTTTGCGGGGCAGCAGACATGGCCCTCATGGCAAGTTAGGCCTAGGGGATTCTACACGTGCACAATTTAATCATGCGCTGGACATATATATATATATATATATATATATATATATATATAGAGAGAGAGAGAGAGAGAGAGAGAGAGAGAGAGAGAGAATAAACTTGTTTAATTAGTCCTGCTTTCTGATGTAGCTAAACTTTTTCCAGCCCAGTGAAGCACCTCAACTTGTCTTTCAGGTAATTGTCAGAAACACAACAGTAAATATCAACACGAAGCAGATTATTATTGTAGATCACACAGGGAGAAAAAAGGGTAAAATATTTAACTGCAGCAATTTTTGACTATATTCTGTGCATTGAGAAAACCTGAAGTCTTTTTCAAGGTCCACCATTTCTTCTTTTCAGTCAGGTCAAGTTTCAAAGCTTTCTAAGTCTCCATTTTCCAGCTAATGGAAAGAAAATAGGATTCCACTGAGTCTTCTATATACCTACTCCAGGACTTCTGTGAGGATCAAATGAGATGAGGCATGGGAAAACACTTCACAGACATTTGGTTACAGTGTGAAATGATTGCACCTGGCTATAAAGAAAGCCATGTTACTGGCCTGAAAAAACTGCAAGGAGGCTAGTCATCACTAGGGAGAGGATGCTGGGGATTACTACGTGATGTCATTATCCGGTGCCCACAGCAACTGTTTCTGGGCTGGGCTGGGCAGTGGGCCTCATTTTGTGCCATTGGGTCTCAGCATTGTTGGCTAAGATTTGGTGGGTTGTTGCTCCAGCATGGTGGCAGGGCCTATGTTCCACTTGGGGGAAGACAAGTGTTGCTTTGTGGATGCCAGGTCTGCGGTGCCAGTGTGTCACCGCAGCTCCTGAATTGAGCATATGTCCCCTTGTGGTCAGTGTGCATCATAGCAATGAGTTGGACACTTAGCATATTAGCCTTTTATATATATACTAGAGGCCTGGTGCACAAAATTCGTGCATGGGAAGGGTCCCTCAGCCCAGTCTGCACCCTCTCCAATCTGGGACCCCTCGAGGGATGTCCGACCACCCGTTTAGGCCTGATGACAGTGGGATCGGGCCTAAACGGGTGGTCGGACATCCCTCTCACAATCCAGGACTGCTGGCTCCCAACTGCTCGTCTGCTTGCCTTCCTGATTGCCCCTAACTACTTGTGCCTGCCAGCCTGATCACCCCCTAACCACTCCCCTGCCAGCCTGATTGATGCCTAACTGATCCCCTGCCAGCCTGTTTTCCCCCAACTGCCCTCCCCTGCAGGCCTGGTCTCCACAACTGCTCTCCCCTGCAGACCTGGGTCCCCCCAACTGCCCTCCCCTGCAGGCTTGATCACCCCCAACTGCCCTCCCTTGCAGGCCTGGTCCCTCCCAACTGCCCTCCCTTGCTGGCCATCTTGTGGTGGCCATCTTGTGTCCACATGGGGGCAGGATCTTTGACCACATGGGGGCAGCCCATCTTGTGTGTTAGAGTGATGGTCAATCTGCATATTACTCTTTTATTAGATAGGATAGAGGCCTGGTGCACGGGTGGGGGCCAGCTGGTTTGCCCTGAAGGGTGTCCCAGATCAGGGTGGGGGTTCCCTTGGGGCATGGGGCGGCCTGGGCGAGGGGCCTGTGGTGGTTTGCAAGCCGGCCACGCCCGCTGGTGACCCAAGTGGAGGCCCTGGAATCTGGGGTTTATTTATCTTCTACAATTGAAATTTTGTAGCCTGGAGCGGAGCCAAGGCTTCTGCTTGCTCCGTGGCGGCAGCCATTTTTGTTGGGATTTATGTATCTTCTATAATTGAAACTTTGTAGCCTGGAGTGGAGCCAAGCCTTCTGCTCTCTCTGTGGCAGCAGCCATTTCTGTTGGCATTTATTTATCTTCTATAATTGAAACTTTGTAGCATTGAGTGGAGGCCTAGGCCGGCAAGGGCAGGCAGAAAGCTTAGCTTCCTCCATTGCCGGGGAAACCCAAGCCTCCCTCCTGCTCTCTGTGGCCATAGACATCTTGGTTGAGTTTATTTGCATATTCTCTCCTGATTGGCCTGTGGGCGTGGCCTGTGGGCGTGGCTTGTGGGTGTAGCGGAGTGATGGTTAATTTGCATATCACTCTTTTATTAGATTGGATAGTCTAGAAGCCTGGTGCACAAAATTCGTGCATTGGGGGGGGTCCTCTCAGCCCAGCCTGCACCCTCTCCAATCTGGGACTCCTCAGGGGATGTCTGACTGCCATGATCGGGCCTAAACTGGCAGTTGGACATCCCTCTCACAATCCTGGACTGCTGGCTCCTAATCACTCACCTGCCTGCCTGCCTGGTTGCCCCTAACTGACCCACCTGCTGGCCTGGTCACCCCTCATGACCCCCTGCCAGCCTGGTCACCACTCGCAGCCTGCTGTTCAATCTTTGATCAGCCCTCCCTAACACCCCTGCCGGCCTGGTCATAAGCAGCCATCTTGTGAGGGCTTGAGGGTTAATTTGGATATTACCTCTTTATTATATAGGACTAGTGGCCTGGTGCACAAAATTTGTGCACAGAAGGGGGGGGCGTTCCCTCAGCCCAGCCTGCACCCTCTCCAATCGGGTACACCTTGAGGGATGTCCGACTACTGGTTTAGGCCTGATCTCTCAATCTGGGACTGCTGGCTGCTAACCACTCATGTGCCTGCCTGCTTGATCACCCCTAACTGCCTCTGTCTGCCTGCCTGATTTCACCTAACCCCTCTGCCTGCCTGATCTCCCCTAACCTCTCTGCCTGCCTGCCTGATCACCCCTAATTGCCTCTGACTGCCTGTCTGATTGCCCCTAACTGTCCTCCCCTGCAGGCCTGATCCTGTCCCCAACCGCCTCTTCCTTCCTGATCACCCCTAACAGCCCTCCCCTGCTGGCCTGATCTCACCCCCAACTGCCCTCCCCTGCTGGCCTGGTTGCTCCCAACTGCCCTCCTCTGCCAGCCTGATCTCGCCCCCAAATGCCCTCCTCTGCTGGCCTGATCTCACCCCTAACTGCTCTCCCCTGCGGGGCTGATCACCCCTAACTCCCTCTGCCTGCCTGATCACCCTTAACTGCCCTCCCCTGCCAGCTTGATCTCATTCCCAACTGCCCTGCACTGCTGGCCTGATCTCGCCCCCAACAGCCCTCACCTGCTGGCCTGATCTCACCCCCAACTGCCCTCCCCTGCAGGCCTGATCCTGTCCCCAAAGGCCTCTTCCTTCCTGATCACCCCTAACAGCCCTCCCCTCCTGGCCTGATCTCACCCCCAACTGCCCTCCCCTGCTGGCCTGGTTGCTCCCAACTGCCCTCCTCTGCCAGCCTGATCTCACCCCCAAATGCCTTCCTCTGCTGGCCTGATCTCACCCCTAACTGCTCTCCCCTGTGGGGCTGATCACCCCTAACTCCCTCTGCCTGCCTGATCACCCCTAACTGCCCTCCCCTGCCAGCCTGATCTCATTCCCAACTGCCCTGCACTGCTGGCCTGATCTCGCCCCCAACTTCCCTCCCCTGCTGGCCTTGTTGCCCCCAACTGCCCTACCCTGCTGGCCTGATCTCGCTGCCAATGGCCCTCTGCTGCTGGCCTGATCTCTCCCCCAACTGCTCTCCCTTGACAACTGACCACCCCTAATTGCTTCTGCCTGCCAGATCACTGCTAACTGCCCTCCCCTGCTGGCCTGATCTCACCCCCAAGTGCCCTTCCTTGCTGGCCATTTTGGTCCTGATTGGTCAGTTTCTATGCCAGTCTGTGTCAAAAGCTCTGCCTCCTAGGCAGCCATTGGTTCACCCAGATTTGGTTCTGATTGGTTGGTTTCTATGCCAGTCAGCATGAAAATCTCTGCATCAAAGTTCCTGAAGATGGCAGCGGGCAGGATGAAGGTGAAGGAGAGGGTGTGAGTGAGTGAGGGGGTGAAAGGAGAGTGTGTGGATGTGTGTGGTGTGTGTGTGAGTGAGTGAGGGACAGTTAAATCCAGCAGGAATAGCAGGGGCTGGCAGACCAGGCTCTCTTGGACAGGCAGAGATTACCACTGCTGCGGGCATTCCTGGACTGTGGGACTCTTGCATGGAGCCCATGCCATCTTGAAGGGGAGAGCGGCCTCTTTTAGGAACTCCTCAACAACACCACCCAAACAGGCCTTGGACACTGCCCATGACCCAGCAGCCACTCCAGCCAAAATCCTGCTGCCCCACCCACAGAGCCGCAGACCCTGTGATCTCCACCTCCAAGGGTGCATGCTCCCACAACAGTAAGTGCAACTTCCCCCTCCCCAGTGGCCAAAGTCCTGATGCCACAGTCATGCTTTTCCAGTGCCATAGTCACGCTTTTCAGGTGCTCAGGCCACCACTCCACAGGCTACTAGTGGGTGTGGCTTCTGGGCACACTCTTACCCAAACAAGGGCCCACTGCTCTGGCAGTAGCAATTGTGGATTCCCTCTTCCTGTATTCCTTCCCACAGCCACGTTGGTCATGCGGATTCAGTGCCAGGGCGCCTCTGAGTGCCTGAGCGCACCACCACTGGGCACATGCAAACCCAACCAAGGGCATAAGGCCCCCGGCAGTAGAAAAACGAACTTCTCCCACTCCTGACTGCCTGCTCAGAGGCAGCTCAGTCACATGGCTTCAGCACAAGGGTCTGAGTGCACTGCTCTGGCAATCGGCACTGGGGTACCCCTGGGAGCCACCACTGGGCGCATGTGAATTCAACCAAGGGCACAGCAGCAAAAACTAAGTGTTCCCACTTCACAGCTGCTGAACTCTGGACACCAGAGCCATGCTTTCCAAGCGCACAGGCCACCTGAGCCGAAGGCTGCAAAGGCAGCTCTTGGGTGTCTCTGTGAGCCCCCGCTGGGCACACTCTTATCCAAACAAGGGCTCACTGCCCCAGCAAGAGAAATTCTGAGTTTCCCCTTTCCGGATACCTGCCCACAGACACCTTGATCACACGGCTTCAACACAAGGGCCACGCTGAGTGCACCGCCCTGGTAAACAGCTCCCGGGTGCTTCTGTGAGCCGCCACTGGGTGCACACAAACCCAACCAAGGGCACAAGGCCCGTGGTAGTAGAAATTTGGTCTTACCCCACTCCCACAGCTTCAGCGCAAGGGCCTCTCTGAGTGCACCACCCTGGCAAACAGCCCCTGGGTACCTCTGTGAGCCACCACGGGGCACACACAAATTCAACCAAGAGTGCAGCAGCAAAAACTGAGTCCACCCAATTCACAGCTGCTGACCTCTGGACACCACAGTCATGCTTTTTCAGCGCACAGGCCTCCTGAGCCCACCGCCCCAAAGGCGGCTCTTGGGTGCCTCTGTGAGCCCCAAGAGGTGCACTTGTATCCAAACAAGGGTGCACAGCCCCGGCAATAAAAATTTGAACTTCCCCCCTTCTGGTTGCCTTTCCATAGACACCTTGGTCACACGGCTTCAACGCAAGGGGCATGCTGAGTGTGCCACCCTGGCAAACAGCTTGCAGGTGCCTCTGTGAGCCGCCACTGGCATGTGCGAATCCAACCAAGGGTGCAAGGCCTTGGCAGCAAAAACTGAGTCTTCTCACTCCACAGCTGCCAACCTCAGGATACCATAGTCACGCCTTTTCAGGGTGCAGGCATCCTGAGCCCCACCACCCTGACAGAAGGCTCCTGGGTGCCTCTATGAACCCCCACTGGGCACATGCGATTTCAACCAAGGGCACAAGGCAGCAAAAATTGTGACATCCCTCTCCCCAGCTGCTGACCTATGGACACTGCAGTTGCGCCTTTCCAGCATGCAGGCCTACTGAGCTCACTGCCCCTATAAGCAGCTCCTGGGTGCCTCCGTGAGCCCCAGCTCAGTGTGCTCATATCCAAACAAGGGTGCATGGCCCCGGCAGCAGAAATTTGGACTTCCCCCTTCCTGGCTGCCTACACACAGACATCAGACATTGTATCGTGTGGCTTCAGCACACAGGCCCCCTGAGGACACTGCCCCAGCAGGTGACTCCTGGGTGCCTCTGTGAGCTGCCACTAGGTACACTTATATACAGCCAAGGGATCAAGGCCTCTCAGCAGAAACTCGGACTTCCCACTCCTCAGCTGCTGACCTATAGTCACTGTAGTTGCACCGATCCAGTGCGCAAGCCCCCAGAGCCCACTGCCCTGGCAGGCATCCCCCAGGTGCTTCTCTGAACTGCCACAAGGCACAAACCCGACCACTGGCATCCAGTCCCCGCAGTAGTGCCACTCCTGCACAAGGGACTCCTGAGCCCACTGCCCCAGCAGACAGCTCCTGGTTGCCTCTGAAAGCAGCTATTGGACGTGCATATCCAACCAAGGAGCACATCTCCTGAAGCAGAAACTGGGACTTCTCCCTCTATGGGACCGGTGTCACACCACAATCGCTCCGATCCAGCATGTGGGCCCCACGAGCTCACACCACCAGCAGAAGGTTCCTGGGCCCTTCTGTGTGCTTCCACTGGGTGTGTGCCTTTCCAACCAAGAGTGCATAGCTCCATCAGCAGAATCCATGACATCCCTCTCCTGGCTGACTACCTCTGGACAGCTCAATGGATTACTGAGGACTTGTCTCCCTGGACAAGGTAATATTATTTCACCCACAGACCCTGAGATTCCCACATTCCCAGCCGATGATTCAGAGAGGGAAATCATTATGACCAGAGTCCTACTGCCTCAACCCCAGACTATGAGACACCCGCCCCCTCCGTCACGGGCTCAGGGCCCCTCGTAGTGAGTTGCAGAGTGATGCTAATCCATCCATCAAGAGTCACACCACACTGGCCAAAGTCACAGTACCTGAGACTGATGCCCCAAGACTCCTTCCTTCCAGGCTGTGGACTCTGAGAACCCACAGTGAGAACATACCAGTGAAACCTCAGACAACCTTTTGCACAAGAGCCGGAACCACAATCACATTCAAAACAGCATGCATAACAAAGCCAGGGATGAGTCACATTGCCAACCTGAGATGAGAATTTATCCACAAATAAGAAACTAACAATCAAGATCCAACTACATCAAGAGAACCCAAATAGCTCAAGTAGGGAGCTTGGCTAGATCACCAAGCCCAGAAGACCTGAGAGATTGCACCTCTAGCACCACCCCCAAAAGAACCTGGGTAGTGAAGCAGTTGGATCTAAGAAACAGAAATAATTAAAACATTACAGCAAAAAAATGGGGAGACAAGAAAACAATCCCCAAAAGAAAGAAGAGGAATCACGTGAAAGGGAAGTAAATGAAATGGAGGCAAGCAACATGTCAGAGAAAGAATTCAGAGTAATGGTTATAAGGATGCTCAAACGGCTGGATGACAAATACAAACAACTCAATGAGAATTATAAGGAGTTGAATGAGAATGTCACCAACATGAAAAGGGATGAAGAGGAAATGAAGAATGACATAGCTGCAATAAAAAACACAGTGGAAGGCTTCAACAGTAGACTGGAAGGGGCTAAAGACCGCATCAGCAAATTAGAAGACAAGGTAGGAAAAAACACACAAACACAGCAACAACTGGAAAGAAAACTTAAAAAGCAAGAGGAGAGCCTAAGGGAGCTTTGGGACAACGCAAAACGAAACAACATCTGCATAATAGGGGTGCCAGAAAGAGAGGAAACAAGGAATAGAAAACATGTTTGAAGAAATAATAACAGAAAACTTTCCTGATATTGGCAAGGGAAAAACCATGCAAGTCCAAGAAGCACATAGAGTCCCAAACAAGATGAACCCAAAAAGACCAACACCAAGACACATCATAATTGAATTGGCAAACATCAATGACAAAGTAAGAATCTTAAAGGGTGCCAGAGAGAGACAGAAAGTTACCTACAAGGGATCTACCATTAGAATATCAACTGATTTCTCAACAGAAACACACCAGGCCAGAAGGAAATGGAATGAAATATACAAAGTGATGCAAACAAAGGGACTGAATCCAAGAATACTATACCCAGCAAGGCTATCATTCAAAATTGAAGGTGGAATCAGGAGCTTCACAGACAAAAAAGGGCTAAGAGAGTTTATCACTACGAAGCCAGCAATGCAAGAAATGCTAAAGGTACTGCTGTAAAAAAGAAGAAACAGAAAGGCAAGAAGGAACACAAACATTAAGAATAAAAATGAGGACAAACAAGTACTTATTAATAATAACATTAAATGTAAATAGACTACATGTTCCATACAAAAGACATAGGATAGATGAATGGATAAAGAAACATGACTCATATATTTGCTGTCTGCAAGAGACGCACCTCAGAACAAAGAATTCACACAGACTGATGATGAAGGCATGGAAAAAAATTTTCAGGCAAATGGAAATGAGAAAAATGCTGGGGTTGCAATACTTATATCTGACAAAATAGTCCTCAAAGTAAAGGCCATAATAAGAGATAATGGAGGCCACTTCATAATACTAAAGGTAGCAATTCAACAAGAGAATATAACTCTGGTAAACATATATGCACCCAATACAGGAGCACCCAAATACATAAAACAACTTCTGAAAGATATCAAGGGAGAGAATGAGAGCAATGCAATCATAGTAGGGGACTTTAATACCCCACTGACACCACTGAACAAATCCTCTAAAAAAATGAGCTAAGAAACAGAAATCCTAAATGAATCACTAGATCAGATGGATTTAATTGACATCTTCAGAACATTTCACCCCAAAGCATCAGAATATACATTCTTCTCCAGTGCACACAGAATATTTTCAAATATAGACCACATATTAGGACACAGGCAAAGTGTCTTCAAATTCAAGAGGATAGAAATCATAATAAGTATTTTCTCAGATCATAATGGCATAAAACTGGAAATCAACTACAATAAAAACAATGAAAAAAATCAAACACTTGGAGACTAAATAGCATTCTATTAAACAATGATTGGGTTACCAAAGAGATTAAAGAAGAAATTAAAAGAATCCAGGACAAAAATGACAATGAAAACAAAACAATCCAAAATCTATGGGACACAATTAAAGCAGTCCTGAGAGAGAAGTTAATAGCTCTACAGGCCTACCTCAAAAAACAAGAAAAACTGGTAATAAATTATCTAACCTTGCAACTTAAAGAATTAGAAAGAGAGCAACAAGAAAAGCCCACAGTATCCAGAAGTAAGGAGATTATAAAGATCAGAGCAGAAATAAATGAAAGACCAAAAAAAAAACCCCAAAAAACAAAAAACAAAAAAAAACAACAACTAAAAAAACACAATAAGATCAATGAAAGCAAGAGCTGGTTTTTTGAAAGGATAAACCAGATTGATGAACCTGTAGCCAGACTCACCAAGAAACAAAGTGAGAGGACCCAAATAAACAAAATCAGAAATGAATGAGGTGAAGTAACAGCTGACTTCACAGATATACAAAGGAATGTAAAAAAGTACTATGAATAACTCTACTCCAACAATCTGGACAACCTCAACGAAATGGACACATTCCTAGAAAAATACAAGCTTCCAAAACTCAATCAGGAAGATTTAAAAAACCTGAATAGGCCAATAACTACTGGTGAAATTGAAACAGTAATCAAAAAGCTTCCAGCAAACAAAAGCCCTGGACAACATGGCTTCACAGGGGAGTTTTACCAAGCATTCAAAGAACTAAAACCAATTCTTCTCAGACTATTCCAAAAAATTCCAGGACTGACTGCAATGCTGACTTCTGGTGTTCAGTCGAGCCTTTGGTTGGTTGTTATGGACCCTGGGTTTTTATATATTAGGATAGCCTCACTTGACCTGCTTGATTTGAATAATTTGCTCTGTTAGTTGATTCAGTAATTCTGGTAATGATCTCATATATACTTGTTCCATATCAAGTGGATTTATCTCTTCAGTTTCCATAGTCTGTCCTGGAGAGTCTGATCCTAATGTGTCATGTTTATTCAATGGTGAAAAAAAGTTGAAGACAGGAGAAATATGGACCCAACAATGTAGTTCTTAGGGGACTTTTAGAGGAAATATTATCTAATTTTCCATTTTGTTTTATGTGTTGATATGTCATTTCATTACTACTAGCTTTTGAGATATTTGTTAGGTTTTTCTCTTGCTCTTGGTGTTGATGTGATCAAATTATTATCCATATCACATCCAATTCTACTTTGTTTTGATAGCTTTTGTTTCCTTTGAATGTGCTCTCTTTAAGGATTTTATACATTTAAGTCAATAAGCTACTTTCATTCTTTATTAGATTTTCTCTTCCCCAAAGCTATCACTAAACAATATTTCCTCTTTGCTCTAGCACAGTGGTCAGCAAACTCATTAGTCAACAGAGCCAAATATCAACAGTACAACGATGGAAATTTCTTTTGAGAGCCAAATTTTTTAAATTTAAACTTCTTCTAACACCACTTCTTCAAAACAGACTCGCCCAGGCCGTGGTATTTTGTGGAAGAGCCACACTCAAGGGGCCAAAGAGCTGCATGTGGCTCACGAGCCACAGTTTGCCGACCACGGCTCTAGCAGGACATTGTGTTTGAATTTGATTGATTAAGAAGCTTACTTTGTTCTCAGTGTCATCTGTTATGGGTGCCTCATGTAAAACTGTGATGATGGAAAAGTATTCTAAAGTTCTGGCAACGGTCTTCACTGCTCAAGGTAGGTGGTTTTTCCTGCTTAGCCCATACCAACAACAGAACCAACTTTTTCAGCCAGTCACAATTTTTCACCTACTGACTGTTCTACTATACAAATAGCCTCACATGAAAAGCTAGGCAGTTTCTTTTCACCACTCCCCCCTCCCCCCCGCCCCGTTTATGGGCATGTATTGTAAAGCTGCCAAGTTCATGTGCTGCCCTGACATCTTTGAGCCTCATATGGCCTCAAAAGCTTAGTTATGAGTTCCTCTGCTCTTGCCTAATGTGCCTCCCAGCCAGGGGGAAAGCCTACCCAACCAGGTACTTTCCTTAAGAACCAGACCAGCTGACTCCAACCAGGCTCCAGACTAATGGGTTTCATTTCCTTGCCAGGCTGCAAAATTATTCAAACAAACCAATCTCCTCACATAGGAACTAAGGGTTACCTCAACCTATTGTTACTACAAAGCCTGCCTCCCACAGCCCTTGCTTATTTACTATTTTCCCAAGTACAACCCTCATGTGGCCTTGCATGGACTGCCATGCCCTATGTGAGGTCTTCATATTTAATTAATAAACTTTAGTGTTATTTCACTTGTTTGGTGTCAGGTTTTGTGTTTGACTATCATATACTATGATAGGGTGGAGAATCTCTTTCCTCATCAATTTGGAATAGGAATAAATAAAAACCAGGTCATATTTTCCTGTTTCTTTGCATGTCTCATATTATTTTTGTGTGGAAAACTCACATTTTAGATAATATATTATAGCAAATCTGGGTACTGGTCCCCTGCATCATGCTTGTTATTGTTATTGCTTTTTCATTTGTTTAGTGACTGGTTGGATTATTTTGATGAAGTCTATTCCCCCTCTCCCAAAGCATGAAATTTCTGATATTCTTTCTCAGGGAACCAACCACAAGTTTGGAAATGCCTACAGTTGCCCTAGCATGACAGCATTTTTAGTAAGGTTGCCTTTGATTGTCATTTTCCTTGAACACATTTGTTAATTAGTCTTCACTAATTGTTAGCTAGGACATAAATTCCTCAACAGAATGGTCCAATTAAATTTGGACTTCTTGGTTATATTTATTCCTAAGTATTTTATTTTTGAAGCAATTTTAAATGAGATTGTTTCCTTAGTTTCCCTTTCTGACAGTTCATTATTGTGTAAAAAATGCAATTGATTTCTGTATATTTATTTTGTATCCTGCTACCTTACTGAATTATTTTACACACCCTAGTAGTTTCTTTGTGTGGAATCTTAAGGGTTGTCTACATATAGTATCATATCATCTACAAATAAAGGCAGTTTTACTTTTTCCTTTCCAATTTGGATGTCTTTTATGATTTCTTCTTGTCTGATTTCTGTAACTAAGATTTCCAGTACTATGTTTAATAAGAGTGGTGAAAGTGGACAACCCTGTCTTGTTCCTGTTCTTAGGGGAAATGGTTTTAGTTTTTTACCATTGATAATGATGTTGGCTATAGCTTTATCATATATGGCCTTTATTAAATTGAGGTATGTTCCCTCTATTCCCACTTTGCTGAGAGTTTTTATCATAATGGGTGCTGGATTTTATCAATTTTTTAAATCTATTGATATGATCATGTGATTTTTATCCTTCATTTTATGTGTTGTATCACATTAATTGATTTGCCGATATTGTAACAACCTTGCATTCCTGGAATAAATCCCACTTGATCATTACTTTTTAGAGGGTGAAAGGCTTCCTCTACTTCTTCATATTCTGTTGTAAATTGACTAACTTCTTGTGGGAAGAATGCAGAATTCTCTGTTTAATTGCCTGCTTCTTCTACTGGGAAACATCTCTGAACTATGAGAATGGGAACAATGGTGAACTTTTCACAGAGTGATAATCTTGCCTTAGGAACTTGACATTTAATGGAAGGGGACTGTAGTTTCAGGTCTTCTTGGCTTGAATCTACCAGTGTGGAACTTTTTACCAAATTTTGGCCCCAATATTTTTAGCTGTGCTGTATCCAAGGTAGTCTCATGAGTGGGGATGACATGGAAGATGAGAGCCCCACCTCTGGAGTGTAATCACCTTGAACTTAACCTCAACAAAAGGTAACTGGAGGAATATGAGAAGTGCTGACAAGCTTTCCTTTCTGAAAAAATCACTCTGGAAACTGGGAGAAAAAGGAGCCTTGTTTTCTTGGCTACATTAGTCTGGAGTGGAGTTTCACTCTTGATGACATAGGAGCAAGGAGGGAGGATACAGATCTTAGTTCAAGTGCCACAGATTCCCACTATCCTTACCTAATGTTAGTAGGTTTTCTTGAATAAGTGTTTCTTCACATGCTCTATGTCCTTACAATTTCCAGATAAATTAAATGGTTGGTTTTTTTTTAAAAAAATATTTTTTTGCCAGTTTTACTGAGGAGCAGATCCGCAGATCACCTCATGCTATCATGCCAGAAGTGGAACATCTAATAATTTTATTAGTCAATTATTTAAAAGCCCATTGTATTTTTTTAAAATGCCAGCAGCATATGAATAAAAAGGGGTATGAAATGGCCACTGAATGTCATGTTTATTAGCACACTATTAGGTCTCCTTTACCAGGAACAGCTTGTCATTATCTGGATGTAAATGTCCCAATTATACACGATGTGGAGGATCTTGGACTCAGGAACTACTGTTATGTGGCCATAATCTGTCATTGATATAGGAATAGCATTCCATAGATAGAATATGTTTCAATATCTGTTAGACACCCGTGGTAGCAACAAAATGGACCTATGTAGTTCAATTGTTTGGAATGGGCAGAGGTAATTCCTTGAGCTATATATTTAAAGTATTTGTAATACTCTGGTAGTGGGACAAGTGGACAACCATGAGCCCATGTTGTTTCTCTGCCTAGTCATGTGGTTACCTTAAGCAGCATAAAACACCAGAGAGAGAGCCTGAGGGCTCATGTGGGGAGGAATTAAACCACAAATTAAAAAAGAATCAGCTGGAGTGTCAACCTGTGAACCAGGAGGTCACTGTTCAATTCCCAGTCAGGGTACATACCAAGTTTGTAGACTGGATCCCCAGTGGGGGAGTGTGCAGGAGACAGCCAATCAATAATTGTTTCTCATCATTGACGTTTCTCTCTCTCTCTCCTCCCTTCCTCTCTGAAATCAATAAAAATATATTAAAAAATAATAAAAAAAGAATAACATGTAATAATTATAAAATTTGCAAGGTTCAAGGCAGGACTTCAATTGGGAGCCTACATGACATATTACTAATTATTTGAAATGATTAAGTCAACCAATAAACTGTTAAAATATGTTACATTTCTTTTCATGACAAATGTATCTTTAAGTGACCTAATAGGTCAAGTGTAAGTTAAAATCCCTAGACGGCTCTACCTTTTGTGTCTTCAGTGTGAGAAGAACTATCACCACTCCTCCCAGCTCATGGCCCCAGATTAGGCCTTAGGCACTAGCCAGTTCTCCTCTTCTTCCCACCCTGAGTTCTGTCCTTCACCTTTGGAGGCTCATATGTGTGCATGTGGATACTCCAGCCCATCATAACCTGTTCTTCAGGTATAGCCACCCCATAACTACCAGCAGAGTAAAAACACACCCTATGGAGAGCATGCTGGTGATAGTATTTGGGGGTATTTAGATAAAGAGTTCAGGCATCCCAGGATCTCAAGGATGATCTGGAGGGGGCTAGGACTCTGAGTGTGCACATATCCCTCTGGCCCCACAGACTGGGCTCTTGACCCTGTGGAAAGGGCATAACATAAAAGAAGTCAAAGACAGTCTCCAAGCATGGAGTTCAGGATAAGAGCCTCTGTTGATAGGGTGGGAGAGAAATGCTATATTTAACAATTGGTACAGCATAAAACAGTAACCAATCAGAAAATAATTGAGGGCCTTCAAATGGCACTACACCAATAGCTGTCTACTTACCTTGGCCTTCTATTTGAAAAATGGTAACAAAGGTCCCTCTACCCTCTGTCTCACCATGCGGTTGTAGCCATAAGGACTACTACATGATAACATTTCAAAATGCTAACACTGGTGAAAAAAAAGGGTTGTGGATGCATTGTATTTACTTCACTTAAATAGATATTAATTGAGCACCTATAAAGGGGGGAAACAGAGTGCTTGATGCTTTTGGAAATAAGGAGAAATAAAACCTTTTAAGGTTGTAATTATTCATAATATCACAACCTGTAGAGTACCCAAATTGGTGAAGATACACATGTATAAGTAATTGTAATATTAGTTAGAAAATGAGATGTGCTACCTGAGAACATGAAAGAAAGAGGTGCTAATATGAGCTAGAGAATACCTAGGAAGCTTTACCTAAATGTAGAAATAGTTTTCTACTGTGAAATCCCTGGTCTTTACTGTTCTATGATCTTCTACTCTGGTAAACTATGACTTCATTTTCCTTAAATAGATTCCAGGTATTACACCCATTTTCTCTTCCCTTTCTTTGCTGTCATTTTTTTCTCTTTTATTTTACAATTTGTTTATTGTTTAAGGTATTACAAATCTTAGTACATATGTCTCCTTTTTTTCCCATTGACCTTTCTCCAGCCTCTCCTACCCCCTGGCACATGTCCTCACTGCCCCCCAGTGTCTTGTGTCCATTGGTTATGCTAATATGTATGCATAAAAGTCCTTCTGTTGAAATCTTACCCCCCCCCCAAAACTCCTCAGCCTTCCCGCTATAATTTGACAGTCTGTTCAATACTTATCTGCCTCTGTATCTATCTTTTTGTTCATCAGGTTATAATGTTCTTTATTATCCGTAAATGACTGAGATCATGTGGTATTTTTCTTTCACTGTCTGGCTTATTTGACTTAGCATAATGCTCTACAGTTGCATCCATGCTGCTGCAAATGGCAAGAATTCCTTCTTTTTATAGCAGCGTAGTATTCCATTGTATAGATGTACCATAGTTTTCTCAGTCTGCATTCCCACCAGCAGTGAAGGAGGGTTCCTTTTTCTCCGCATCCTCTCCAGCACTTGTCATTTGTTGATTTGTTGATGATAGCTATTCTGACAGGTGTGAGGTGGTACCTCATTGTTGTTTTGATTTGCATCTCTCATATGATTAGTGACTTTTAGCATGTTTTCATGTGTCTCTTGCCTTTCTGAATGTCCTCTTTCAAAAAGTGTCTATTTAGGTCCTTTGCCCATTTTTTTGATTGGGTTGTTTATCTTCCTTTTATTAAGTTCTATGAGTTCCCTGTAAATTTTGGAGATTAAACCCTTATTGGAGATAAAATTGGCAAATATGTTCTCCCATGCAGTGGGCTATCTTGTTGTTTTGTTGATGGTTTACCTTGCTGTGCAGAGGCTTTTTATTTTGATATAGTCCCATTTGTTTATTTTATCCTTAGTCTCTCTTGCCCTAGGATTTGTTTCTATAAAGATATTGCTACGACATATGTCTGTAATTTTGCTGCCTATGTGGTCTTGTAGGATTTTTATGGTTTCCCGTCTTATGTTCAAGTCCTTTAGCTGTTTTGAGTTTGTTTTTGTGTATGGTGTAAGTTGGTGATCTAGTTTCATTTTTGCATGTATTTGACCAGATTTCCCAGCACCATTTATTAAATAGGCTGTTTTGACTTCATTGTATGCTCTTGCCTCCTTTGTCAAATATTAATTGAGTATAATGGCTTGGGTCCATTTCTGGGTCCTCTATTCTGTTCCATTGGTCTATAAATCTGTTCTTGTGCCAGTACCATGCAGTTTTGAGAACTGTGGCTTGGTAATATAGTTTGATGTCTGGTATTGTGATTCCTCCTACTTTGTTCTTCTTTCTCAGGATTGCTGTGGCTATTCAGGGTCTTTTTTTGTTCCAGATGAATTTTTGGAGAGTTTGTTCTAGATCTTTGAAATATGCCATTGGTATTTTAATAAGTATTGCATTGAATCCATAGATTGCTTTAGGTAGTATGGGCATTTTAATGATGTTGATTCTACCAATCCATGAACATGTTATGTTCTTCCATTTGTTTATGTCTTCCTCTATCTCTTTTTTCAATGTACTGTAGTTTTCCGAGTACAGGTCTTTTATGTCCTTGGTTAAGTGTATTCCTGAGTACCTTAATTTTTTTGGTGCAATGGTAAATGGGATTGTTTTGTTTCATTTATCTTTCTGTGAGTTCATTATTGGTGTATAAAAAGGCCATAGGCATGGGTGGGGGCGGGGTTGGGAAGGTAATGGGGGGATGAGGACAAATATGTAATACCTTAATCAATAAAGAAATTTTAAAAAATTGTATATAGGAAAAAAAAAGACCATAGATTCCTGGGCATTAATTTTGTATCCTGCTACATTGCCAAATTCATTTATTAGGTCTAGTAGTTTTTTTTTGATGGAGTCTTTGGGGTTTTCTATGTATAGTATCATGTCATCTGCGAATAAGGACAGTTTTACTTATTCCTTTCCAATTTGGATGCCTTTTATTTCTTCTTGTTGTCTGATTGCTATTGCTCATACTTCTGATACTATGTCGAACAGGTGTGGTGAAAGTGGGCATCTTTTTCTTTTCCTGTTCTTAGGGGAAATGAGTTTAGTTTTTGCCCATTGAGTATGATGTTGCCTGTAGGTTTGTCATATAGGGCTTTTATTATGTTGAGGTCATTCCCTCTATTCCCACATTGCTGAGAGTTTTTATTAAGAAAGGGTGTTGGATTTTGTCAAAGGGTTTTTCTACATCAATTGATTTGATTATGTGATTTTTGTCTCTCAGTTTGTTTATATGATGTATCACATTTATTGATTTGCGGATATTGTACCATTGTTGCATCTCCGGTATAAATCCCACTTGATCATGGTGTATGATCTTTCTAATGAATTGGTGAATTTGATTTGCTAGAATTTTGTTGAGGATTTTAGCATCTTTGTTCATCAAAGATACTGGCCTGTAGTTCTCTTTTATTGTTGTGTCTTTATCTGGTTTCGGGATTAGGGTAATGCTGGCTTCATAGAAAAAGCTTGGAAGTGTGCCTTCCTGTTGAATTTTTTGAAATAGTCTGAGGAGGATAGCTATTATTTCTTTGAATGCTTGGTAGAATTCCCCTGTTAAGCTGTCTGGACCAGGGCTTTTGTTTGCTGGAAGATTTTTGATAGCTGTCTGAATTTCTTCAGTAGTTATCAACCTATTCAGTTTTTTTATTCTTCTTGGTTGAGTTTTGGGAGCTTGTATTTTTCCAGGAATATGTCCATTTCATCTAGTTTGTCCATTTTGTTGGAATAGAGTTGTTTATAGTATTTTTTCATAAATGCTTGTATTTATGTGGGATTGGTTGTTATTTCACCTCTTTCATTTCTGATTGTATTTATTTGGGTCCTCTCTCTTTACTTCTTGGTGAGCCTGGCTAGAGGTTCATCAATCTTGTTTATCCTTTCAAAGAACCAGCTCTTGGTTTTGTTGATCTTATGTATTGTTGTTATTTTGGTCTCTATTTCATTTATCTCTGCTCTGATCTTTATTATTTCCTTTCCTTCTGCTTACACTGGGCGTTTCTTGTTGCTCTCTTTCTAACTCTTTGAGTTGTAGGGTTAGGTAATTTATTATCATTGTTTCTTGTTTTTGCTGTAGGCTTGTAGAGCTATGAGCTTCCCTCTGAAGACTGCTTTCACTGTGTCCCATAGATTTTGGATTGTTGTGTTTTCATTGTTGTTTGTTGCCATGATGTTTTTTATTTCTTATTTGATCTCTCTGGTAACCCATTCATTGTTTAATAGCATGCTATTTAGTCTCCATGTGTTTGATTTTTTTGGATAGTTTTTATTGTAGTTGATTTCCAGTTTTATGCCATTGTGATCTGAGAATATGCTTGTTATGATTTCTATTTTCTTGAATTTGAAGAGACTTAGCCTGTGACCCAATATATGGTCTATCTTTGAAAATGACTGAGGTGCACTTGAAAAGAATGTATATTCTGTGGCTTTGGGGTGAAATGTTTTAAATATGTCAATTAATTCCATCTGATCTAGTGAGTCATTTAGGATTGATGTTTCTTTGCTGATTTTTTGTTTAGAGGATTTTTCCAATGGTGATAGTGGGGTATTAAAGTTTCCTACTATGACTGTATTGCTGTCAATCTCTCCCTTGATATCCACCAGGAGTTTTTTAATGTATTTGGGTGCTCCTGTATTGGGTGCGTATATGTTTACCAGTGTTATTTCTTCTTGTTGGATTTCTCCCTTTAGTATTATGAAGTGGCCTTCCTTATCTTTTTTATGTCCTTCACTTTGAGACCTAATTTGTCAGCTATAAGTATTGCTACCCCAGCTTTTTTTTTTTTTCATTTGCATTCACCTGAAAAACCTTTTCCATCCTTTCACCATCAGTCTGTGTGAGTCCTTTTTTTCTGAGATTGGTTTCCTGTAGACAGCAGCTATATATGGTTCATGTTCTCTTATCCACTCAGCTACCCTATGTCTTTTAATTGGGGCATTTAATCTATTTACATTTAAAGTTATTATTGATAGGTACTTGTTTGTCACCATTTTTTTCTTTACCCCTGTGTTCCTTCTTTGCTTCCTATTTCTTTACAGCAAACCCTTTAGCATTTCTTGCATTGCTGGTTTGGTGGTAATAAACTCCCTTAGTCCTTTTTTGTCTGTGAAGCTCCTGATTTCCCCCTCAATTTAGATTGATTGCCTTGCTGGGTACAGTATTCTTGGATTCAGACCCTTCCTTTGCATCACTTTGTGTATTTCATTCCATTCTGTTCTGGCCTGATGTGTTTCTGTTGAGAAATCAGTCACTGGTCTGATGGAGGATCCTTTGTAGGTAACTTTCTGTCTCTCTCTGGCTGCTTTTAATATTCTTACTTTGTCATTGGTATTTGCCAATTTAATTATAATGTGCCTTGGCATTGGTCTTTTGGAGTTCATTTTGTTTGGGACTCTGTGAGCTTCTTGGATTTGTGTGAGTTTTTTCTTCCCTATATCATGGAAGTTTTCTGTCATTATTTCTTCAAACAGGTTTTCTATTCCTTCCTCAGTTTCCTCTCCTTCTGAAACCCCTATTATGTGGTTGTTTGTTTCATTTCATGTTGTTCTAATGTTCCCTTAGGCCAGTTGTTGGCAAACTGTGGCTCGTGAGCCACATGCGGCTCTTTGGTCCCTTGAGTGTGGCTCTTCCACAAAATACCATGGCCTAGGTGAGTCTATTTTGAAGAAGTGGCGTTAGAAGAAGTTTAAGTTTAAAAAATTTGGCTCTCAAAATTAATTTCAATCGTTGTAGTGTTGATATTTGGCTCTGTTGACTAATGAGTTTGCCGACCACTGCCTTAGGCTCTCCTCCTGTTTTTTAACTTTTTTTTTTCACTAGATGCTGCTCTGCTTGGGTATTTTTTTCTACCTTGTCTTCTAGTTCACTGATGCAGTCCTCTGCTTCTTCTAGTCTACTGTTGATGCTTTCTATTGAGTTCTTTATAGCAGTGATGTCATTTTTCATTTCTTCTTGGTTCTACATTTCCTCTTGGTTCTTACACATATTGCTGAATTTGTCTTCCATTCTTTTCAGTGACCTTATGACCATTTCTCTGAATTCTTTCTCTGACATAATGCTTGCTTCCATTTCGTTACTTCCTTTTCTGGTGTTGCCTCCTTTTCTTTCATTTGTGGGCTGTTTCTTTGTCTCCCCATGATCTCTCTTATATGGTTATCTGGTTATGTAGTTCTCTCTCTCCTTCTTGGGTTTGGGGCCTTAGTCTGAGCTCTTTGTTGTTATTTTAAATTTGGAAATGTTTCAGGCCTACACAAACAGCTTATAGTACAAAGAATAATATATCCATGTACCCACCACCCCACCAAAGGAATACAACAATACAAATACATTTGAGCCCCACTGTGTATCTGTAGTAGATTAAATTGCATCTTCCAAAAATAAATTTTCAAATCCTAATCTCTTGTACCTATAAATGTGACCTTATTTGGAAACAGAGCCTTTGTATATATTAGTCTAAAGAATGGAAGATGAAATCATCCTGAATTTAGGGTGAGCCCATACCCAGTGACTATTGTAATTATAAAAAAGGAGAGGGATAAGTAATACACAGACACAGGGAAGGTCATATGAAATGGGAAGCTGAGATTTGAGTTATGGTACCATAAACCAAGAATTCCTGGAGCCACCAGAATCTGAAAGAGGCAAGGAATATTCTCCCTAGATGTTCAGTGGGAGAGTGGCTATCATAAACCTGACTTCTTTCTGAAGTCAGAACTCCTGAACTCTAGAACTGTCAGAATCAGCCTCCAGAACTTTAAGGGCATACATTTTTATTGTTTTAAGCCACCACCTTGCTGTTATTTTGTTACACCAAAGGTAGAAAACTAAGAGGGCCTCTCCCCAATTTAAAGCTCCTCTCTGCCTCTGCACAAGACATAACCACTATGCTAGAGAAGGCCTTATCTTCCTCCTACATGCCTTTCTGCATGTTACATATGCATGATTGCTCCATTTATTTTACTACATAAATATGTATCCTTAATGTATCCATAATCAACATATGATTCATTTGCATGTGTGTTTTTTTTAATTCACATACATGGTGCCATTTGTATCCTTCTGCAACAAGCTTGTTCCTTTTTTCATTTTTTACACTGCTATCACCCAATGTTTGCCACTCAAGGAGGTCCTTCCCCATGTCTCAATCTCTTGAGAATTCTAGTCTCATTCCCAGTCCCAGTCCAGTCCCTACTGTCTTAATCAGTTTACCTGAAACAATCTCAAGTCAATGAATTAATGTTAGTCCTACCACAGATGAAGCTCAAAGTTTCACCTCATTGCCTTAAACAAGTGATTCTCAAACTTTATTGAGATTCAGAATCAACTGAAGGACTTGTAAAGCTATGAATGCTGGCCCAGCATCAGAATTTTTTCTGGTTAATCCTTTCCTAAGGATATTTTGCTGGGGTTCTTATTCCAGCATTACAAAGGGTTCAGCAATCTGGAGAAAGGCTGTGCATAGATTAAATAAGAGTCCAAAGATGAAAGATAATTTTGAAAGGCATTGGGGGTCAGAGGAGCTTCAGCTAAAGGAGCTAAAGTTCTCTTAGTCTCAGTACCCTTGCTTTTTATTAACACAATTTGTCCTAAGGTAAGGTGGAGATAATACACTTCAAAGGGTAGGGTACAGCAGCATAGTCAGATTGGGGAATAGCCTACAGCTGTTTAGGTGTTTGGCCAACAGGAGACAATAACATGTAGATTAAGATGCCCTGAGCTGTCTAGCAGCAAACAATCATCCTATTCATGTTTGGGGGAAGTGCCTTTTAGCCATTCCAACAGGTGATTACATATGTGACTCAGCCCTTGTTGAGCCCCCAAGTTTCACCAACCTTTTGATGAAACTCTTGTAATTATGACATGCTGGAATTGGCTTCCGGCAATATTTTTTCCATTGAATTTTAGAGAGAGTAGAAGGGATAGAGGGAGGTAGGGAAGGAGAAAAAAAAGAGAGAAGCATTGATGTGAGAGGTTAATTGGTTGCCTCCTGCACACACTCCAACAAGGGCTGGAGATCAAACGTGCAACCCAGGTATGAACCCTTGACTGGGAATCAAACCCAGGACCCTTTTGGAAGTGGGCTGATGCTCTAACCAATGAGCCACATTGGCCAGGGCCCAGCATTAGGATTTCAGAGTCAATAGGTCTGAAATAGGGTCTAAGAACTTGCACTTCTTATTTTTTAAAAAAATATCTTTATTAATTTCTTAGAGGAAGGGAGAGGGAGACAGAGATAGAAACATCAATGATGATAGAGAATCATTGATCAGCTACCTCGTGCATGCCCCACACCAGGAATCAAGCCTGCAACCCAGGCATGTGCCCTGACTGGGAATCATAGGTCGATGTTCACCCACTGAGCCATGTCTGCTGGGCAAGAACTTACACTTCAAACAAGATCCCAAATACTATTGATGCTGCTGGTCCACATCAGTCCAGTACCATCCCATCACCATCTGGTCTCAAGGTAAGTTAGGTAACCTATCAGGTTCTTTAAAAAGGAATGCAATAGAGGCTAGATCCCATCCTTCTTTACATAACTTGTTTATAACTTAATATTTTTATTAATTGGAGAATGCAATAAAATAAATTAAAACAGGCTTCCCAAATGGTTGAAAGTGTTTCCTTTCAATAATAGTAATGTGGGCCAAAACAAAAAATATACAAAGATAGATTTGAGTTTTTGTTATTTATCTTAAAAATATCCAACTTAGCCCTGGCCGTTTTTGCTCAGTGGTTAGAGCATCAGCCTGGACACCAAAGGGCCATGGTTTCAATTCCCGGTCAAGAGCATATACCAGGTTCGATCTCTGGCCCTGGCAGGAGACAACCAATTGATGGTTTCACTCTTTGTCTCTCTCTCTTACCCTCCCTCCCTTCCACTCTCTCTAAAAAAAATAAATGGAAAAATATCATCAGGTGAGGATTTAATATATATATATATATATTTATTTATCTCCAGCATATTCATTAAATTTTTTAAAAATTTTTAATTTGAACCAATGTGATCAGATATATCTGAAAGATATAAAAAGTAAGTCAGATATCAGTTATCAGTGGACGTCACATTCTTTGTGAGGAACTTCAGAACAAAACCAGTGTTGAGAAAATTTCCATGGACTACTGAAAATCAGGAAATCTCAAATCCATTAAGAACAAATTCAATGTTTCTTCCTTCATCCATGTCTTTCTACACCATCGAACTACAGATGAAATGAGACAATTAACAATTGATCATCATTAACATGCACCAGTGAATTTATAAAACCAAGAATAGTCAATTCTATGTATGTGTGCTATAACTGGAGAAATAATATTTTCCTTTTGTACCCAGACCTTTGGGTGTCAGGGTGCTCTTGCATAATCTCATGTCTTGCATAATTCTCTGGTCACAACAACCTCACCTCCCATTTGCCAAATACCAAAAATGCTTGTTTTGTTTTGAAAGACCATTTTGGTACTTATATATTTCTTTCCATCTTAAAAGCCTGCATACTACCCATAAGCCACAATCTCTTAACATCCTAGACCCTAAGAACAAAAGAAATGAAACTAAAAAACATAGATACAATCCTTAATTATCAATTTGGTGAAGACTAATAACTTTATGACTATTTTTTGATGTCACATAAAATGCTAAAAATTACAACTGAATAGATAATTAAATGTGGTCCTAATTAAAATTCTTATTATACCTCTCTAAGTAGTCACATTCTCAAAGGAATCCTCTCATAGTTAGTTCAAGAGATTGTATTTCTGTAGCTAAATGATTAAGGACCAGCTAGTGTTTAGTTAATCACTTTAATCCTTTATTTAGGTACTGTGTTCTAAGCAAATATTGGTCTCTGCTACCATAGCTGATCAATTTCCCAACTGAAGAAGTCTTAGGGCTACAGTTCAAAGGACTTGTAGTTGTGAAAGAAGTACATTTTGGAATATGCCACATTCTATACTAATATAAAAGTACACTATTAACATTAAACTGGATTGTAGGAACAAAATGTTTGATATTTTTTATTTATTTTATTGAGAAAATTTAAAAGCATAACCGACCTATGTCAGGAATGGATGGGTGATACACAAAGCTCCATAGAGATAACTGGATACTCATGAATTTCTCTCTTCTAGGTCCTGAACTTTTTCAGGTCCTTTTACTGGTTCTTCATTTTAGAAAACTTCTACTTTCTTTTCCTCACCTCTAGCTTCTTGACCCTGTTTATCAAAGTTTTGTACTTATATTCACTTGCTTTATTGATAAAGAATAATACAGACCATGGGAACAGAACTTCACAGAAAAAATAGTACAGTTTATAATCAGTGGTAACATCCAGCTCTATACTTTTAGTAGATTCAGGAGGGTTGAAGTAAGTGAAGAAAGAATGACTAGGCACCTTCCTAGTGGTTGATACATCACTTTGACAGTCCTCTCACTTCTACAGCTTGCTGGTTTTCATGTTTATGTTCTCCCCTCTTTCCAGTAGATCTCACAGTCTGTGCTGCTGATTATTTATGGACCTTTGGAGAATAAGGGAACAGAATCATTAGGGTCTGGTGGCATGAGGTATGATTTCGTCAGAACTTCTTTAAAAAAATTCTTTTGACTTAAAGACAAATTCTATAGTGAAGCTCATTGGTTCTTTAACCACTGAACATTTAATTTTTACATCAGGCAAGTGGTCTAGTATACTTCACCATTTTTTGAATTATTCTGCCAGAAATCTATATATTTTAAAAACCCATTAACCATGTGCTACTTATCTTTCTCCGACTGGCTTATTTCACTCAGCATAATATTCTCCAGGTCCATCCATGCTGTTTCAAATGGTAAGAGTTCTTTCTTTCTTATTGCCATGTAGTATTATATTGTGTAAATATACCATAGGGGATAAACCAAGATGGCAGCATAGGTAAGCACCTAAACTGCTGCCTCGCACAACAATTTCAAAACTACAACTAAAAGACAGAACGGACACCATCCAGAACCACAGGAAAGCTGGCTGAGTGAAAATTCTATGACTAGAAGGAAAGAGAAAAGCTCACAGAGAATTGGAGGTACGGCAAAGGGTCTTTGTGCACGCAGAGGGAAGGGCGGCTGAGAGCCTGGCTGACTTTCTCTGGCGGAAGAGGGAAGGAAGCCCCTGACCGCACTGAACCCCAGTTCTGACTGCACTGAACCCCAGTCCCAGGCGAAACCCTGTGGACCCAGGCTCATACAGGGGGAGTCTGGACTGTCAGGTAGAGAGAAAGGCACCCGGAGACTTGGAGACCCGGGGGAGACCCGGGGGAGCCCCGGCAGGCAGGGTTCTGGAGGCGTGCGCACCAGTGTGCACAAAGGCTGCGGAGGTTGCCACAGGCTTTCCCTAGCAGAAGGGAGTCCGAAGCTCCTGACTGCAATGAGCCCCAATTCTGACTGCACTGAACCCCAGTTCCAGGTGAGCCCCTGGGGACCCGCGCTCTTACTGGGGGAATCTGGACTCTTGGGCGGAGACTCGGGAGCTGGGGAAGGCAGAGGTCTGCAGGCGCACACATGCCAGTGCACACAAAGGCTGTGGAGGTTGCCACAGGCTTTCCCTAGTGGAAGGGAGAAAGAAGCTCCTGACTGCACTGAGCCCCAGTTCTGACTGCACTGAACCCCAGTTCCAGGCGAGCCCCTAGGGACCCACGCTCTTGTGGGGGGAATCTGGACTCTCGGGCGGAGACTCGGGAGCCGGGGAAGGCAGAGGTCTGTAGGCGCACGCACGTGCACGCAAGGGCAGGGCTGACTGGAAGCCAAGACTGTCTGCTCCGCCCTGAGACTCCACCCCATCCAAGCTGAGCACAGAGGCTATTGCAATTTGGCAAGTCTAATCCTATAAGGCTGTCTCCAACACCGAACTTCTCCCAGCATAGACACAGCTGATCCTTACAGCCAACTGGCCTGGAGGTCAATTCCTCCCAGTGATACCAACAACAATCAAGACTTAACTACAACAAGGCTGTACACACAGTCCACAAAAGGGTGCACCAAGAGTGTCCACCTCAGGTTAACTGGGGAGGCCGACCCACTGGGCCATATAGGAAACCTAGCACACAAATCTACCCTACCAACTCAGGGAAGCAGTGAAAATGCGGCGTCAAAGAAACAGATCACAAACAAAAGAAATGGAGGAAAACAAACGACTGGATATAGAATTCAAAACCACGGTTATAAGGCTTTTCAAGAATATCCTAGAAAAGGCTGATAAATATAATGAGACCCTCGAAGATATGAAAAAGGACCAACTAGAAATTAAACATACATTGACTGAAATAAAAAATATTATACAGAGACCCAACAACAGACTAAAGGAACACAAGAATCAAGTCAAAGAATTGAAATACAAAGAAGCAAAAAACACTCAACCGAAAAAGCAAAAAGAGAAAAAAATCCAAAAAGTTGAAGATAGTGTAAGAAGACTCTGGGACAACTTCGAGCGTACCAACATCAGAATTATGGGGGTGCCAGAAGAAGAGAGAGAGCAAGATACTGAAAACCTATTTGAAGAAATAATGACCGAAAACTTCCCCCACCTGGTGAAAGAAATAGATTTACAAGTCCTGGAAGCTCACAGAACCCCAAACAAAAGGAATCCAAAGAGGACCACACCAAGAAACATCATAATTAAAATGCCAAGAGCAGCCGAAACCGGTTTGGCTCAGTGGTAGAGTGTCAGCCTGCAGACTGAAAGGTCCCAGGCTCGATTCTGGTCAAGGGCATGTACCTTGGTTGCGGGCATGTCCCCAATAGGAGGTGTGAAGGAGGCAGCTGATCGATGTTTCTCTCTCATCGATGTTTCTAACTCTCTATCCCTCTCCCTTCCTCTCTGTAAAAAATCAATAAAATATATTAAAAAAAATAAAAAAATAAAATGCCAAGAGCAAAAGACAAAGAGAGAATATTAAAAGCAGCAAGAGAAAAACAGTTAATTACCTACAAGGGAGCACCCATACGTTTGTCAGCTGATTTCTCAACAGAAACTATGCAGGCCAGACGGGAGTGGCAAGAAATTTTCAATGTGATGAATAGCAAGAACCTACAACCAAGATTACTCTACCCAGAAAAGCTATCATTCAGAATTGAAGGGCAGATAAAGAGCTTCACAGATAAGAAAAAGCTAAAGGAGTTCATCACCACCAAACCAGTATTATATGAAATGCTGAAAGGTATTCTTAAAGAAGAGGAAGAAGAAAAAAGTAAAGAGAAAAATTATGAACAACAAATACATATCTATCAACAAGTGAATCTAAAAATCAAGTGAATTAAAAACCTGAGGAACAGAATAATCTGGTGAATATAATAGAATCAGGGGCATAGAAAGGGAGTGGACTGATAATTCTCAGGGGGAATTGGGTATGGAGGGGTTCAGGAAGAGACTGGACAAAAATCATACACCCATGGATGAGGACAGTGGGGGGGAGGTAAGGGCAGAAGGTGGGGTGGGAACCGGGTGGAGGGGAGCTATGGGGGGAAAAAGGAGAAACGATTGTAATAATCTGAATAAAGATTTATTTAAAAAAATAAATAGACCATAGGTTTTTTTTTATCCACTTATCTGCAGATGGGCACTTAGGCTGTTTCCAAATCATAGCTATCGTGATTTCCCTCATATGTGGAATATAATGAACCAAATAAACTGATCATCAAAAATAGACACAGACTATTTTCTCTATCCTAATTCTCTTTTCTCTGGTGGTCATTTTTATTGAGGCTATTGGTATTGTGTGTATATTCATGTTTTGTACCCTTTGTGTCATGTTTCATTGAGCTGTATTTTTTGCTGTTAAGTCAACACTTCCACAAAGGTTGGCACAACATGGTAGAGAGCTAGCAACATAACCCGACACCCTGAAAGGAGACTCCATTCATGAATGGGACAATAACACGCAGACCCAACTACACCAAGAGAACCCAAATATTTTAAGAAGGAGGCATCCCTAGAATACCCAGCCCAGAAGACCCGCAAGACTGCAAGAAATCTGGGTCCCACAAAAAATCTACCATATAAAACAAATTAAAAAAAAACCTGTGTGAAATAGCAGTTTGATCTAATACATAGAAACAATCACAAAGGAACAGCAAAAATGGGGAGACAAAGAAACAATCCCCACATGAAGGAAAAGGAGGAATCACCAAAAAAGGAAAATAATGAAATGGAGACAAGCAATTTGTCAGAGAAAAAATTCAGAGAAATGGATATAAGAATGCTGAAAAGGCTAAATGACAAATTCACCAAAAGGTATAAGAATTAAAAGGAAGTGAAGAATGACATAACTGCAATAAAAGACAAAATGGAAAGCTTCAACAATAGACTGGAAGAAGCCAAAGACCAAGTCAGCATATTAGAAGACAAAGTACAAAAAAACATAATACACCAAAGTAGAGCAGTGACTGGAAATGAAAACTTAAAAAGCAGAATGAGAGCATAAGGGAGCTTTGGAACAACATGAAACAAAACAATAACCGCATAATAGGAATACCAGAAGGAGAGGAAGCTTTGCAAGAAATAGAAAACCTGTTGGAAGAAATAATGACAGAAAACTTCCCTGATGTTGGGAAGAAAAAGTCACACAAGTCCAAGAAGCACAAAGTCCAAAACAAGGTGAACACAATAAGACCAACACCAAGACATATCAAAATTAAATTGGCAAACATCAATGACAAAGTAAGAATCTGAAAGCCTGCCAGGAAGAGACAGAAAGTCACCTACAAGGAATCTCCCATTAGACTATCAACTGATTTCTAAATAGAAACACATCAGGCCAGAAGAAATGGAAAGAAGTTTACAAAGTGATGCAAAGCAAGTGACTAAATCCAAGAATACTATACACAACAAGGCTATCATTCCAAATTGAAGATGAAATCAGAAGCTTTGCAGACAAAAAAATCTAAGGGAATTTATTACCATCAAGCCAGCAGTGGAAGATATGCTAAAGGAACTTCTGTAAAAAGAAGAAAAAGAAAGGGAAGAAGGAAAACAAGGATAAAGAATAAAAATGGCAAGAAACAAGCACCTATCAACAATAACCTTATATGTAAATGGGTTAAATATTCCAATAAAAAGACATAGAGTACCTGAATGGATAAGAAAACATGACTCATATATATGCTGTCTCTAGGCAACCCACCTCAGAACAAAGGACTCACACAGACTGAAAGTGAAGGGATGGAAAAAAATTTTTCAGGCAAATGGAAATGAAAAAAAAAAAGCTGTACTAGCAATACTTATATTTGACAAAATAGACCCCAAAGTGAAGGCCACAGCAAGAGATAAGGAGGGCCACTCCATAATACTAAAGGGAGCGATTCAACAAGAGGATTATAACTCAGGTAAACATGTATGCACCCAATACAGAAGCACCCAAATACATAAAAAAAATTCTGGAGAATATCAAGGGAGAGATCAACAACAGTACAATCATAGTAGGGGGCATTAATACCCCATTGACATCACTGGATAAATCCTCTAAACAAAAAATCAGCAAAGAAAGAGCAAGCCTAAATTACTCACTAGATCAGATGGACTTATTTGACATCTTCAGAACATTTCACCCCAAAGCTAGGGAATATACTAGTACATTCTTCTCAAGAGGACATGGTACATTTTCAAAGATAGACCACATATTAGGGCACAGTCTAAGTCTCTACAAGTTCAAGAAGATTGAAATTAGAATAAGCATCTTCTCAGATCCCAATGGCATAAAATTAGCAATCAACTACAATAAAAACAATCAAAAACTATCAAACACTGGGATGCTAAATAGCATGCTATTAAACAATGAATAGATTACAAAAGAGATCAAAGAAGAAATAAAAACATTCTGGAAACAAATGAAAATGAAAACACAACAATGCAAAATCTATGGGACACAATAAAAGCAGTCCTGAGTGGGTAGTTTATAGCAATATAGGCCTATCTCAAGAAACAAGAAAAACTGGTACAATGGTATCTAACTCTACCACTTAAAGAACTAGAAAGAGAGCAACAAGAAAAGCCAATAGTAAGTAGAAGGAAGGGAATAATAAAGATCAGGGCAGAAATAAATGACAGAGACCAAAACCAAAACAAAACAAAACAAAAAAACAACACAAACCAACCAAACCAAACCAAACAAAAACCAAGACAAAAGATCAATTAAACCAAGAGCTGGTTCTTTGAAAGGATTAAACAGATTGATGAAACTCTAGCCAGGCTCACCAAGAAACAAAGAGAGAGGACCCAAATAAACAAAATCAGAAATGAAAGAGGTGAAGTATCAACTGACCCCACAGAAATACAAAGGATTGTAAAAAAATGCTATGAACAACTCTACTCCAACAAACTGGACAACCTAAATGAAATGGACATATTCCTAGAAAAATACAATCTTCCAAAACTCAATCAGGAATAATAAAAAACCTGAATAGGCCAATAACTACTGATGAAATTGAAGCAGTAATCAATAAACTTTCAGCACACAAAAGCCCTGGTCTGTAGGGCTTCACAGGAGAGTTTTACCAAACATTCAAAGAACTAACACTGATCCTCCTCAGACTATTCCAGAAAATTAAAGGAAGGAACACTTCCAAGCTCTTTCTATTGAGCCGGAATTACCTTAATCCCAAAACCAGATAAAGACACTACAAAGAAAGAGAAATACAGGCCAATAACCCTGATGAACATAGATACTAAAATCCTCAACAAAATGTTAGCAAATCACATCCAGCAATACATTAAAAAGATCATACACCATGATCAAGTGGGATTTAATTTGGGGTTGCAAGGCTCATACAATATCTGCAAATCAATAAATGTGGTACATCACATAAACAAAGTGAAAGATAAAAACCATATGATCATATCAATTGATGCAAAGAGAGCATTTGACAAAATCCAACACCCTTTCTTGATAAAAACTATCAGCAAAGTGGGAATTAATGGATCATACCTCAACATAATAAAAACCTTATATGACAAACCTATAGCCAACATCATACTCAATGGTCAAAAACTAAAACCATTTCCCCTAAGAACAGGAACAAGATAGGATGCCCACTTTTACCACTCCTATTCCACATTGTATGGGGATTGCTAGCCTTAGTGATCAGACAAGAAGAAGAAATAAAAGGTATCCAAATTGGAAAAGAAGTAAAACTGTCATTATTAGCAGATGCCATGATATTATACATAGAAAACCCTAAAGACTCCATCTAAAAATTACTAGATTTAATAAGTGAAAGATAAATATCACATGATCTTATGAATTTGTGGAATATAATTAACAACACAAACTGATGAACTAAAATAGATTCAGAGACAAAGAAGCATAGAACAGACCTTTGAGTCTTGGAGGGAAGGTAGGAGAGGGTGGGAGGGTGGGTAAAAGATTAACTAAAGGACTTGTGTGCATGCATATAATCCTAAACAAAGGACACAGATAGTAGGGGGGCAAGGAAATGGGTTGGGAGTGGGGAATTGCTGGGGACAGGTCAACGGGGGAAAAAGGAGACATATGTAATACTTTCAACCATAAAGAATTTAAAATAATAAAAAGAAAAGAATTGTCTGCACAGACAAAAATAAAAAGACCCAGAGACATAGAAGCATGAACAGACTGTTGAACCTCAGAGTGAAGGCAGTGGAGGGTGGGTGGGAAGAAATCAACCAATCATCTCGTATGCATATATGCATAACCCATGGACACAGACAATGGGATGTTGAGGGCCTGGGGCTGTGGGAGCAGGCTGAAAGAGATTATTGGGGGGAAAAGTCGGACCTATATAATACTTTCAACAATAAAGCTTAAAAATAAAAAATAAATAAAATGCTATAATTAAAAAAAAAGCCATCAACCAAAGTTCCACAAAGAGGGACCCACACACACACCTGTGTCATTTGTTTGCCCTTTTCCTTTTGGCTCTCTTTCCATTTCATTCCAAGCTCCTTCCTGAACACCTACTTCCCACTGACATTCATCTTTCTTGGGCTCCTAAACTGCACCAGTGATCTCAGGTCTCTCATCAAACAGAGGTTGGTAGAAGGCAGTATACCTTTTCTCAAGGTCATAAAGGTCTTTATAGAATTGGGCTTCTACTCCTGCATATTCCACCTGAAGATTTTTGAGAGCTTTGACCCTTAACAGCTAAAGGCAAGTGGTGAGCAAGGCTTTCCTTTGAGATGGATGCCCCAACAGGTAATGCTGCAATGGCCTGAGAACTTCATCGCCACTCACCTGCCTTGGCCTTGTCAGGTGCACAGGCCCTAGGCTCCAGGGACTCTGAGGTATTGGTCAGGTCCTTGCCCCCCGGACCTCAGCTGCCTCCCCTGGTCCTCATTTTCCTGAGTCCCTGGACCCTCTGTCTCAGGAGGAGGTGTGTGTGTGGGTCCCTCTTTGTGGAACTGCTTAGGGGAGCATCACCTGACTACCACATGGCTTGCCTGGGGCCAGATCAGGGTAGGTCATTATAACAGATGCATCCCAGAGGAGGTGTGTACAAAATCCTGAATCTTTCTACTAACGGTGTTACTGGGGTGGTAATGGACAAAGTAGATAAGATTCAGAAAGGCCTGAGATGGGAGCATAGAAGGGTCAACAAAGATCTGCTTCTTGCATTGTGGCTCTAAGGTCATTTGCTGAGAGGTGAGGATTGACATGCCTAGGGTCCAGTGATCTAGGCTCTTGGATTTCCTTGGGGGCCTTAGTATCTAGAGTTACCCTTTGAGTCCAACAAAATTTGATCCTTTAAATTCTACTGTTGCCTGCAAAACTGCAGTGTCCGGATTTGGCAGCAACCTGGGTTATGTGAACTGTGAACTGTTCCCCATTTTCCACCTCGGCAAGGTTCATGCCAGTAGAGACACAATTATTTAAAGAAAAAGGGTGTATATATCAAACATTAACAATGATAAAAACTGGGAAAGATCAAAGGGATGGAGGGAGAGAGAGAGAGAGAGAGAGAGAGAGAGAGAGAGAGAGAGAGAGAGAGTATGAGAACAAATTTGGACATTTTAACATTATTAAATTTGCTTAGAAATGAAAATTCAAAGTTGAAATGGATTCAATCAGAATGAAGGGTTGAAGAAGTGCTAAAAACAGTAGTTGTAATAAATATTACCAAATTCACATATAGCTTCCAAAAAAAGAATAAGGAAAGAGAGATATGTCTTTAAAGGTAACTATGGCACACATTAGAAGGGCAGGGTTTTTTCGATGATCTCTGAATAAACAGTGAGTGACTTTCTCTTGTATTCATCTGCACTGAACCAAGACCTCAAGTGTAAATAATTCTTAAAATTATCCTATCTAATAAAAGAGTAATATGCAAATTGACTGTCACTCCAACACACAAGATGGCTGCCCCCATGTGTTCAAAGATCCTGCCCCATGTGGACACAAGATGGCCACCACAAGATGGCCAGCAGGGGAGGGCAGTTGGGGGGGACCAGGCCTGCAAGGGAAGGCAGTTGTGGGTGATCAAGCCTGCAGGGGAGGGCAGTTAGGGGTGACCAGGCTGGCAGAGGAGGGAAGTTGAGGGTGACCGGGCCTGCAGGGAAGGGCAGTTGGGGGGGACCAGGCCTGCAGGGGAGAGCAGTTGGGGGGGACCAGGCCTGCAGAGGAGGGCAGTTTGGGGGGACCCAGGCCTGCAGGGGAGGGCAGTTTGGGGGGACCCAGGCCTGCAGGGGAGGGCAGTTGGGTGGGGGACAAGACCAGCAGGGGAGAGCAGTTAGGAGTGATGAGGCTGACAGGGGAGGGCAGTTAGGGGTGACTGGGTTGGCAGGGGAGGGCAGTTGGGGGGGGGACCAGGCCTGCAGGGGAGGGCAGTTGGGGGGACCAGGCTGGAAGGGGAGGGCAGTTAGGGGTCACCAGGCCGGCAGGGGAGGATAGTTAGGGACAATCGGGCTGGCAGGGGAGCAGTTAGGCATCAATCAGGCTGGCAGGGGAGTGGTTAGGGGGTGATCAGGCTGTCAGGCAGAAGTGGTTAGGGGCAATCAGGCAGAGGCAAGTGAGTGGTTGGGAGCCAGCAGTCCTGGATTGTGAGAGGGATGTCTGACTGTCCGTTTAGGCCGGATCCTGGTAGGATCGGGCCTAAACAGGCAGTCGGACATCACTCAAGGGGTCCGAGATTGGAGTGGGTGCAGGCTGGACTGAGGGACACACACCCCCATGCACGAATTTCATGCACCGGACCTCTAGTAGATAAATAAAACGCTATTTCATTCTTATTCTGAAAATATTGTTTTTGTAAAAAGTGATTTAAGAAATATCACATTTTAGAAAATTATTACTTATACATTTTTTATCACTCCAACCAAGTTACAATATTTTCCATTTTTATCTTGTCACACAAAAGAAGGGAACATAATGTTGTCATAAATTATTGGTTTCAATTTGGAATGAAATGTGGAAAACTTCTAATTTAATTCTTTCAAAAAGACAACAGCAGTAGTCATAATCCCAAATTGGTATCTCAAATTGGTTTCTTCAGTTGCTCTTGGTGCCTTCCTTATAATTTCTGGACCTTAGTTTTATCATTTGTCAACTTAGGGAAATGAACTAGAGACACAATATATGTCAATTTAAATAATTATGTCTCTAGCTACCTCACAACGGTGTTCTGAGAATCAAATGGCATAATGAGCATGGAAGTGCTTTTTAGAGCTATACGTGTTACACATGTAGAAACTTTATTAACAATATCTTTGGCCCATTCCTGAATTATTGAGAGAAGCTACTGATTAAGATCCAGGGTCTTCAGCATGAACATTCTAATTTGGTTTAGGAGGAATCATTTTTCCCCCCAGATACATGGGGGTTTAATCACTAATTTACTGTCTGTGTTAAAAGTTATGAGTTTGGCCCTAACAGGTTTGGCTCAGTTGATAGAGCGTCGGCCTGTGGACTCAAGGGTCCCCAGTTTGATTTCGGTCAAGGGCATGTACCTTGGTTGTGGACACATCCCCAGTAGGGGGTGTGCAGGAGGCAGCTTATTGATGATTCTCTCTCATTAATGTTTCTAACTCTCCCTCTCCCTTCCCCTCTGTAAAAAAAAAAAAATCAATAAAATATATTTTTAAAAAGTTATGAGTTTGGCTTTTATTTTAATCAGCTGGGGAAAATAAGTATCTCAAAGGGACATTTGAACTCCCATGTTCATTGCAGCATTATTCACAATAGTCAAGACATGCCAGTTATAAAAATAGTCCCAGAGATATAAAGTACAGCATAGGGAATATAGTCAATAATATTGTAATAATTATGTATGGTGTCAGATGGCTACTAGATTTATTGGGGTGATAACTTCATAAGGTCTATAAATGTTTAATCTCTGTTGTATACATGAAACTAATATAATATTGTATGTCAAGTGTAATTGAAAAATAAATTAAAAAACATGAAAATTTCCTAGGTGTTGTCCATTAACAGATGTGTGGATAAAAAAATGTGATATATATACTAGAGGCCCGGTGCATGAAATTCATGCACGGGGGTGGGGGGGGGCGGTGTCCCTCAGCCCAGCCTGCATCCTCTCCAATCTGGGACCCCTCGAGGGATCGGGCCTAAACGGGCAGTCGAACATCCCTCTCAAAACCCAGGACTGCTGGCTCCCAACCTGGCTTCCCCTGCCTGTCTGCCTGCCTGATTTCTCCTAACCACTTCTGCCTACCAGCCTTATCACCCCCTAACCACTCCCCTGCCAGCATGATTGAAGCCTAACTGCTCCCCTGCTGGCCCAATTGCCCCTAACTGCCCTCCCCTGCTATCCTGGTCACCCCTAACTGTCCTCCCCTGCAGGTCTGGTCACCCCCAGCTGCTCTCCCCTGCTGGCCTGGTCATGCCTAACTGCCCTCCCCTGCTGGCCTGGCTGCCCCGAGCTGCCCTCCCCTGCAGGCCTGGTCACCCCCAACTGCCTTCCCCTGTTAGCCTGGTGGCCCTAACTGCTCTCCCCTGCTGTCCTGGTTCTCCCCTAACTGCCCTCCCCTAGAGGCCTGATTGCCCCTAACTGCCCTCCCCTGCAGGCCTGGTCACCCCTAACTGCCCTCCCCTGTTGGCCTTGCTTCCCCCAGCTGCCCTCCCCTGCAGGCCTGGTCCCCCCCAACTACCTTCCCCTGTAGGCATGGTCACCCCCAACTGCCTTCCCCTGCAGGCCTGATCCCCCCCAACTGCCCTCCCCTGCTGGCCCAGTCACCCCTAACTGCTCTCCCCTGCAGGCCTGGTTCTCCCCTAACTCCCTTCCCCTGCAGGCCTGGTCACCCACAACTGCCCTCCCCTGCTGGCCTGATCACCCCTAACTGCCCTCTCCTGCTGGCCTGATCACCCACAACTGCCCTCCCCTGACAGCCATCTTGTGGCAGCCATCTTTGAGCACATGGGGGTGGCCATATTGTGTGTTGGTGTGACGGTCAATATGTATATTACTCTTTTATTAGATAGGATAATATTATTCAGTCTTAAATAAGAAGGACTTCTTGACATTTTGACAACATGGACAAATACAGAAGGCATAATGCTAAATGAAATAAGGCAGGAAAAATACACACCAATACTGTGTTATCACTTATATGTAAAATCTAGAGACATCTACACTAATGAAAGAGAAAGATGCAAATTGACCATCACTCTGCTACACTACCAGCCAATAGGAGTGAGTATGCAAATTACCCAACAAGGATGGTGATGCCCATAGCGGCCAGGTGGCCGGCAGCAGCAGCCCAAAGCCCTGGATCAGGGACACAAACCCGTAGGGAGGCCGGCACCCTGCAGGCCCAAGCCCTGCCATGGCAGTGCTGGGGCTGTGGGGGGCTGGATCAGGACACAAACCCACAGGGAAGCCAGCACCCCATAACCCCAAGCCCCGCCATGGCGGCACTGGGGCTGCAGGGGGACGGATCAGGACACACACCCGCAGGGAGGCTGGCACCCAGCAGCCCCAAGGTCTGCAGCCGAGGCGCTGGGGCTGCTGGGGGGGAGGGGGAGGGCAGCGGAGACACAAACCCCCAAGAAACCTGTGGAAAGGGAGATAAACTATCATAACTTTATCTCCCTTTCCACAAGATGAGAAAACTGCCCCTGGTTTATTTAGTGATGTGGCCCACACCTTTCTACAAGCACAGGGTATGTTATGACCACTCCCAGGAAGGTCTGGTCAGAATACTGACTCCAGGGAATAACCTACTGTGGCAAATCATCTAAGAGAGGAAACAAGCTTTTGTTGGGTTTATTCTGAAGGTCAGAGAACATGCCACCCCAACATATGCTGTGTTGTTATATTGATGATCTTGAACTGCAGATGCTTGAAAAACAGCAAATGCATGCAGAGGCTTTCACTGAAGTCTCCTGATCTGCCTAAAATCGGACCCCCCTAAAGGAGCTTAAATGTCATATGTCCCCTTTACGGAAGAAGTGTCATCAGGCAGAGAAGACTGACTCCTGTCACAGGACAGGAGAGTAGAAGTTGACATCACACCCAAATTTTGTTACAAACTATTTCGCCCCATCCCCATTCATCTTTCCTAAAAATCATTTACTCTCCTCTAAGAGGCCTACATCTCCCGTCCCCTTTCCCTAGGAAGAAGGTATTTAAATCTGCATTCTAAGCCACCTAGAGGAGTTACTCATTTTTCCCTGGGATCTCCCACATATACTCTAGGTACACATTAATGAACTTTTGTTTTTCTCTTGGTGATCTGTCTTTCATTACAAGGGCCTCCACTAAGAACTCAGAAAGGTAGAGGAAAACTATTTTTCCTCTTCCATAATTCTATCTCGGGAAATCAAGTCCCCAGCTGAACGATGAGGTTGGCTCAAGTACCAAGCAGTCCCGGCTGACGGGAGGGAAGCTTCTAGGGAGAAATCAATGATATTGGCATCAAAGTGGGACGGAGGGCACATGCATGGTTGCTGGTGGGAGTTTAAAGTGGTTCAATATTTTTGGAGGATGATTTGGCAAATTCGATAGAAATGTTCAAGGTACATCCAAGAGTCTTCTACTAGGAATCACATCTGCTGAGATAAAGCACAAGCGCAAAAGCCCTGGTCAGAACCCAGGATGCTACTGCGGGCTCCCCTTCCATGATAGGAAAACCTGGGAACAACCTGCATTTTTAGGACAAGGTGGCATCTATACTAATAAAAGGGTAATATGCTAATTAGACTGAACATCTTCCGGATGACCTTCCAGATGTCCTTCCGGACGTCCTTCCCCACAAAGCCATGTTGGCAGGGCCAAGGCAGAGGAGGTTAGAGGTGATCAGCAGTTAGGGTGATCAGGCCAGCAGGGGAGAGCAGTTAGGGGGATCAGGCTGGAAGGCAGATGAGTGGTTAGGAGCCAGAGGTCCTGAGGGGTCCCAGATTGGAGAGAGTGCAGGCCAAGTTGAGGGGACCCCCTTCCTGTGCACGAATTTCATGCACCGGGCCTCTAGTCTAATTCATGAAAGGTAGAATGGTGGTTGCCAGGTGCTGGGAAGTGGGGGAATAGGGAGATGTTGATCAAAGGGTACAAAATTTGAGTATTAAGATGAATAATTTCTAGGGATCTAATGACAGAGTGACTGATACTCAATTGCATGCTTGACGTTTGCTGAGAGTAAATCTTAAAGGTTCTCACCACCAAACAAAAATAGTAACTATGTGATGTGATGGATATGTTAATATGTTAATTAACTTGATTGTGGTGATCCTTACACAATGTATTCCTATATAAAATCATCACCTTATATGCCTTAAATATATACAATTTTATTTGTCAATTATAACTCAATAAAGCAGGAAACAACAACGATGTAACCAGGGATTGAGAAAGAGGTGCCACAGCCCCAGGAAATAATGAGGACAAAGTCTGGCTGAGGGAATAGGCTGAATGTGAAGTTAATCTATAATTAAGGTATCTTTATTTACATATAATATATTGACTACAGACTGTGTAGCTGAAAGAATCAAGAGGGATCATAAAGGGGGGGGCTTCTCTGAAGAAAGGAGGGAGGACTTAAGGTGGACTTCAAATGACCCATGACTGGTTAGGACGATTTCTACTTTGCCCCTTCAAATTCTCTTGTCATCTCAGAGCATCCTTGACTATTTTTCTCTAGAATAAAGGGTTTATATTAGAGAGTTGACTTTACACTATTATGAGAATGGATAAAATAATCTTGGTTCAGCCGTTTCTTTGGCTTCTGGTGCTGATTCTTAACTCATAGGACTTTTGGAAGGAAGAATGAATATGAACTGGGGAAATGTAGAGAAAATGGCAACATGAAAACAATATGGAAGGTGTATCTTTCTTTTTTTCCTCATTGGAAACTATGTTAAAATTTGTCTCTCTTCAAGCTAAAAAATTTGCTGCTATGAATGACCTGTGGGAGAAGTAGATCACTTCCTACAAAGTCCCTCCTGAATCTGGCCTGGAAATTATAGAAGTTGGAAATATATGACTTCAGTAGCTGGAGCTATGAGCCTGGCTAGTGCCATTGCCATCAAGGGGAACAAGCAGATGCACAAAAAGTTGTGTGAACCATAACAGGGCTCCTGACCTACACCATCCTTTCAAGACTGAAACGTGGTCACTATTTCATTCCTGCTTTGCAAATCTTAGGCAAAATTTTATGGGCCCCATTCTAATTAGAAGCATGCAAAGAATTCTGGGAAATATATTTTTTCTTAGCCAATTTGACATGGGACAGAGCTTTCATGGTCCAGCCCTTGGCAACTTGGCACACATTTACAATTCCAACTAAAGAAAAGAGCAAAGCCTTGCTTCCACCTATCATGATGCAACTATCCCACGTACACTGAGAACATGCTAATCCTCTTTCTAAAATGAGATACAAATCCCTTTATCCATTTTTGGTGATGTTCATGTTTCCTGAGTCCTTCTTGACATCTGTAACATGTACAATGACATAAAATTAATGATAATTAACACATCTTATGTAAATAGGAAATAATAGAGGGGAAGAAAGGTAAAAAACAATGCCTAACTGCCCTCCTCTGCCAGCCAGGTCACCCCTAACTGCTCTCCCCTGCTGGCCTGGTTCTCCCCCAACTGCCCTCCTCTGCCAGCCAGGTCACCCCTAACTGCCCTTAGTTAACATAAGCTAAGATAGATTCATACCAAAACAAGGAAGAAATACTGATGACTATTACACTCCTGTGTTTTGCAACTGGTGTGGTGGTCATAACTGGTGTTTTCCACTATCTTCACCCACTACCCAGTCCATATACTCACTGTCCCCAGCAAGCCACTTAGCTGGTTGAGATTCCTTACCTGTTTGAGTGACTCAATTCTTCGTTTCTGGAAGGTCTGGATCATTAGCAGTCCTGTTTGTATGGACTTCCATAGTTTTCCATTGATTTTATTCACAGAATATGGGAGTACTATGAGGTATCCCTGGGTAACTCCTGCATTACAAACTCCCATTTTGTGCAGCAATGAAATTTTTTCTTGATAGTCAGGATCTACCAGCTCAATAGTATTCTAAACCCCATATTTTCATATGTATTCAGTGCCACGAGTAATCCAAAGTGTCTAAGTGGTAATCTCAACTACAAGTTTAATGGAATCATTTTTTGCACCCATGGTGGAAGGATTAATTTATTTTAAAATTAAGGCATTTGAAGCAGGAGATCCTTGTTCATTGGGATAGGAAGAAAGAATTGCGCTAGTGCTTTAGTAGGGAAATAATGAGATTATCCACACAAACTTTCACTTCTTGATTCCTGAACCTTTGAATCTAAGCTATGGGAGAAAGAGTGCCATATCTTGGTTGCTGATTTAGAGCACATACCACATGACAGAGGTCATTGTCCTTCTCTAATAGATGATGTCATCTAGCTGGCTTCTTTTGTTATTGTTGTTAATCTTCACTCAAGGGTATTTTTTCCATTGATTTTTAGAGAGAGTGGACAGGAAGGAGGGAGAAAAACTTCGATGTAAGAGAGACACTTCAATTGGTTGCCTCCCACACGTGCCCTGACCGGGATAGGAGATCAAAACTGCAACCTACGTATGTGCTCTTGACTGAGAATCAAACCTGCAACCCATTCAGTGCTCATGCCAATGCTCTAACCACTGAGAACACTGGCCAGGGCTAGCTGGCTGCTAACTGGGTCATCAAAAGGCCATTCTACTCTGCATTAGGCCAGCTGCTTCACAGTGATGGCAAAAATATTCGTAACTGTCAATTTCATGAGTATCAGCCCATTGCTATACTTTGGTGTGAAATAATTTTTTTTGGTTAGGAGGGATGCTATGTAGAGGAGTATGGTGATAGATATGATGGTTCCTAACTCCTTGGATGGTAGCTTTCACAAAAGCATTTCAGGAAAGGAAAGTGAAGCTCTATTTAGAGTCTGTTTTTATTCCTGTGATAATAAAAACAATGTCCCTTCCATGACATATGTAGACCATAGTAATCAAACTAAAACCACGTAGCTCACTAGATCCCTGAGAAATGGTACCATATTGTATTGACATCCAATGTAGCTATAGTGAGATGAGCCATGTAAAGTGAAGGTCTATGTTTCTGAGCACAAGCATAACCTCCATCCTAGCTGGCATGTACAATTTTTCTTGAACACATTAAACAAAGATGGGCATTGGCGGGAGGAATCAAGTCTTGAGTATAGATTTGGCTAATTTAACCCTCTAGCTGCATTAGATAAGTATGACTTCCACAGAATGCATCATCTTATCCACCTAAGAGTTAAACCTTTACTCTGCTGATGTTGCTCTTTGGCCAACATTTCATGGAACACAAATATTTCCACACCTTGTTCCCACTTGCATAGGTGTACACATACTTATTCCCTACATTGTTTTATTACCTGCTTTACAATTGTGTTGCTTCCAATGGAGGTTCAGATGAGCCATTAAATATCCACGAACAAGGTTAGATTTATAACTTTGTCCCCACTTCTCCTTCCATACAAATTGAGCAAGATTCTCTGGCATTCCTATTAATTTTGCATAGAATTATGTCCTAAAAATGCATTTTCTATTAAGGTTATCCAATGGCAGTTACTATTATTTAGAACTATAATCTCTGGCTGATACAGATATTGATATGAGGAATTAGATTTTATGACATAAAATTTAAAGAAATTAAGAAACTTTGAAGTTGATTATCTGGTCTAGTATGGGTAAAGGCAGCTGAAAACCCAATTTGTATTCTAGAGGCGGGATATGAAATGAAATAATGAAATAAAGCTCATAAAGTTAAATTAAATGACAAAACAACTCATTAAGTTGTCCTCTGAAATATAGAGCCTTTTGAAGGCATGGCTTTGGAGGACCTCATTACTGCCATGGAGAGAAGTCTGAAGGTTTCAAGGAATCCAGAGTTTGTGCCATGAGCTGAAAGCTTGTGATAACATTAGAATGCTTAAGGAAAAGAATGCCATGATGAAAAACCTAAATTTCTGGCTCAGATGCTCAAAGCCTATACTGAAGCCAGTCAACATGCAGATAGAAATACTTATCTAATGCAGCTAGAGGGTTAAATTATCCAAATCTATATTAAGGACTTGATCCTGTCAATTACCAAATTTCAGAATTAATTAATTTCCCAGCATTGACTAGTCACTTTTGTCAAAGTTAGTCACTGAAATAACAAAGTGAAAGCTTAAGAATAGGAAAATTGAGATAATTAAAGGCACTTCAAGCCTAAAATACCCATTGAACTTCCCTTGATGACAGAATGGTTCTTCTCTTTGTTCAATTAGGATGTTTATCTCTTGCTTAAAAAGCCAGAATTTCCATGCTTGTGAAACCTAAATTTCAATAAGAAGCCACCTTTGCTAATGTCACCATTCCTCACCCAATAATGTTTTCAAATGTGTAACTAGACTCAGTTCCCATCATTAACACCCAGACTAGGATGGAGAATCAAATAGCATGTCAAAAGTAGTAGAAAATGTTTATATTTTACAAAAACTGTGAAACTGTGGAACTTTGAACTGTGGAATTTCTAAAACAAAATTCTGAGGAATATGTGTGGGGATGGATTATAATGTTCATCCCAACAAGGAGATACATAATTTTAGATGTGATTGGAAGTATTGATATGGTTACACTTTCTAGAGATTCTGCAGTCAATGTGCTAGCTCCAGCAGCTTTACACAATACAGAAAGTAGTGTTTTTAATATGTTTTAAAGAAAATTTTATATATTAGCAGTCAATTAATCTATTTCATCTTAGGGAGAATGCATTTCCAGAAAGCAGAACTGAAGAGCAGTCAGGAATGGAGGTGGGGGTGGAGTACAGGGATTGTGGAGACTTGGGGTATGGAAGAGAATCAAGATGGTAATTGAAGGGGAAGAAAATTCCAGGTGCTGGATTTCTGCTACATAGGGGCTTCCAGACACCACCTCAAAATATCACTTGATACACCCAATAGCCACAACATGAATTGGGGATTGTTATCATTCCACTATAGACTTGAGGAAACTGAGGTTCATGGGTATTAAGTAACTTGCCCCTGATTACACAGGTACCAGGTAGAAAGATATGACAGGTGCACAGGACTCCAGAACAAGGGATTCTTAGGGGACGGATGCCCTTCTGATATGTCAGCAATAGATCCCTGCAGTTACTACTGGCTAGCAAAGCTCAGCTGAATCAGATGCAGCAGAAAACATGCTGTGCCATTGTCTGACTATGCCACCAGAGGGCACAGGCTTAGAAGATTGCTTTCCAGACTGTCTGCCTGTTTCTCCTGCAGCAACTGCCTGCAGCTGAGAGAGCAGACTGTGTGTGGTACACTAAGAGTGAGCATGAACTGATTCAGTGTTGGGAGATCTGAGATTTCCGCTGCTGTGCTGTGGGATATGCTCCAGTGACCATCCCATAGGTGAAGTGTGCCCTTTGCTGTGCAGTTTGGGCAGTGGGTGTCAGGTAGTTAGAATGTTCCCTTGGGCTTAGAGCTGATATTTAACATCACTTCTGAAATTGCAGTCCTGAGTGTGATACTTTCCACATAGTAGGAACGCTGTCTGTGTTTCTCTGAGAAGATGTAATGTCACAACACAATCACCCTCTGTCTAGTCACTGACTTGACAAACTCCCTCAGTGGCTTTCTAATGCCCTCATGGTAAAGTTGCACTATTTAATCTGGCTTCCAAATCCTACCATAGAATTCAGTCTAGGTTTCTCTACAACCAGCCTAAATTCTTGAACCCCTGCCCCTCACTTAACATATACACATCCTTAATGTAGTCCTGAAGCAGTCAGTGTGTGGAATTAGATTCTTCACATCGTGCCCATCACATGATAAATACTCAATAAGCTGGAATTGCTGTTACTACTACTACTGCCTCTGCTACTATTGGAGCTAGAAACTGGCAGAGGCAAGGTTGAACTGAGGTCTCCTGCCTGAGTCCAGTGCTCTTGGCTCCCATTGCTTCTTTGCAGCACACAGCTCAGTACTGTGAATACTGGACAGTGAAACCATTTTATCCCACTGTCCTTGTCTCCTCCTGCATTCCCTTCTGGAGTTCTGCAACCCAGGAGATAGCACAGGGGATTTTAGTGACCAGAGAGCAAGACTGGTTTCCCCCTTAGCAGACATAAATGTGTGCAGCATCAGAAGTCTAGGACTGCCAGCTACTTTGACATCATCCCTCCAAGCCAATACATAAATAACTTGTACAGCACCTGTTAGAGAGGCTCACCCAGCCTCTGCCTATGTGCACCATTCCATCAAAATGCTGGTGATCCCGGCACTGTTTGGCTCTGATAGGGAGAACAGTCTTCATCCTGCTGCCTCTTGGCCCTTTTTCCCCTGGTCTCCATTCTTCCTGCTGGAAACACACATTTCCTAGCTCAAGCCTGGGTCCTTCCAGCTCTGAAAATCCTTTGTCTTTTGCTATAGATGAAGGATCTGGCAGCCAAAGCAATCATTTAAAGTTCCATTCATATCATTTTTTACTTTCTTCTTTTGGCCTCAGTTTAGTGCATCGGCTTTGAAAATATCCCAGGGTTGATGCTGGGGTTAATGAATAACTAAGATTGCTCTACTTTTGCAATACAGAACACTTTATAAAGATGGAAATATTTTGCTTTCTGATAGATGCAAGTGGCTTCTTTGCTATGTGCTGTAAGTACTTTGTTCTCTTTGGAAACTTTGACCATTTCTATTAACAAGTTAGAATTCCAAATAAGCATGGGCTCCAAATTCCTAGCTCCACAGGTCAAGGTCTTAAAGTGGTCATCTGATAATTGACTCCTTACCAGCCTCTGTGACTTTTACAGGAAGAGGACTCAGGTGACAATGTGGAGATTGGATAGAGGGGTAGAATCAGGAGGGTTGGGATGGGAGAGATTGAAGTCTATATGACCTGTTAGGTGTTGGTGAAGTAGTTCAGGCCATGAACTGAGGCAGTGACAGTAAAAAGAGAGAGAAAGGAGTTTTGATTGGTATTTAAGAGATAGTACTCTCATTATATGTGGTAAGTGAGAATGAAAGAAGCCCCTCAGATGACTCCTATGTTTCTTGCCTGGGAGTCTCAGGACAGAGTGATATATAAAATGACAAGGAACATTATTGTATCCTAGGGAGACATGTTTACCTTTGGAAACTTTAGATTTCCAAATTTAAACTGAGGAATGTGTGCAACTTTCTGGTGAATATATTCAATAGGTAGCTAGAAAAATGGCTGAGAATACAGAAAAGAAATCTGGACTACAGTATATAGTTTTGTGTGGTGGTAGTTGTGTTCCTGGGAGCGGATGAGATCATTCAGGAAGAGAATAGAGGGCTGTGGAAGTATTCTTACTTTGATTCCATGGATTATTTTCCTTCTGAACACATGTCCATTCTTTTTGGATTCCACAGCTGACTTCCTTACTCCTCAGCCTTGTAATCTTCTCGGCTCATTGACTCTCTCATAGTATTTTCTAGTTTCTTCTTTAATAATTAAAAAGTAACATGAATGAGTGCAAAATAATGGTATAAGATGTCTTGCAACTTAGAGATAAGTTTGTAGCTGATATTAATGGTGAGATATATCTGACATGCAAAATGTTATACTTTTATTTCCCCATTGTTTGAAAATACTCCTGTGGCTTCCATGCATTACATTAATTTCAGCTTATGACCTTGTATACAGCTATATAAACCACCACCCTTCCATTTCAACTAAACATATCTTGTGAAAATCATTTTATTTTGTCTTTTATCCAAATAATAGTATAAGTATTCTCTCATCTCATTTTTATAGCTTTTATCTTTAAAAAAATGTCAAATAAAAAATACCCCAAATTCAAATTTATACAAAATAATGTAAACAGAGGTAGTACTCTGCAAGTTTATCTGAGGATTCTCTCTCCAAAAGGCTGCCTCTGGTTCTATTAAGAAGTAATTCAATTTTTCTACATTAAATTTACTCAGAGTTTTCATATGTTGCAATTACATCTGAGTGACAGTTCATGCCATTATTTCTATGGCCCCAGCAACCACTTCTCCTACTCCCTGCCCCTAGATTTTTCTTTAGTTTTTCAGGGAATAGAGACCTCAATACGATCCCTGGTGAGCATGCCGTCAAATATTTTCTATTGTTTTACTAATCATAATGGGTGATTATTAGGTGTTTCTGGCTCAGAGTTTTCATTCAGCTAAGATCCACAATGGTTCTTTTATCTAATTTCTTATAGATATTAATTCTTCCAAAATGCCACTGTTCCTCTATCTGGTTCTCTTGGTACTTGGGCTTCATTGTGCACCGCTTAAAACCTCTGAAGGCAAAGTAACCACCTGCCATTCCTCCCAACAAAATGCCACTCTCTATAAGATGTCATCCATCAATGCTGACTTTGCATTCAACCTGTACCGGAGGTTCACTGTGGAGACCCCAGATCAGAACATTTTCTTTTCCCCTGTGAGCATTTCTGCAGCTTTGGCCATGCTCTCCATTGGGGCCTGCTCCAGCACCCAAACTCAAATTCTGGAAAGCTTGGGGTTTAACCTCACAGATACCACAACAGCAGAGATCCAGCAGGGCTTTCAGCACCTAATCTGTTCACTGAATTTTCCAAAGAAGGAGCTGGAATTACAGATGGGAAATACTCTCTTTATTGGGAAGCAGATGAAACCATCACCAAAGTTCTTGGATGATGTAAAAATCCTGTATGAGACTGACGTCTTTTCTACCAACTTCTCCAATGTTTCTGCAGCCCAGCAGGCAGTCAATAGTCATGTGGAGAAGAAAACTAAAGGGAAAGTTGTGAGTCTTATCCAAGACCTCAAACCAAACACTATCATGGTCCTGGTGAGCTATATTCACTTTAAAGGTAAGGCTCTAAGATGTCCATTTCAACTTCAGTGTTCTGATAATTTGGTACGGCACTAGGAGGAGCTCATGGTCTCTTCACACTAGCATAAGTAGGTGTCCTTCATACCATAGTGATCGGCTCTACCGGACATAGCTGTGTGTAGTTTTGGAACTTCCAGGAGGGACACATAGCTATGTGGGTGAGACCAGGAATTTTCAAGGGAAAGAGCACTTTCAGAGAGGTTAGTGACAATGATATGATCATCCCGTTCACATCTAACTAGAGAATTATGGCTTCCAAAAGATTTTGTGATTTTGCTGTGTATTCTTTGGCATGTTACATACATACTTCTATCATGTACTATGCACTCACTATGTATCAAGCATCATGCTATGTGTGTGGTTTACACACATTGTCTCATCTGATCCCTACAAGTGCCCAAGTCCACAGAGTTAATAACTTTCAGAGCTGTTATTCCTACCCAAGGTGGTCTGATTCTAAGGTTGGTGCTTGTAACAACAAGAATCATGTGACTCTTTTCTGAAGGTGCTGTGCCCAAATGATATTTCCTGGTTCTAAAGCACATGTCAGCCACGTTTGTTGGAGGAGTGAACAATTCTTGGCCACAAGCCACACACTTGTAGATGGATAAAATGGCAGAACAGATCTTTTCAGATCTTCTCATTTCACCCTGTGTGTTGGATGTCTTTATACCTTTTTACGGAAGAGGAAACTGTGGCTCTGATGGGTTTAGTGTAAGTATAGTGGTTTGAACAGATGGAACATTTGTGGAATGTATAGTTCAACATTCCTGGGTGTGACTCCTGGCTCTGCCTTTGGCTAGCTATGAGATCATGTAAAGACACCTCTCTCCATGAACCTTAGTTACTTGTCAAATTGGTTAAAAGTAGGTACCTACCTCTGTGGTGGTCTTAAATACTAGATGAGATGGCTGATGGAAAAGCTGACACTGATATTAATACTGGTTTAAAACAAACAACTTTTGTCTTTCTGTATTTTAAGCCCAGTGGGCAAATCCTTTTGATCCATCCAAGACAGAAGAGGGTTCCAGCTTCTTAGTGGACAAGACTACAACAGTGCAAGTGCCCATGATGCACCAGACAGAACAATACTATCACCTGGTGGATATGGAGCTGAACTGCACGGTGCTGCAAATGGACTATAGCAAGAATGCTCTGGCACTCTTTGTCCTTCCCAAGGAGGGCCAGATGGAGTGGGTGGAAGGGTCCATGTCATCTAAAACACTGAAGAAGTGGAACCGCTTACTGCAGAAGGGGTAAATATCTTAGATGATGTGGAAAGTTGAGGGTGGGCATAATGGTACAGGTAAGATTGAGTTCAGCAGAAACTCAGAGACAGGAGAATCACACTGAAGTACTTAACAGTTGTGTGATGACCACAAAAATATACTGAGAATATAATCTGTGCCAGTTCTTTGGCTGGGGACTTTACATACTTCATTTCATCCAAGCACATCAACAAACAAGCAAGAGAGAAAAAAGAGTATTATAGGCGTTTTTCAATTGAGGAAGTTAGGGCTGCAAAGATAAAATGAACTCTCTGAAGTCAGCCAGCAAGTAAATTGATGCTTCCCCAGAGGCCAACTAGAGTTTTGGGGAAAGATAGGATTTTTATGTTACTTTGTGGATGGATAGCCATACTGGGCTCGGAGTGAGATGGAAAACAATGAAATTATCCATGTGCTTTTACTATCCATTGAAATTCATGCCATTGGCTCCCCAACCTTGGCCAATACCACAGTTAGGTTTCTTCTTGATTATAAGTGAATCATACCTCCCTACTTCTAGTGCTGCAGTCCAACATTGGCTGATCCACAGTATATTCCTTCCAGGATAACTTCTATGGTTTTGGTGCCATGTGTTAACTTACATAGCAATGGTTGTCAATATCTAGGGGAGGATCAGAGTTCAATATAATACCATGGCAACAAAGAGAGGAAGGGAATCATGAGTTTAGTGTGCTGATATACATGTGTTCCCACCTCCTCCCCCCACAGGTGGATTGACTTGTTTGTTCCAAAGTTTTCCATTTCTTCTACATATGACCTTGGAGCCATCCTTCTGAAGATGGGCATCCAGGATGCCTTTGCTGACAATGCAGATTTTTCTGAACTCACAGAGGACAATGGTCTTAAACTTTCCAAAGTAAGTTGGTGGATTAGAGTTTCTGAATGTATGATCTGGAAGGTCCAGTGAGAGTGAGTTAATCAATGAGGATTCTGAAGCATAGGGAGCCAGAATTACTCCTCTTAGGTCAGATTTACCCCAGAGTCATTGTTATTACTCTGAAGCAAGTCACTTAACAGTTACTTCCATTCCTGACCTTCATGTCCTAATGATTCTGATGGAAGAACTTAATGATCAGAACTGATGAGATACAGTTATAGAGGAAATGGTGAAGGCAGGGGAAAGCTTAAGAAGTGATTTATAACCCTGGACAGTGTGGCTCAGTTTGTTGGAGTGTCATGTGCACCAAAGGTATCTGGTTCGGGTTTGATCTCAGGTCCTGGCACCTACAGGAGGCAACTGATTAATGTTTCTCTCACACATTGACGTTTCTCTCTCTCTCCCCCTTTCTCTCTCTCTCTCTCTCTCTCTCTCTCTCTCTCTCTCTCTCTCTCTCTCTCTCTCTCTCTCTTCCTTTTTCCCTCTCGTGACTTATAGAGGCAGAAAGCCATGGAGAATGATGTGGTTTTCTGACAGCTAGCTCTAAAATGACCAGATATTCCTTAATTACACTTAGCCAAGTAGCCTTCATATTCAAGCACCATCAACATAGTATGGTAAAGGAACAGTACCTTTTTAATTCTCATGGATTGCTTCAAAACCATTCTAAAGACTATTCCTGTGTCTTGAGGGGATCAGCAGTGTTTGTTCTCCCTCTACAGGCTGCCCACAAGGCTGTGCTGCACATTGATGAAAAGGGATCCGAAGCTGTAGCTGTCCCTGAAGTCAGATTTCTGGATCAGGCTGAGATAACTCTCCTACGCCCTATCATCCAATTAGATAGATCTTTCCTATTATTAATTTTAGAGAAAAACACCAGGAGCATTCTCTTTCTAGGGAAAGTTGTGGACCCAATGAAAATGTAGTTTGGAAAGAGGCTATTAGCTAATTGAGTGTACCTATTGCAATGGGAAATAAACAGTATAGCCTGATATGATTATGTGCGCTGGATGTGCTTTCCTCTGGGCAGGGGTAGAGACAGGATCCTAGCTGAACTGCATTGGGTATGTAAAAGGCCATACCTGTGACCAAATATTTAGATAGTCAATGAGTAACTTATTATCTAAAGCAAAGGAAGGGATGCCCATGTCAATGCATTCTACTTCATCAGAAATCTCCCCAGTTAGTTAGCTCCAAGGAATTTGACTGCACTGGTAAATGCCCCCTCTTCTGCCCTCCAGAGAATAGTTGAAATTCAAATCAGGTTCTTATATTCCAGTATTCTAATAATAAGGCCAATGAATATAAAACAATGAAAATATAGTAGATTATATGTGTTCGTCTCAACCAACTTCTTTCCATCCCATCAGAACTGCTATTAGTGAACTGTAAAAATATGCTTCCACTACAGGACTGAGTCACAGAATGAGAGCTACCACTAGAAATAGGGATTTTGTGACTTAAAATGCCTGGGACAAAAGAACAAGAGAGACCAAGATGAATTTTTCAATACAAGCCTACTTTTTCCTCAAAAAATTCCCTTATTGCTAAGTTATAAGCTTTGACTAGAGAAAGATAGTCATCCATTCATATAACATCTCATAACCCTTCCTTTGTAATCAGACTCCTTTCCAAACGTCCCACTCCTGTCCCACTTCACTCAAGCACACATCTCCTGATTAGTCTGTCTTTTTGTCTACTTTTACCAAAGTTTAATATCTCCTTATCCTTAAATCCTTCCACAACCTCTCCTTGCCTGTGCATGCTATCCTAACCCCAATGATCAAACTAGATTTCATCTTAGACAATTTTTTAAAGCCCTAGTATTTTAATTCAGTACACATAAACAGGATAGTGAGCATTAATGATGTGGTGTTTGAAATTCTAGCTGTAAGGTGAAACTCTTCAGCAACAGGGAAATAATAATAAATCTATACATTTTTTTAGATATTGTGCTTAAAGATCAAAATAAATATGTATGCCTAGAAAAATATATAGCCCACAAACATTCTAGTGTTTTCTTATTAGATCCATTTGAATGGAGGCTTGCTTATTCTTTGCATAGTTTATATTTTGGCTTTCTGGACAAGAAATTGGAAATCCAAAGAAGAAAAGTGACTTGTGTACAGAAAATTCATTGGTAATATGGAGTTTGGTTTCACTGAAGTTACATTACAATCCAGGCTATGTTACTATACTGTTTTGTGATCTTGGACAATGTACTAAAGCCTGCATATCTTATTTTCTTGATCTGTAAAATTGGAACACTAATAATATCCATGTCATCAGGTTTTTGTAAACATTTCATGCTGCAAAATGTGTAATGTGCTCATCACAGAGCTAGACATCTGATAGAAAGCCTTGTAAATATTAGTTTTTATTCCTTTTGGTCAACATCAGACAGTGGGCTGGTATCAGAACAAAGGTTGTAGTGTGGGTGTCCTAGTTTGCACATATATGTTCTCTAGCTCAGACCTTACCTCCAGAAGCCAGAGTAAATGCCATACAGGCCCCTTACTAAACCTCCCCAAATGAGTTGGATCAGAGGTTGTTCTGAGAGGAATATCAGTATCTCCAGGGGTAATCTGGAATTACCAAGACATTGTCCTTCAAATAATTCATCTATCTCATTGTAGACTAAACCTCATTCAAATCATTCATTCCTGTGGCTAGATCTTGAAGGACTACCACTATTAACCTTATAAATCTCAACTCATTTTAGCCTACTAAGAATAAAAGATAATTTGCTTAAACTTATAATGTTGTCCATAAAATAACTATAAAAAGGGAAGCAAAACAAGAAAAATAAATAAATATTATAAAGGATGGAGTGGAAAGGAAGAAAAAAATGTTTGCACAGAAGGAAAAATCTATGGATAACATTTTAGAACAAAAGGTAAAAAACTTAAGGGGGAACAGAGTACAAGAGAGTAGTGTTATTAATCATATAGAATTCATTATCTCTATTTATCTTTTTCTATTGTGATAGAATTACAGCCACATGGATTCAATGCTATACTACATCTCCTAGCCTCCCTTGAAGTCAGATGTAGTCATAAAACTAAATTCTCACCAATGGAATATAAGTGTAAATTATATTTGATTGCTGACATTTTTTAAGTCTCACCTCTCCCTCTTCCCCTTGTGCCCTACATATAGGCAAGCTGATAAGAAAACCAGAGTATTCCCTTCTTTGGTACTGAGGAGGGAATCAAATTTTGGGCAGGGATCCATTTTGTGTCTGTAGGATGACCACAAATGATTTCTCTTCTTGCTTTCAATACCCTGAACAAAAGAATCCTGAAATGTCTAGGCAGCATCCACAGGTTATAGTTCAACTAGAGGCCTGGTGCATGAAATTCGTACATGGGTAGGGTCCCTAGGCCTGGATGGTAATCAGGGCCAATTGGGGCCTTCCTTCATTTTGTTCCGTCCCCTGGTGGTCAGTGCACATCATAGTGAGCGTTCAAACTTCTGGTCAGTTGAGCTCCTGAGAGGAAAATTTTCATATTAGCCTTTTATTATATAGGACTAGAGGCCCAGTGCACGAAATTTGTGCATAGGAGTGGGGGGTGTCCCTCAGCCAAGCCTGCACCCTCTCCAATCTGGGACCCCTTGAGGAATGTCTGACTGCCCGTTTAGGCCCGATCCCAGTAGGATCAGGCCTAAATGAGCAGTTGGACATCCCTCTCACAGTCCAGGACTGCTGGCTCCCAACTGCCCTTCCCTGCAGGCCTGGTCCCCCCCAACTTCCCTCCCCTGCAGGCCTGGTCCCCCTCAACTGCCCTCCCCTGAAGGCCGTGTCACCCCCCAACTGCCCTCCCCTGCAGGCTTGGGTCCCCCATAACTGTCCTCCACTGCAGGCCTGGTCCCCCCCAACTGCCCTCCCCTGCAGGCCTGGTCCCCTTCAACTGTCTTCCCCTGCAGGCCTGGTCCCCCCCAACTGCCCTCCTCTGCTGGCCTGGTCACCCCCAACTGCCCTCCCCTGCAGGCCTGGTCCCCCTCAACTGTCCTCCCCTGCAGGCCTGGTCCCCCCAACTGTCCTCCTCTGCAGGCCTGGTCCCCCCAACTGTCCTACTCTGCAGGCTTGGTCCCCCCAACTGCCCTCTCCTGCAGCCCTGGTCCCCCAACTGCCCTCCTCTGCTGCCCTGGTCACCCCCAACTGCCCTGCTCTGCTGGCCTGGTCACCCCTAACTTACCACAACTGCCCTCCCCTGCAGGCCATCTTGTGATGGCCATCTTGTGGTGGCCATCTTGTGGTGGTCATCTTGTGTCCACATGGGGGCAGCCATCTTTGACCACATGGGGGCGGCCATCTTCTGTCTTGGCATGATGGTCAATTTGCATATTACTCTTTTATTAGATTAGACTAGAGGCCCAGTGCACACAAAATTGTGCACGGTTAGTTTCCCTAGGCCAGTGGTCAGCAAACTGCGGCTTGCAAGCACATGTAGCTTGCAAGCCGCGGTTTGCCGCTCTGTTGACTAATGAGTTTGCCGACCACTGCCCTAGGCCATCTTCTGCCAGCTTGCCAGTCCCCGCTGCCACCTTCTGGTTCGCTGTGGTTCCCTGATCGCAGCATGGCTCCGGTTCCCTGGAGCCTGTGAGTTCCCAAGAGGTCTCAGTTCCACCCTCTCTCCACCCTGCTGCCACTCATCTCGGTTTGCCATGGTTTCCCGTTTGCCAAGCTGCAATCAGAGCCTGAGGGCCAGTGGAGGGACCAAGAGGTCGAATGTTCTGCCCCGGCTCACTAGTCCCACCCCACTGCACTTACCTCAGTTCACCGTGGTTCCCTGATTGCAGCATGGCTCTGGTTTCCAGGAGCCTGCCAGCCATGGGAGGGACCAAGATTTCGCCGTTCTGCCTGCTCGCCAATCCCGCCCCACCCCATTGCCACTCACCTCATTTCGCCATGTTTCCCTGATTGCAGCATGGCTTCAGTTCCCCGGAGCATGTGGCTGGGGGGGAGGACCAAGAGGTCACTGTTCTTCCCACTCACCAGTCCTGCCCCACTGTACCCTTTACTGTGGTTCCCCATTCACCATGCTGTGATCAGAGACTATGGGCCGGAGGGAAGGGACTGAGAGGCGTTCAATGCACCTCATGGTGACCAGTCGTTTGGTCATCCTGGTCGTCATGGACACTGGCTTTTTATGTATATAGATGGGACTCTTTCTGGGTTTCATGGCAGAAGTGATTTCCCTTGGTGGATCATGACCTGAAACCATTTATGTATAATGTAATTACTGATGAGAAAGGCCTTACATCTATAAATTTTTAATATGTCATGTATTTATTTGTTCCTCAATTAATCAATTATTGCCTTCTTTTATAATAAGTAGATATCTTCTCTGTATCATTTTATTATTTTTGTCATTTACTAAGCTGTATGTTTTTTAGTTCTTTTCTTAGCTGTTGCCCTGAGTTTATGATTATCATCTTAATTTATACTACTTTCAATATCATATAAAAAGCTTTGTTCATATGTATCTCTCCCCCAATAGTGTTATTGTCAGAAATTATATATTTTTATATATAAGGTGCCTATCTATATATATAAAAGCCTAAGTGACTACCACAACTGAATGGATGACCAAACAGGCTGCGTGGGGTGACCAGGCTGGCAGAGGGGTTAATGAGGGGCGACCAAATGACTGAGCATCAGGCTGTGTGGGGAAACCAGGCCAGGAGGGGGGTTAGTGAGGGGTGACCAAACAACTGAGCAGCAGGCTGCATGGGGCGACCAGGCCAGCAGGGTGGGGGCAGTAAGGGGCATTCAGGCTGGTAGAGGGGGATAGTAAGGGATGACCAGGCTGGCAGGGGGGCAGTTAGGAGTGACCAGACTGGCAGGGGGGGGGCAGCTGGGGATTGGGCCTAAACCGACAGTCAGATATCCCCCGAGGGGTCCCGGATTGGAGAGGGTGCAGACTAGGCTTAGGGGACACCCCCATGCACGAATTTCATTCACCGGGCCTCTAGTCATTATATATTTGTAATATTGGTTTTTGTAATTGTCTTTTGTTTTCCTCACCCAAGGATATTTTCCATTGATTTTTAGAGAGAGTGGAAGAGAGAGGGAAAGACAGAGAGAAATATCAATGTGAGAGAAACACATTGATTGGTTACCTCCTGCACATGCCCCTGACCAGGGCACAGTCAGGGGAGGACCCAGCAACCGAGGTATGTTTCCTTGAGAGGAATTGAACCTGGGACCCTTTGGTCTGCAGGCTGATGCTCTACCCTCTGAGCAAACAGGCTAGGGCTTTGTAGTTGTCTTTTAAGTCATATAAGAAAATAGAGGCATTATAAACAAAAAACTCATTAACACTGATTTGTTTTATCCAGTTACCATTGATGGCATTTTTTATTTCTTCAATTACAAGGCAGAGTTGGACAGAATAAATAAAAATCATAATGCAACCTAAGACTCTATACAAAAAACTCACTTTAGGTGCATATATACAAGAAGTTTGAAAGTAAAAGGAAGAAAAAGATATTCTAAACAAAGTTGGTGTAGCTATACTATTACTAGACAACTATTACAAGAACAAAAGCACATTATATAATAAAACTAGTGCACAAATTGGTGCACATTGAAAGGGAATTAATTAGAAGAAATATTTTGATATCACTATTTGCCCTTTCTCTATCATAGAAGTGTCAGAGATTAAAGAAAATTAGAAAAATGTATATGAAAGTAATACATAAATTTATTAATAAATAATAACAACTGGTCTGGGTCCTGGGTGTGGGTGATTGGGATTCCTGGCTGTCAGGCCGCTGACATTGCTATCCAATGGCCGATTCCCCGAGGGCTGATTCCGCTGGGGGGTGAGGCCACCCTGGGCTTGGGGCACTGGTGGTTTGCAGGTCGGCCACACCCCCAGTTGGGGTGTGGGTCCCCGCTGGGGGAGCGAGGCTGGCCTGGGCTTATGGTGCCAGAGGTTTGCAGGCCATCCACGCCCTTGAGTGGGGTGCAGGTCCCCACTGGGGCCACGGTGTTCTGGTCTCTGGACCTCCTGGTGACGGGTTGTTTGGTCATTCCGCATTACAGCATCATCGCAACAGGCTTTTTATTAGTATAGATATCAACTAATAAAAATTATAATAATTGTAAACATATATGCACCTGACAGTAGAGTCCAAAATATATGAGGCAAAAACAGACAGAATTCAAGAAAGAATTCAAGGAAGAAACAAGCAATTCAACAATAACAGTTGGAGGGTACAATACCCCATATTCACTACTGGATAGAACAGCTAAACAAAATACCAGCAGGAAATTGAAGATGTAAATAAATCTGTAAAGCAGGTAGATGTAACAGATATATATGGAACACACCACTCAAGGACAGAAGAATATAAATTTTTTCTCATGTACCCATAGAACCTATTATAGGATAAACCATGTGTTAACCAATAAAACTTCTCTAAATACATTTAAAAATATTGAAATCATATAAAGTATCTTATCTGACCTCACAGGAATACAACTACAAATCAATAACATAAGAAAATATGGAAATCACAGAAATATGTGAAAATTAAACATTACACTATTAAACAACAAATGAGCTAAAGAAAAAAATGATAAGAGAAATTAGAAAATACTTTAAGATAAATTAAAATAAAAAACTGGCATACCAATACTTCTGCGATAGTGCAAAAATATTACTTAGAGGAAAATATATACCTGAAAACACCAAGATTAAAAGGAAAAATTATCTCAATAATCTAAACTTCCATTTTATGAAACTAGAAAAACAACAGAAAATGAAACTGGAAGCAAATAAACATACAAAAAAGAAATAATAAATATGAAATTAGGGATAAAAAAAATTAAGAATAGCGAAACACTTAGTTGTTTGAAAAGATCAACCATATTGACCTGCACTAGGTAGACTGACCAAGAGAAAATAACCAAATTACTGAAATCAGAAATGAAAGTGGAGACATTACTACAGACCTTAGGGAAACAAGAAAGATTATAAAGAGGATACTGTATCTTATTGTATGCCAATACTTAGATAACCTAGATAAAATGAAAAATTTCCAGAAAGATAAAAATCTATAAAAAATAACTCAAGAAAAAATATAAAATATGAATCTACACTAATAAAAGAGGAATATGCAAATTGACTATACCTCCACAATACCCACCAGCCAATCAGGAGTGAGTATGCAAATTAACCCAACAAAGATGGTGGGTTAATTCGCATACGCAGGCATGGAGTGGCTGGGGGTTGGGCGGCTGCTTGCACGTGCGCCAGCACCAAGTGGCCTGCATCCCAGGGATAGGCATCTTTGGGAGCCAGGCCACTCTGAGCCTGTAGGCCTGCACATAGGCCCAGAGTGGCTGGGGTCCCAGAATTACGCGTGCGGAGCAGCCGGGGGCAGGGCGGGAACACCCCCGGGACCCAGGCGTTCTGAGCTGGCACGCGCAAGTGGCCAGGGGCAGAGTGAGAATGTACCCCGCAGTGAGCAAGCAGACAATAGACTGCAGGGGACTGCTTGCCCCTTGCCAGGGTGGTGAGGGGTAAGCAGTCCCCCACAGAGAGCGAGCAGACAGCAGGGCCCTGCTTGCTCCTGGCCGTGGCAGCAAGGGGCAAGCAATCCCCCGCAGGGCCCCCACAGAGAGCAGACACCAGGGCTCTGCTTGCCCCTGGCCCCTGGCGGCTTAGGGCAAGCAGGCCCCCACAGAGAGTAGACACCAGGGCCTGTGGTGGCGTTAAGCAGGCAGGTCCCCAGAGAGCAGAGAACCACAGGGAGCAGGCCTAAGCCATCAGTAGGACATCCCCTGAGGGCTCCCAGATTGGAGAGGGTACAGGTCGGGCTGAGGGACACACCCCCTCCACCGTGTACGAATTTCATGCACCGGGCCCCTAGTACTCCTATAATAAGTAAAGAGATTGAATTGCTAATATCATGGGAGTTAAAAGTTTTTATTTCTCTCAGATCTCACCTGCCCAGGCTTCCCCCTTCTCCCAGGTGCTTAGAGAAAGACAAGGCTCAGATCTTAAGGAACTTTTCCAAAAGCACATGACTTTCTAGTGTTGAAATCAGGATTCTCACCCAGGTCATCTCATTCCTGAGCCTTTGCTCTTGGCTAGGCCCATACTCATTTCCAGGGAAATAGTAGGAGAAAGGGCAGTGCCAGCGTAATGGCACCTTTCCAAATTCCCTGCTGCAGCAGGTGGCCACCCACAAAGTAAATAGAAAGCATTAAACAAAAGCAATCAGAAAGCTTCATAAGGTTTTGAGAAGGAGCCATGAGTTTCTAAGATGCCAGTTGGAAATTTGGAACTTGGTATCATAGCCTCAACCTCTCCATCAGAATGGAGGGGATCACAAATCCTCTTGATGATGCATTCATTCACTCATTCATTTAACAGACATTAATGGAGGACTTACCATGTTCCACAATATTTTTCAACAAAATAAAATAAAAATATTAATGGAGTTTATATTTCAAATGTGGAGAGACAGAAAATGAGCTAAATAAGTGAAATACATCAGGTCTTACATGGTGATAAGTACCATGGAGAACAATAAAGCAGGTAAGAAGGAAAGTATAGCAATTCAGATATAATAGTTCCTTTCTGCAGTTTGGAGAAATAAGGGTTACTCTTTTTGTTTGATATACCACACTTCTCAGAACTTGAGATAAAACGCCCCAACAAAGTAAGTTAATTTTTGTTCCTCCTATCACTTATTTGTTTTATTTTCTTACAAATTATTAACTTTGCAAGGCATGATGTTGCAAGAGCTTGTCTCAGTCTGCACCTCCCTACCCCCATCCTATTGTAGCAGCTGTCTTTTCTATTTTCCCTCTATCTACTGACCACAAAACAGGCTTGTTCTTTGATGATTGTGAGCCTATGTTAAGAAAAAAATCCCTCTGATGTTGCTCCTTTTTTCTTCTGCTTATCTCAGTGTCTAGTTTCTTTCCTCAAATAACTGGTCTAACATCACAGTGTGAATTTGGGAGTCAGAAGAGCCTGAGTTTAATACTTTCATTTTATAATTTATTGGCTCTGGACACTTTGGCAAATTACTTAATGTCTGAATGGTATTAAATGAATATAATGCTAGGGAAACAATCTCAAGTTGTTATCTAGAATGAGAGGTTGGCACCAAAATATAAATCAATGAAAGTGTCTGAGGACTAGGGCAACAAAATGTCAGTATTATGCTATACCAACACTTCTGGTCATTCCTAGCTCAGTTTTCTAGTTTCCTGTTGGTTCTCTGAACCCTTAATATAATTATAAAAATTCACTTTTGCTTAAATTTTCCTGAGCAGTTTTGTTTTTCCTAACTTTTAAATAACTTCAGTAGAAAGATCATATATAATAAACCAATGATGTACATGGCTACTAGCATCAGAACATGGGTTTAAATTTTGGTAACACCACTTAAACTTTCTGGGCCTCAGTTTCATTATTTGTAGAAAGGAGATAATAAAAATGGCATCTACATTATAGTTATTGTGGTAAGTGCCCAATAAACCTTAGGTTTTACTATTGTGTAATTGACTAAACTTCCTTAAATTAAATATTCCTACCATTGGTCCTTCAATACCATGTTATAAGGAAGAATCCCCTTAACGTATGCTCTTCCCAGACATGTGATTTTATTGTGTTGATTGGAAAAGAGCTGCAGAAATGAAGGCCGCTTAAAAGGTTAGCTCAGTTTACATTGTATAGGGCCAGGAGCTACTCCTAGGAAATGGTATTTTAAATTGGTTTTCAATAAATTTTTGTCTATCAGTCTGGAATCTTTTGAATGTAATAATGTGGTGTAACTGACCAGGGACAACAAGCTTTGTATTAATTTAAATAAATTAGGTGTGTGTGGTATGAGGGAGGGTTCTACCTTTGATCTGTTCTTGACAGCTTCTCCTGAAGCATTCTTTCTTGACCACTCTCTCAATAATTTCTTTTCTAGGCAATGGTTATCAATACTTTATCTGTTCTCATTTTACCATTGTTTTATGTAATCAAGTCTTCATCACCTACACACATATAGCTAAATATTTGACCCAATAGCCCCATGGTTCATAACATTCCCACTGACCTCCTCAGAGTTCTAAAGCATTTCCACAGTATTATTTAACTAGTGTGTACTTTGAAAACACTGAGGACCTTTAAACTCTCTCCATTAAGCACTTTGATTTTTGCATCTGATAGTAACAAGTTTTGCTCCAGACAGGGTTCAAAGGCCTCTTTCCCTGGTGCTAGGGCAGAACTACTTGAGAAAAATCTCTGCTTTTAATAGAGGTGACTAATTATTAGAGGAAATCTTTTCTTATTGCTTATCCTAATTTATGCTCCCAGAATTTACTAATTCTATGGGAGCCTGGACTTGTTCCACCATGAATCATTCTTTCTAGGAATGCAAGACTTTTACTCATCAAAATACTGTATCTGTAAGGAGAGGACTTGAAAGTCAATTGAATTTTTGACTTGCAGCCATACACACAAAGCATTTAACAGTAGTAGGGGGTGGAGGTGTGGATATTTTATTAATATTTTTCATTTTCTCAAACCAGGAACATGTGATACTTTTATAATTATACATTTTTAGAAGTTATAGATAATTCTAAAGCTGTTTTCTTAGGAAGATTCCTATATAATAAAAGCCTAATATGCTAAGTGTCCCATCATCCTGTTGTCCTTTTAACCAATCAAAGTGTAATATGGTAATGATATGCTAAAGCCGCTCAACCACTCACTATGACATGCACTGATCACCAGGCTGCGAACACTACAACCAGTAGGTTAGCTTGCTGCTGGGGTATCTTAATTTTTCTCTTTAGTTGATCATTCCAATACTAGAGGCCCAGTGCACAAAATCATCTGCGGTTAGGGTCCCTAAGCCTAGCCTGTGATCAGGGTCATTTTCTGCCTGCTCGCCAGTCCCTGGCCACCGCTGCTGCCACTAGCTAGCTGGTTCCCCTTGCAGGCCCTCGTCCCGCCCTGCTGCCACCACTGCAAGCCAGCCACCTGGTTTCCCTCGTAGGCCCTAGTCCTATCCCGCAACCTCCGCCAGCCAGCTGGTTCCCCTTGCCGACCCCCCACCTCATTGCAACTGGTCAAGCGGTCATTCCAGTCATTACCCTTATGGTATGGCCTTTTATTATAAAGGATTCATGTAAATTTCAAATAGTTTCTTCCAGCATAAAAGAAAATGTTCCTTTATCTCATGTCCCTGTTAACTGGTACCACATTCTTTTATTCACTTGCACAGCAACACTAAAAAAATTATTAATATCTGATGTCTCCAATTCTTCTCATTCCATTCTCCATTCTCTCTTACATTCTCTCTCTTTTTTGCACACACACATTCATGTTTTATTATAATTTGCATGAGCGACATATTATATTGAAATTGTATAGTTCAATAAGTTTATACAAATGTATATATCTTTGAAATCCTTCTTCAAATGGAGATACAAAATATTTCCATAAATTCAGAAAGTTTCCTTATGTCTCTTTGCAATCAATCTCCACACTAAAAAAAAAAATTATTATTTTCATTTTATAACAGTAGGTTAGTTTAATGTTCTTAAATTAAATGTAAACGTATTCAATAGTCCATAGACATATTCTTTTATGTCTAGCTTCTTTAGCTCTATATTATAAGGTCTTAAATTCCATGTGCTGCTTTGACATCTTTGAGACTCACAGGACCTCTAAGGGTTAGCTCACCATGTATGCTCCCTACCCAGTCCCCTTTTCATCAGGACCAGCTTCACTCTACCTGGTCCTCAGCCTAAAAGGTTTCATTTCCCTGGAAGCCTGTGAAACTATTTAAACTAGATAACAGGCTAGTTTAAGGATATTTTTTACACTCCTGTATTCTTTATATTTTTAATTATAATGCTTACATAATTTTATCAAGATGATTTAGGATTTGGGTATATCTTTATCTGCCTGTTAGATTAGAAGTTTCTGTATCAAATGAGAATGTTTTGTTTATATTGTACCACCAGACCTCACATACATAATAGATGCTTAATACATATTGGTTTAGTTGAATACTTAAACTTGATTTATACTTTGTGCTTGAATAATATGTTGTGAGGAGAGATTACACTTTATAAGAATAGAAAATAAAGTGGTGGTTCAACACTGAAATTTTTGAGGAGGGTGCCAAGAACTTTGAAACTTATTAAAGTAGGGTGTAATCCTGGTATTTCAGAAAGGAGAGGGTGTAGGCCCAGACTATCATGAAAGCACTGAATTTACTTATTAATCCCCTGGATAACATTCAGCATATGGGTTTGCCTAGGGAAATAATAGAAACCATTAATTTCCTACTAGTAATGGACATTTATAGTTTGCAATAATATAATTCAACTTCATTGAAATATCTATTGAAAGCAAATGATGCATGGCTGATTTCTAAGTTTGATTGTGTGTAAAGAATATCTATATATGTATATGTATATGTAAATCTATATCTATATCTATATCTATATCTATCTATATCTATCTATATCTATATCTATATCTATATCTATATCTATATCTATATCTATATCTATATCTATCTATAATCTATTGATATCTATCTATCTATATCTATATCTATATCTATATCTATATCTATATCTATCTATATGTCATAGGACTTTCAGGTACTCTATTTTTATCCTGAGTGAGTTTTTTTATTTATAATAGCTTTAGAATATCTAATGATGCTGCCTTTCTCATTTCTGTTATTAGTAATTTCTTTCCTCTCTGTTTCATTCCTAATCAATCTGATTAAAAGTAACTGAAAGAACCAGTTTTTGTTTTCACTGATTTCTTTCTATTGTTCTTTGGTTTCATACTCATTGCTTTCTACTCTGGTCTTTATTTCTTCTGCTTAATTTTGGTTTAATCTTGTCTTCTGTTTCTAGATTTTAAGGTAAAATTTGAAGGTCCTTTAAATGAAGTCATATGGTCCACAAATGGCTAAACAATAAATATTTTTGTGGGCTATAGGATCTCTGTTGCAACTTCTCAACTCTGCTATTATAGTGCAAACACAGCCATAAACAATGCATAGTGAATGAATGGATGTGTCTCTATTTCAAACAGTTCCTTATGTGTACATGTCAGCAATAATATCTGGATGGTGGGCACATGGTGGCAATGCAGGTCCGACCCTCTCTGGTTTGGTCCTAGGCAACCTGCTGTGATGCACAGCTGCTGACTGCTAGTGTGGCAAGGCATCATCAGCGTCTTCCATCTCTGGACTGTTTCTCCTCTTGTCTTTGTGGTTGGAGCAGACCTGTCAATTCCACTCTGTTGCAGGAATCCACATGGTCTTGGAGTTGTTTTCTGAAAATATACAAACATATTCTCAACCAAAAGTTAATAAAGGAATCTTTTCTATATAATTGATTTGGGATCCTTTTTATTTTTGCCCAAAAGATTTTCCTTTGTCTTATTTAGACATCATGTGTGTTTTTCATGGGTGTCTTGCTGTTAGCATTCCCAGCTCAGATTGGGACCCAGGTAACAAACAGAGACTTGGCCAACAGCAGCTGCCCTATATCTAAATCCAGCCTAGCACCAGGAATGCTCAGGGCCTACTCAAGAATGCAAATAATCCTTTCCACTAATATTTACAGGGTAAACTAAGATTGTTGGTAGAGTATTAAATTTGACAGTAAAATAATAATCAAGTTTTCAGATTAATTTAAATAGGCTAATTGAAATAACTGAATATTCAAGAAAATTTAATTGTACTGGACAAAAAGCTGTTCCTAAAGTGGTAACTAACATTTCTATTGGTAGTTCATCTCATGGTAAAATTCCTGAACATGCAATGAAACTAAAGCAGTCATATTTTTGTGCAAAAAAATTAAAATTTAAAGTTATCAAGACTGCATTATAAAATTTACAAAAGCCTCCATTAATCAAAAAAGGGGGGATAGTAGGGTAATATCATGTAAGGAAAAATATCCTATAAGTAAATTACATCTAGAAAATTTTTACTTTACAAAATTAATTTTCATTTGGAATCATAGTGGTTTTAATTTGTATTTCTGAGATGATGAGTAACACTGACCATCTTTTCATATGTCTATTGGCCATCTGTATGTCCTCTTTGGAAAAGTGTATATTCAGGTCCTTTGCCCATATTTTAATTACATTGTTTGTTTGTTTGTTTTTAGTGTTGAGTTGTATGAGTTTTTATAAATTTTGGTTATTAACCCCTTATCAGATGTATCATTGGAAAATATGTTCTCCCATTCAATGGGTTGTCTTTCTATTTTGTCGACAGTTTCCTTTGCTGTGCAAAACCTTTTAGTTTAATGTAGTGCCATTTGTTTATTTTTTCTTTTGTTTCCCTTGCCTGAAAAGATATATCAGAAAAAAAATATTCATATGAGAAATGTCTGAGATTTTGGCGCTTATATTTTCTTCTAAGGATTTTATGGATTTGAGTCAAAATTTAAGTCTTTAATCCATTTTGAATTTATTCTTGCATATGGTGTAAGAAAGTGGTCTAGTTTCATTTTTTGAATGTAATTGTCTAGTTTCATTTTTTGAAATGTAATTGTCCAATATTCCAAACACATTTTTTTGTAGTTAATGTTCAACCAAGGATATTTTAAAATTGATTTTTAGAGAGAGTGGGAGGGGAGAAGAGAGAGAGAGAGAGAGAGAGAGAGAGACTGATATGAAAGAGAAACATCAATTGGTTGCCTACTGCATCCACCCCAACTGGGGCTAGGAATCAAACCTACAATCTATGTATATTACATTGACAAGGAATCTAACCAGTGATCCTTCAGTGCACAGACTGACACTCTAACCACTGAGAAATACCAGCCAGGACCCAACACCATTTATTGAATAGACTACATTTACTTCATTGTATATTTTTGCCTCCTTTGTCAAATATTAATTGACTATAAAGGTGTGGGCTATTAAAAAAGCAGGAAATTTTACCCTTTGCAACAGCATTGATGGACCTGGACAGCATTATGCTAAGTGAAATAAGCCAGTCAGAGAAAGACAAGTCCCATATGATTTCACTCATATGTGGAATCTAATGAAAAAAAATGAACTAACAAGCAAAATAGAGGAAGACTTATAGATAGAGAACAAGCTGACAGATGTTGGGGGTTGGGGCTGAGTGGGAGGTGGTATTTGGGTTGAGAAAAAAAAGAGAGAAAAAAACTCATGGGCACAGAAAATAATGTGGTGATTGCCAGGGAGGGGGGAAAGAAGAAGGGTATATGGAGGATAAGTGGTGATGGTTGAAAACTTGATTTGGGATGGTGAACACACAATACAGTGTAAAGATGATGTGTTGTAGAATTGTACACCTGAAACCTGTATAATTTTGTTGACCAGTGTCACCTTAATAAATTCAATGTAAAGGAAAAACATAATGAGGCAAAAACTGATAGAACTGAAAATAAAAATAGACAAATTCAACATTATACTTTGAGACTGAAAAAAATTCTGTCAATCATTGATAAAGCATGCAGACAATCAGTAAGAATATAATAGACCTGAACAGCACAGTCAACTTGATTGAATTGACATTAATAAAAAAGATGTGGTACACATGCACAATAGAATACTGCTCAGCCATAAGAAAAGACAAAATACTGCCAACTGTGACAACATGGATGGAGCTAGAGAATATTTTGCTAAGTGAAATAAGTCAGTTAGAAAAAGCTAAGAACCATATGATTTCACATATAAAACTAAAACTCATGGACACATGCAGCAGTATGGTAGTTGCCAGAGGGTGGGGGTGGGGTTTGGGGATGGAGCAGGCCTAATATATGGTGATGGAAGATGGTTTGACTTTGGGTGGTGGGCATACAGTAGACACAGACAGTAGTGTGGGGGAGTGGGAGTGGAGTGGAGGGGGTCAATGAGGGAAAATAAGGGTATATCTCTAATACTTTCAACAATAAAGGTAAATTTAAAAATAAAATTGTAGGAAAAATAAAGAGCTTCCTAGATAAGAAAAAGCTAAAGGAAGAAGACAGGATATCCATTTTCATCACTCTTATTCTACATAGTACCAGAAGTCCTAGCCACAGCAAGAATCTGAGAAGAAATAAAAAGGATCTAACAGAAAGGAAGACTTGTAAACATAATAGATCTACCTAATACACAGAAACAAAGACAGATAGGCAGCCAAAATGGGGAGTCAAACAAGCCCTAAATAACAGAATAGGAGAAATTAAGAGCTTTCCAGAGAAGAAAAAGCTAAAGGAGTTCATTACTACTAAACCAGTATTATAAGAAATGTTAGAGGTCTTCTTTAAGAAGAAGAAAGGAAAAAAAGTAGAACATAGTTATACAGAAAAAATGGCAATAAATATGTACTTATCAATAATTACTTAAAATATGAATAGATTAAGTGCTGAATGAATAAGGAAAACAAGGTGCCATACATATGTTGTCTACAAGAGACCCACCTCACAATGAAAAGCACACACAGATTAAAAGTAAAAGGATGGAAAAAGTTATTTCATGAAAATGGAAACAAACAAACAAAAAGCTGGGGTAGCCCTATGTTCATAGCAGCACAATTTAGTTAAGATTTGGAAACAGCCTAGATGCCCATCAGCAGATGAATGGATTAGAAAACTGTGGTACATCTACACAATGGAATACTACACTATTTTGAAAAAGAAGAAATTCTTACCATTTGCAACAACATGGATGGAACTGGAGAGCATTATGCTAAGTGAAATAAGCCAGTCAGTGAAAGATAAGTACCACACGATCTCACTCATTTTTGGAATATAAAGAACATTATAAACTGTTGAACAAAAATAGATACAGAGGCAAAGAAACTGTACAGAGGCAAACAGACTGTCAATCTACAGCAGGAAGGCTGGGAAGGGTTGGGGTGGGGAGGTAAGAGAGCAACCAAAGGAGGTAAGAGAGCAAAGAAGCATTGAACAGACTGTCAAACTACAGTGGGAAGGTAGGGGAAAGTTGGGGGGTGGGTAAGAGATCAACTGAAGGACTTGTATGCATGTATATAAGCACAACCAACAGACGCAAGACACTGGGGGCACGGTGAGTGAGGGCAAGTGCCAGGGGTAGAGGAGGCTGAGGGGAGGTCAATGGGAAAAAAAGGAGACATATGTACTACTATTTGTAATACCTTAAACAATGAAATATTTTTTAAAAAATGTGCATGGTAATGAAATAAAACAGAAAAAGAAAGCTGGGGTAGCAATACTTATATCAGACAAAATACACTTTTAAAAAAAGGTGGCAATAAGAGACAAGAAGGAACACCACATAATGATAAAGGGAACCATTCAGTAAGAGGGCAAAACAGTTTTAAACATTTATGCACCCAACATAGGAGCACCTAAATATATAAGGCAAATCTTGATGAACATAAAGGGAGAGATCAACAGCAATACAATGATAACAGGGGATTTTAACAACCCATTGACAAAAATGGATAGATGTTCCAGATAGAAAATCAACAAAGAAAAGGTGGCCTTAAATAATACACTAGATCACATTGATTTAATTGATATCTTTAGAGTATTTCACCCCAAAGCAATAGAATATACATTCTTTTCAAGTGCATGTGGAACGTTTTCTAGGTAGACCACATTTAAGGACACAAAACAAGCCTTAGTAAGTTTAAGAAAATTGAAATTTTATCAAGCATGTTCTCTGACTTCCATTACTATGTTTACTGGTGTAAAACTAGAAATCAATCACAAGAAAAAAACACACAAACATATAGAGGCTAAATAAACAGTGACTGAATTAACAATATGATAAAAGAAGAAATAAAAAGTTACCTTGAAACAAAAGAAAATGAGAACACAACAACCCAAAATCTATCGGTCACAGTCCAAGCAGTCCTAAGAAGAAAATTCATAGCATTACAATCCCACCTCAAGAAACAAGAAAAATATCAAATAAGCAACCTATCATTACACCTACAGGGCACCAGAGAAAGAAAAACAAACAAAGCTCAAAATGAGCAGAAGAAAGGAAATAACAAAAATCAGAGCCGAAATAAACAAAATAGAGGTTAAAAAACAATACAAATGACCAATGAATCCAAGAGCTTGTTCTTTGAAAAGATAAACAAGATTGACAAATTTTTAACCAGACTCATCAACAAAAAAAGAGGACATCTATATATATAAAAGCCAAGCGACTGGACGACTGGAATGACCAGTTGCTATGACACTCACTGCAGCCAGCCAACCTGCCCCGATCAGGGGCGGGCCAGCCAGCCAACCTCCTGCGGCCCCTCCTCCCAGCCTCGCCCCCAATCACCTCCCCCCACCCTGATCAGGGGCGTAGTTGGCTGGCCAATCTCCCATGTCCCTTTCCCCCAACTGGCTGGCCCCGATTGGCCCTGATCAGAGAGGGCCAGCCAGACCCCACCTGTGCACAAATTTGTGCACCGGGCCTCTAGTAAATACATAAAATAAGAAATAAAAAAGGAGAAGTAACAACTGACAACACAAACACAAAGGATTGTAAGAAAATATTATGAACAATTATATGCCAACAAATTGGACAATCTGGAAGAAATGGATAAATTCCTAGAATCATAAAAATTTCCAAAACTGAATCAAGAAGAAAAAAAAAATCTGAACAGATTGATTAAACTAATGAAATTGAAGCAGTAATAAAAAAAATCTCCAACAAATAAATGTCCTGCACTGGATTGCTTCATTATTAAATTTTACCAAAGTTTCAAGGAAGAACTAACACCTATTCTTTTCAAACTTTTCAAAAATTCATGAGGAAGAAAGACTCTAAAACTCATTGTATGAGGTCAGCATCATCCTAATTCCAAAACTCATAAAGACATTAAAAAGGAAGAAAATTATATCCCTGATGAACAGAGATGCAAAAATCCTCAACAAAGTATTAGCAAACCCAACCCAGCAATACATTAAAAAGATTACACACTTGCGGGGGGGGGGGGGGGGGGGTTAGGGCATGTGCTGGGGGGTAGGAGAGGCAGGGGGAAGGTTAATGGGGGGGGGGAAAGGAGACATATGAACTACTATTTTAAATACTTTAAACAATAAAATTAAATTAAAAAAAGATTACACACCATGATTAAGTGGGATTCATTTTTTGGATTCAAGATTGTTATAATATCTGCAAATCAATAAACTTGATAGACCACATAAACAAAATGAGGAATAAAAATCAGAAAAAAAATTTTGAGAAAATCCAGCACCCATTTATGAAAAACAAAAACAAAAACAAAACAACTCTCAGCAAAGGGTGAATAGAGGGAACATAACATAATAAAGGCCATATGTGACAAACATACAGCTAACATAATACTCAATATGGGAAAACTAAAGCATGTCCCTTAAGATATGGAATTAGAAAGGGATGCCCACTTTTACCACTCTTATTCAACCTAGTATTGGAAGTCCTAGCCACACAAATAAGACAATAAGAAGAATTAAAAGGTATATAAATTGGGTAGGAAGAAATAAAATTATCATTATTTGCAGAAGACATGATACTGTATATAGAGAATCCTAAAGATACCACCAAAAAATTACTAGAAGTGATAAAAAAAATCAGTAAAGTAGCAGGATACAAATAATTATCCAGAAATCCATCTAATTTTTATACAGCAATAGTGAACTATCAGAAAGGGAAACAAAGACAACAATACAATTTACAATTATATAAAAAACAATTAAAATACCTAGGAATTATACCAAGGAGATAAAAGACCTGTACTAAGAAAATTAGAAGACACCAAAGAAAGAAACAGAAGAAGATACAAATAATGTATATGTATATACTGTGCTTATGGATAAGAAGAATTAACATCATTATAATTTCCATGCTACCCAAAGAGATTGATAGATTCAATGCCATTCCTATCAAAATATCAATGGTGTATTTCATAGAACTAGAACAAATAATCCAAAAATTTATATGGAACCAAAAAGAGCCTGAATAGCCACAGCAATCTTGGGAAAGTAGAACAAAGTTGGAAAAATCATACTACCTGATATCAAACTATCCTACAAGGCCACACTAATCAAAACAGCATGGCGCTAGCATAAAAACAGACATATAGAGCAATGGAACAGAATAGAGAGCCTAGAAAAAAACCTACACCTTTATAGTCAATTAATATTTGACAAAGGAGGCAAAAACCTACAATGAAGCAAAGGCAGTCAATTTAATCAATGGTATTGGGAAAATTAGATAGATATATGCAAAAAAATGAAACTAGACTCACTTCTTACACCATACACAAGAATAACCTCAAAATAGATTAAAAGTTAAATGTAAGACTCAAAACTATAAAAATCCTAAAAAACATAGGAACTACAATCTTGGATATTTCTCATACAAATATTTTTTTCTGATATATCTCCTTGGGAAAGTGATACAGAAGTAAAAATAAGCATATGGGACTACAAAAAAACTAAAATATCTTTGCACATTAAAGGAAACTATCAACAAAATGAAAAGACCACTCACTGAATAGAAGAACATACTCACCAATGACACACCTGATAAGGGGTTAATATCCAAAATTTAGAACTCATACAATTAAACACTAAAAGAACAAATAATCAAACTAAAACAATGGGCAAAAGACCTGAATAGATACTTCTCAAAAGTGGACATAAAGATGACCAAAAATTACATGAAAAGGTGATTAATGGCACTAATAATCAGAGAATGCAAATTAAAACCATAATGAGATATTACCTCACACCTGTGAGAATGTCTATGATCAGTAAGTCCACAAATGACAAGTATGTTTGATGAGGATATGGTAGAAAGGGAAATCACATGCACTGTTGGTTGAAATACAGATTGGTGCAGCCACTATGGAAAACAATATGGAGGTTTCTCAAAAAATGAAAAGTGAAACTGCCTATGGCCCCACAAATCCACTTCGGGGTATATATCTGAAGAAACCCAAAACACTAATTCGAAAGAAAATATGCACTCCTACATATTATCCTACACTGAATTGCAGTGTTATTTAAACTAGCTAAGCTATTGAAGCAACCCAAATAAATGAGTGGATAAAAAAGCCTTAGTTCATATACCATCCTATATAATACTATTAAAAGGTTAATATGAAAATAGACCAAATGGTGGAACAACTGCACAACCAGTTGCTATGAAGTGCGCTGACCACCAGGGGGTGCGTGCGGAACGTGGCCGGTGTTGGCAGCAGGTTGCAGAGCACGGAACATGGCAGGCATCGGCCATCGCAGGATGGTGGAGCAATTGAGCAGGGTTGCCAGACCAAGGCAGGGTGCCCGTTGCTGTCATCAGGGCAAGCCTCTGGTGGTGACTGAAAATTCTTTGCGCCCGTGCACCACAGTCCTGCCCAGTCCTAGCACCTGCTGCCGGCACCAGAGCTGCCACTCGCACCCACTGCCGGCGCCTGGTGCTGGCCTTAATCGCTTGGCACTGTCAGTGTGTGCGAGTGGTGGCTGCCTGCCTCAATCACCCCTCAGGGCTTCTCCACCTCCCCCTGCTCCTGAGGGGTAATTGGGGCAGCAGCCACTGCTCACACCTGCTGATGGTGCCAGGCCCAATTCCTCTGCGCCATCAGCTGTTGCAAGTGAAGCCAGTGCCATCAGTGCATGGGAGCAGTGGTGGGGCTGCCTGCAGACAGGATCAGGGGCCACGGCGGGAGCGCAGAGAATGGGCCGAGACTCGCCACTGTGCCCACCGCAGCCTAGTGGCACACAGTTCCTTTCAAGGTGCACAAATTCGTGCACTGGGCCCCTAGTCTATACTAATAAAAGCCTAGGTGGCCCTCATGCCCTAGCGCTATGCCCTCATGTCATCACAAGATGGCCACCCCCATGTCATCACAAGATGGCCACCCCCACATCATCACAAGATGGCTGCCACAAGATGGCTGGCAGGGGAGGGCAGTTGGGGGTGATTGGGCCAGCAGGGGAGGGCAGTTGGCGGTGATTGGGCTGGCAGGGGAGCAGTTAGGCATCAATCAGGCTGGCAGGGGAATGGTTAGGGGGCAATCAGGCTGGCAGGCAGGCGAGTGGTTAGAAGACAGCAGTCCTGGATTGTGAGAGGGACGTCTGACTGCCAGTTTAGATCCCAGATTGGAGAGGGTACAGGTCTGGCTGAGGGACAAGCCACCCAGTACACGAATTTCATGCACTGGGCCTCTAGTACATATAGAAAATGGAATTTTACTTGACCATATAAAATCCAAAAACTTACCATTTGTAAAAGCTTGGATGTACCTAGATTGTGTTATGCTAAGTGAAATAAGGCAGTCAGACAAAGACAAATACCATATAATTTCATGAATATGTGGAATCTAATAAATAAAATAATCAAACAAACAAAATAGGAACAGACTCATAGATGCAGAAAACAGACAGCTATCAGAGTGGTTGTGGGGCTGTAATGCTTTTTGTTGAAACAGACACATGGCTTGTTCCCTCACCTCTTTCAAATACTTGCTCAAATATTAACTCTGAGAGATGTACCCTGACTGCCTTATTTAAAATTTCCAGCAACTAATCCAGCACCCCTCCCCTTTAGCTTTCATTATTATAAAAATAGTATTTCAACTTCTAAAATACTTTCCTTCCTTCCTTCCTTCCTTCCTTCCTTCCTTCCTTCCTTCCTTCCTTCCATGCTGTTGCAAATGGTAAAACTTCCTTTCCTTTTTTTTTTTTTATAGCAATGTAGTATTCCATTGTGTAGATGTACCACTGTTTTTTAATCCACTCATCTGCTGATGGGCACTTAGGCTGTTTTCAAATCTTAGCTATGGTGAATTGTGCTGCTATGAACATAGAGGTGCATATATCCTTTCTGATTGGTGTTTCTGATTTCCTGGGATATAATCCTAGAAGTGGGATCACTGGGTCAAATGGGAGTTCCATTTTTAGTTTTTTGAGGAAGCTCCATACTGTTCTCCACAGGGGCTGCGCTAGTCAGCATTCCCACCAGGAGGGTTCCTTTTTCTGCACATCCTCACCAGCACTTGTCATTTGTTGATTTGTTGATGATAGCCATTCTGACAGGTGTGAGATGGTACCTCATTGTCATTTTGATTTGTATCTCTTGGGTGATTAGTGACTTTGAACATGTTTTCATATGTCTCTCGGCTTTCTGTATGTCCTCTTTCAAAAAGTGTCTATTTAGGTCTTTGCCCATTTTTTGATTGCGTTTTTTTAATCTTCTTCTTGTTAAGTTGTATGAGTTCTCTGTAAATGTTGGAGATTAAAACCTTATCGGAGATAGCATTGGTAAATATGTTATCCCATGCAGTGGGCTTTCTTGTTGTTTTGTTGATAGTTTTTTTTTTTGTTTTGTTTTGTTATTTTGTTTGATTGTTTGTTTTTTTTGTTTTTTTTTTGCTTTGCAGAAGCTTTTTATTTTTATGTAGTCTCATTTGTTTATTTTCTCCATAGTTTCCATTGCCCTAGGTGCTGTATCAGTAAAGCTACTGCTACGATATATGTCTGCTATTTTGCTGCCTATTGAGTCTTCTAAGATTTTTATGGTTTCCCATCATACATTTAAGTCCTTTAGCCATTTTGATTTTAATTTTGTGTATGGTGTAAGTAGGTGATCTAGTTTCTTTTTTTTTTGCATGTATGTGACCAATTTTCCCAGCACCATTTATTGAAGAGACTGTCCTGACTCTATTGTATGCTCTTGCCTCCTATGTAAAATATTAATTGATCATAATGGCTTGGGTATATTTTTCGTTGCCTGTTCTGTTCCATTGGTCTACATGTCTGTTCTTGTGCCAGTACCAGGCAGTTTTGAGAACCGTGGCTTTGTAGTATAGCTTGATATCTGGTATTGTGATCCCTCCAACTTTGTTCTCCTTTCTCAGGATTGCTGTGGCTATTTGGGGTCTTTTTTATTCCAGATGAATTTTTGGAGAGTTTGTTGTAGGACTGTGAAATATGCCATTGGTATTTTAATTGGGATTGCATTGAATCTGTATATTGATTTGAGTAGTATGGACATTTTAATGATGTTAATTCTACCAATCCATGAACATGACTTGTTCTTCTATTTGTTTATGTCTTCCTCTATCTCTTCTTTCAATGTCCTGTAGTTTTCTGAGTACAGTTCTTTTATGTCCTTAGTTAAGTTTATTCCTAGGTATTTTAATTTTTTTGGTGCAATGGTAAATGGGATTTTTTTTTTCACTTATCTTTCTGTGAGTTCATTATTGTTGTATAGAAAGCCATAGATTTCTGGGTGTTAATTTTGAATCATGCTACTTTGCCGCATTCATTTATTAAGTGTAGTAGTTTTTTGATGGAGCTTTTGGTGTTTTCTATGTACAATAGCATGTCATCTGTGAATATTGACAGTTTTACTTCTTCTTTTCCCATTTGGATGCATTTTATTTCTTCTTTTCTGATCACTATGGCTAGCACGTCCAGTACTATATCGAACAAGAGTGGTGAAAGTCGGCATCCCTGTCTTGTTCCTGTTCTTAAGAGTAATGAGTTTAGTTTTTGCCCATTGAGTATGATGTTGGCCGTAGGTTTGTCATATAAGGCTTTTATAATGTTGAGGTTTGAGCCCTCTATTCTCACTTTGCTGTGAGTTTTTATCAAGAAAGTGTGTTGGATTTTGTCAAATGCTCTTTGTACATCAATTGATATGATTATGTGATTTTTGTCTCTCAATTTGTTTATGTGATGTATCACATTTATTGATTTGCAGATATTGTACCATCCTTGCATCCCCAAAATAAATCCCACTTGGTCATGGTGTATGATCTTTCTGATGTAATGCTGGATCCGATTTGCTAGAATTTTGTTGCCAATTTTGGCATCTATATTCATCAAGGATATTCATCTGTAGTTCTCTCTCTTTGTGGTGTCTTTATATGGTTTAGGAATTAGGGTAATGCTGGATTCATAGAAAGAGCTTAGAAATGTGCCTTCCTCTTGAATTTTTTGGAATAGTCTGAAAGGATAGGTTTTAGTTCTTTTTTTGAATGTTTGGTAGAAGTCCCTTATAAATCCTTCTGGACCAGGACTATTTTTTTTTTTTTTTTGCTGGAAGATTTTTTTATTACTGTTTCTATTTCTTCAGTAGTTATCAGCCTATTCAGGTTTTTTGATTCTTCCTGATTGAGTTTTGGAAGCTTGTATTTTTCTAAGAATGTGTCCATTTCATTTAGGTTGTCCAGTTTGTTGGAATAAGGTTGTTCATAGTATTTATTCATAATCCTTTGTTTGTCAGTGGGGTCAATTGTTACATCACCTCTTTCCTTTATGATTTTATTTATTTGGGTCCTCTCTTTTTGCTTCTTAGTGAGCCTGGCTAGAGGATTATCAATCTTGTTTATCCTTTCAAAGAACCAGCTCTTGGTTTTGTTGATCTTTTGTATTGTGTGTGTGTGTGTGTGTTTTTTTTTTTTTTTTGTCTCTATGTCATTTATTTCCACCCTGATCTTTATTATTTCCTTTCTTCTGCTTACTCTGAGCTTTTCTTATTGCCCTCTTTCTATCTCTTTGAGATGGAGGGTTAGATGATTTATTACCTTTTATTTCTTGTTTTTTTTTTTTTGTTTTGTTGTGTTTTTTTTTTCTTTGTTTGTTTGCTTGTTTTAGGTTGGTCTGTAGAGTTATGAACTTCCCTCTCAGGACTGCTTTCACTGTGTGCCATTCATTTTGGATTGTTGTATTTCCATTGTCGTTTGTTACCAGGATGCTTTTTATTTCTTCTTTGATCTCTTTGGTAACCCAATCATTGTTTAATAGCATGCTATTTAGCCTTCAAGTGTTTGATTTTTTTTCATTGTAGTTGATTTCTAATTTTATGCCATTGTGGACCTAGAAGATGCTTGATGTAATTTCTATGTACTTGAATTTGAAGAGACTTTGCCTGTGTCCCATTATGTAGTCTATTTTTGAAAATGTCCCATGTCCACTTGAGAAGAATGTATATTCTGTAGCTTTGAGGTTAAATGTTCTGAAGATGCCAATTAATTCCATCTGATCTAGTGAGTCATTTAGGATTGATGTTTCTTTGCTGATTTTTTTGTTTAGAGGGTTTTTGCAGTGGTGTCAATGAGTTATTAAAGTCTGCTACTGTGATGGTATTGCTGTTGATCTCTCCCTTGAAAACTTTTAGAAGTTTTTTTTTTTATGTATTTGAGTGCTCTTTTATTTGGTGCATTGATATTTACCAGAGTTATAATCCTCTTGTTGATTTTTTCCCTTTAGTATTATGAAGTGGCCTTCTTTATCTCTTGTTATAGCCTTCAATTTGACGTCTAATTTGTCAGATATAAGTATTGCTACCATAGCTTTTTTTTTTTCATCTCCATTCACCTGAAAAAAATTTTTTCCATCTCTTCAATATCAGTCTGTGTGAGTCCGTTGTTCTGAGGTGGGTCTCTTGTAGACAGCCAATATATGGGTCATGTTTTGTTATCCATTCAGCTACCCTATGTCTTTTGATTGGAGCATTTCATCCATTTATGTTTAAGGTTATTATTGCTAGGTACTTGTTTGAAGCCATTTTTATTCTTTACACCTCTGTTCCTTATTCCCTTCCTATTTCTTCTTACTACAGCAGTCCCTTTAGGATTTCTTGCATTGCTTGCTTGGTGGTAATAAACTCCCTTAGTCCTTTTTTGTCTGTGAAGCTCCTGATTTCATCTTCAATTTGGAATGATAGCCTTGCTGGGTAAAGTATTTTTGGATTCAATCCCTTGTTTTGCATCACTTTGTATATTTCATTCCATTCCCTTCTGGCCTGATGTGTTTCTGTTGAGAAATCAGTTGATAGTCTAATGGGCGATCCCTTATAGGTAACTTTCTGTCTCTCTCTGGCAGCCTTTAAGATTCTTTGTCATTGGTGTTTGCCAATTTAATTATGATGTGTCTTGGTGTCGATCTTTTGGGGTTCATGTTGTTTGGGACTCTGTGAGCTTTTTGGGCTTGTGTAAGTTTTTTCTTCCCCAAATCAGGGAAGTTTTCTGTCATTATTTCTTCAAACAGGTTTTCTATTCTTTTCTCAGTTTCCTCTCCTTCTTGCACACCTATTATGTCAATGTTGTTTTGTTTTGCATTATCCTAAAGCTCCCTTAGGCGCTCCTACTGCTTTTTAAGTTTTTTTTTTTTTTTCCAGTTGAAGCTCTGCTTGGATATTTTTTCCTACCTTGTCTTCTAGCTCACTGATGAGGCCCTCAGCTTCTTCTCATCTACTGTTGATGCTTTCTATTGTGTTCTTTATTGCAGCTATGTCATTCTTCATTTTTTCTTGGTTCTTCTTCATTTCCTCTTTATTCTTATACAAGTTGTTGAATTTGTCTTCCATCCTTTTCAGCGGCCTTATGACCATTGCTCTGCATTCTTTCTCTGACAAATTACTTGCTTCCATTTCATTGCTTCCTTTTCTGGTGATTCCTCCTTTTCTTTCATATGGGGTTGTTTCTTTGTCTCCCATTTTTGCTCATCTCAGGGTGCCTGGTTATGTGGTTCACTCTTTACCACGTTGACCAAATGGCATAAAATACAATGCCACAAGATATGACACAGAGGGATCAAAACACAAATGTGTTCATGTCACCTATAACCCTAAATAAAGGTGACCATCAGAGAATTAGGGGTGAGAAAAGAGCACAAAAATATTACTGAGAAAAGGAAAAAGGTAAAAGAAAATAGAAAGAAGTAAAAGAAGGTGAAAAATATATGTATATGGGGGGAAAACTCCACAAAACCAACATATAAATAAAAAAATGCAAACAACAGACACCCAGAAAAATGGGGGATGGAACTGAATCTGAAGAGGTATAGCTTATTTCCAGAAGGTAAGGTAAAGGAATTGAATGAATGGGGAATGGCCATGATTCAGTATAGAGGAGATAGAATATATATATACATATATATATATATATATATATATATATATATATATATATATATACACACATACACACACACAAAGGGAGAGAGAGAGGAAATATACAAATTTCCCGGGATACTGTAACATCATGACTGCTCAGGAGGAAGCTGTGCATGCAGGTGGGTGGGAGGGGACTGTGTGGGAGGTGAGGCAAGCCATGGTTGGCGCGGTGGCTTAAGCAGGCCCAGAGCAGAACAGAAGGGGGCCTGGCAGTGCTGGCTGTAGCGGCTTGAGCAGGCCTGTAGCAGAGACAGATGGGGGGCCTGCCAGCACCGGCCATGGTGGCTTGAGCTGGCCTGGAGCAGAGAGAGGGGGGCCTGCCAGCCGCCACATTCCAACAGTCCCGCCTCTGTGTGTGAGCTGCAGAGGAAACACCTTTTCTGACTGCTCATTGGCTAAGCTCCTGGTACACCACTCACAGTGTTCTTGGTAACTTGAGTAATAATAATCCAAGAAGGTGATCTAGGGTTTTTTTCACCTCACTACTGGAGGAAAAAATGAAGGTCTACTGCTGGAGGGGCTAAGAAATGTCATATCCTGCCTTAGCCAGTTTGGCTCAGTGGATAGAGCCTTGGCTTGCGAACTGCAGAGTTCGTGTTTGATTGTGATCAAGGGCATGTACCTAGGCTGCAGGCTCCTCCATGGCCGGGGCCCAGGTCAGGGCTCATGCAGGAGGCAACCAATCGCAGTGTCCCTCTCACATTGATGTTTCTCTCTGTCTTTCCCTCTCTCTTCCATGCTCTCTAAAAATCAATGGAAAAATATCCTCAGGTGAGGATTTAAAAAAAGAAAGAAATGTCATATTCTATGAAAGAGAAATCTTGAAAATGCCTAAAGAAAGTTGTCATTTTTTAGTGGTGAAGGGACTGGAGTCCGTGTTGATGAAAACACCTTGGCCGCTGCAGTGGCCATCAGTGGCAGCAGCAGTGGGGTGATGGGGTGGGGTATTCCCCTGATCAGCCTGGTCGCCTTCCACAGAGGGAGGCCAGACTGTGGCTTAGGCCCACTCCCCAAGGGAGCAGGCCTTAGCTGTCAGTAGGACATCCCCTGAGGGCTCCCAGACTGTGAGAGGGGGCAGCCTAGGCTGAGGTACCCCTCCTCAGTGCACAAATTTCGTTCACCAGGCCTCTAGTCTATAATAATAAAAGCATAATGTGCTAATTAGAATGGACATCCTTCCGGATGACCTTCCAGATGAAGCTGGGGCTGTGAGGGAAGCCTGGGTCCTGGGTGCCAGAGGGAAGCTTGTGCCAGAAGCTGGGGGAAGTAAGGTTTACTCTTGCATGAATTTCATGCATTGGGCCTCTAGTGAGTGTATAAGAAGAAAAGTAAGAAACAAAATAATGAATAAAAAAGAAATACTTAATTAAAATAATTTAAAAATACATATATATTAAAAATATAAATCTATATGTAAGAAAAAAATTTCCCATTTCTTTAATCTATCTATATATTCATCTATTTTTTGGAAAAGAGAAATGAGTAGAGAGCAGATAGGCCTGAGTTTGGTGAATGGAACTAATTAAGCTATTAGTAGAAGAAGAGAGCAAGTGAGGAGAGGAAAAACAAAAGCATAAAATAAAAATAAAACAATCAAACAAAATGCAACAAGAAAAAAATTGGCTAGAAAAGAAAAAGAGAAGGGTGCATGGACTTGGAGCAGGGGAGAGGAAATTAGTTATATGAGTAAGCCAACAGAGACTACTACAAAAGTAATGCATCAATAAAGCAGATAAAGAAGATCAACTTTTAACAACGAATAAAAAAAAGGAGAGTGAAAAACTAATGCAGGAACATGAGAATATAAACAGGTTGAAAAAGAGAGAAGTGAGGAAGAAAAGGTTGGCAAAAAGGAAAAAAAATAGATAAAATAATGCTAAATAAAAATAAAAATAGAATGTAGAACATGAATCCAAAAAAAATAAAAGGTTAAATCCTATATAATAAAGAGGTAATATGCAAATTGACCGTCATGCCCTCACACAAGATGGCCGCCACAAGATGGCTGGCAGGGGAGGGCAGTTATGGGTGATCAGGCCAGCATGGGAGGGCAGTTGGGAGCGACCGGGCCTGCAGGGGAGGGCAGTTAATGGTGACCAGGTTGGCAGGGGAGGGCAGTTAGAGGTGACCAGGTTGGCAGGGGAGGGCAGTTGGGGCTGATCAGGCCAGCAGGAAAAGGCAGTTGGGGGGGGACCAGGCCTGCAGGGGTGGGCAGTTAGTGATGACTGGGCTGGCAGAGGAGGGCAGTTGGGGGCGACCAGGCCTGCAGGGGAGAGCAGTTGACGGGGACCAGGCCTGCAAGGGAGGGCATTTGCAGCCGACCAGGCCAGCAGGGGATGGAAGTTTGGGGCTATCAAGCCAGCAGGGAAGGGAAGTTTGGGGCAACCAGGATTGTGAGAGGGATGTCCGACTGTGGGTTCAGGCCTAAACCGGCAGTCAGACAACCTCCAAAGAGTTCCAGATTGAAGAGGGTGCAGGCTGGCCTGAGGCCCCCCCCCCCCCAGTGCACGAATTTCATTCACCGGGCTTCTAGTAATAATAATAATAAATAACAGTAATAAATAATAAAAACAATAAAAATAAAATAAAGAAAAAAAATTTAATTTCTTAAGTAAAATATAAAATAAAAAAGTGAAATATTGAAGTGTCGTTCACTTCAGCTGACTTTTAATGTCCCATGGGGGCTGGTTTAAGACCCCCTCTCTACTGTTCTGTCTGCCATGTCTTAGTTTCCTGTTAGGAAGTCAGCACCATGTTGAAGTTTCCACCTCTCTTCTGTGTCAGACTCCACAACCTTGGTTTCAGGCAGGCGGGATCAATCTGCCCACTTTGTTTTTCTGCGGGCTTTCAGTTGTTTTTACACAAGCATTTATTTCTGACACAGCTTCTAGGTGGCGGTATTGCTGTATTAGTTTCTAGGACCAAATGTCCCCTCAACCCAGTGCCCGAGGGCTCCCTGGGGGTATTCAGAATCTTTGTTTCCCTGCCAAGCTCAAGGCTGGGTGCCGCTGTGCTGCTAGGAGGAGCCCGGTCTTCAGGAGAAAAATGGCTATTCAGGGTTGGAGGGAATGGACTGTCCCTGGTTGCCTCTCCCTGTTTTGCTCCCGAGCTTCCACAAAACCACCTTCTCCTGCACTGCAGTCTTGGTGAGTGTTTGTAACTGAAAGATACTATCTATTGGGTTTAGTGAGTGAAAACAAGGAAATTATAAAGACAGAGCAACCACACCACTGCGTGTCCCCCCCCATCCCCCCCAACCCAGCACTGTGAGGCCAGTGCAGAACTTCAGGCTGCCTTTCTGGGTGCAGCCTCCCACAGCTGTGGACTAAGATCTAGAGTCCCTGGCTTCCAGCAGCCCTGTGGACCCCCTTCCACAGTCAAGTGTTATGTGTGTCCCTAAGGGACGCGGACTTGGTGCAGCACAGTTTCCTTCCAACCCTCTAGTCCCCATTGAGCGCATCTCTCTCCAGCCCAGTTCCCTGAGCCTACCACCATTCTCCAGGTATCCCGCATCCTTTATGGCCACAGATTATTTTGACAGCTGTGTTTAATTCGCCAATTCCGAGTGGATGATATTTGATTCAGCTGTTCTATCTGCTCTGTGAGAAGGCTCAGGACACCTCTGCCTATTCGGCTGCCATGTTGTCTCCTCCTGGACAAACTTTTTAGGAGCTTGCGGCTGTGGAGACTGGAGTCTTGGTATTTGTGGGTTCACAGCCAAGGCAGCAGGTCCCTGGCTGGTGTGGCTATAGGGTCCCAGGTGGTATCTGAGGTCTCCCCAGGTGGAGGTGAAGCTGGGCTCCCAGTCACAGCTGCTCTCCCCTTCAAGATGTCTCTCTCTCTCTTCCTCCCTTCCTTCCTTCCTTCCTTCCTTCCTTCCTTCTTTCTTTCCTTCCTTCCTTCCTTCCTTCCTTCCTTCCTTCCTTCCTTCCTTCCTTCCTTCCTTCCTTTTTTTTCCCTTTCTTCCTTTCTTCCTTTGTATTTATTGCTTTGTATTGTGATATCAAGGATCATGGGAGGTAATGGAATGCATTAAGGAAAGTATAAAGTACTTATTCCTTAGTATCCCTGGTCTCCACACACTACACATTAGCAGCACTCACCACACTTATTTATAAAAATGAAAATTGTTTCCCAAGAGTATTAAATATCCTTTGGGGGGCAACCCCCCCAGTTATGAACCTCTACTCAAGACAATAGGTTTAAGGAACTAATAATTTAGCTCAGAAAGGATGCAGAGAACAAATATAAATGCATATATCTATACATCCTTCATTGTAAAGGACATCCTAGTATGCTGAAAATAAATTGCATAAAAGTCCCCAAAGTCTTCTGTTTGACAAAAATCTCAGAACATAAAGCAAATCATGATATTCTACTTATAATGAGCTCACAAACCCTCACCAAGATATGTGTGCATACACATATACACAGTGTTTGATGACTCTGATAATTTTTTCCTTATTTTGTTGATCAGTGTCCTTGGGAAAAATATTTTCTATTATTAATTCACCTCTCATGAAATTGTAAAGAATTGTTTATGTTTTTGAGAGATGTAGCATACTCCTACAACATTCAGCCCACATGTTTGTATGAATCCTTTCACTCTTCAGGAATAGTAAGAAATAAACAAATTTCTCTATTTAAAAAAGACAATAAGATATTGGAAAAATAAATAATAGAGTTATCACTTTAGAATATGAAACATGTAATAAAATTGTATTAAATATGGTATACCCTTAAGGCATTTATTTCTTTCTAGTCTCCTGGTGTGTAAAGTTATATAAGTCAGCAATCACAGATTTATAGTGGCATGGCAAATGAAAGCAGGTAACTGAAATTTTAAATAAAAATTCATGTTATAATTCTGAAATTGTTGTACTTTCTATAATACTGCAATTGCTTTAAATAATTTGCTACAAAGTGACATAATAAAACTGAATGCCAGCTCTGTATCTCACTCCTAGACCTTCTAAATGACTTCATCCAGTTCTTCAACATTGCAGCTTCTGAATACTCATTTTGAGCAAGGGAGTGTAATTTTGGGACAAAAATAGACCTGAATTTTTGTCATTATTCTTGGAGGACTTCAAGAACATCCTTATATTTATTTTCACAAAATAACTGATCTCATGCCTCATATTTCTTATAATTGTGTCTGTACCTCCACCTAGTGGCTAGTGTGGTTCATAGGAAAAGCAAGTTTAAGAGTAGTTTTCCTCCTAAATCTAGTAGGATTATAGATATTTCTTTTTGTTGTTGTTAATCCTCACCTAAGAATATTTTTTCCATTGATTTTTAGAGAGAGTGGAAGGGAGGGGGAGAGACAGAGAAAGAGAGGAACATCATTGTGAAAGAGTCACACTGATTGGTTGCCTCCTGCATGTGCCCTGACGGGGACCACAGATTGAGCCTGCAGCCCTTTAGTCTGCTGCCGAAGTTCTAACCACTGAACATGGGAAATAGACAATATTTCTATCTTTTTATTTTATTACAACACTCACTTAAAATAATAAAGTGCAGCAGAATTATAATCTACATATGAAAGAGTTGTAATTTCATCTAGTCTCAAGGAAAAATCATATTCCCCTTAATAGGCATTGCATTAGAGGCCTAAGCTCAAGTGTTCAAGTGAGGGGACTCTATCTCTCATGTACTTCCTGATTATACTCCAATAGCAGCAATTAGAACAAGGTAGAAGAGTCAAGGGAAAAAGGACAGCTAGTAATAGGACAAAGTAGTTTTGTAGTGAGGAGGAGGATGGTGACATCCAGACATGCCATAAAGAGTTTATTAAAATATATATTTTTGAGGAAATACGTTTTTAAAATATAATAATAGTATTGTATTTGTTTAAATAATTTTAAATTATTTCAATAATTTTTCATTATTTAAATAAAATATGCACATTACAAATATTTCAGGAAATTATGTAGAATAAATAGAATAATATATAGTCTTTTCTTTATGTAGATTATTACTTTTAACATTTTGATGTGTGTGTGTGTGTGTGTGTGTGTGTGTGTGTGTGGTATTTTTCTATGCACAAACTCTAGAGAACAAATAGTATTTCCCTCTCAAACTAAAACAGCAGTCAAAATTAAATTGAAGATTAATTTCAATTACAATTAAGGAACACACATCAATTATTAATTTGGTGAATTTTTATAACTAAAAATATAATATGTGAGCATGACTAAAAATTCTGAGTACAAAAATATAGAAAATGAAAAACATATTTCACCTACTCAAATACTATTTTTCTTTTCTTAGAGGCAATATTTATTAATGTTAAAAGTTATTATGTGATATAACAGTATAAATAGTTCTCAATTATACTATGTACATTTTTGCACCTTACATTATTGCTTTACTGAATCTGTGATATTTTTCTATATCATCCCACATAGATATGCTTTATTTTTTGATGGAATATTTCCTACTGTATGGATTTACCAGACTTTTAAAATCAATAGCTTACTGATGGAAATTTAATGATTTCTCCCTAGTCCAGTGATTTAATACCACCAATCCTGCAACAAACACCCTTGTGCATATACCTATATATGTGTGAGTACATCTGTGGTATATATTTCTAGGAGTAAAATGGCTGAATCAAAGGACTTGTGTATGCTGAGAGCTATAGTCGAATTGTCTTGCAAAGACATTACAATGATAGCACATACATGAGGCATAATATTAAAATCTTTAACCTCTGCCAATATGTCAGATAGAAAATACCTTTATTAACATTCTTATTTATTTCATTATGAGTGGGCCAAACATTTTAATAAGTTTATATACTATTCTTCTTCTTTTTATTTATTTTTATTTTTTTATTGTCTAAAGTTTTACATATGTCTTCTTTTTCCCCAATTGACCCCCCCACCCCAGCCATTCCGATCCCAGGAAAGCCCCCACCACCTCAGTGCCTGTGTCCATTGGATATGCTAACATGCATGCATACAAGTCCTTTGGTTGCTCTCTAACACCCTCTCCCCTATCATTTGTCTCTGGATCTATTCTTGTTCATCAAATTATGTTGATCATTATATCCCACATATGAGTAAGATCAGGTGATATTTATCTTTCTCTGACTGGCTTATTTCGCTTAGCATAATGCTTTCCAGTTCCATCCATGCTGTTGCAAATGGTATAAGTTCCTTCTTTTTTATAGTGGCACTAGAGGCCCGGTGCACGAAATTCGTGCCCGGTGAGGGGGCTGTCCCTAAGCCCAGCCTGCACCCTCTCCAATCTGGGACCCCTCGAGGGATGTCCAACTGCCCGTTTAGGACCAATCTCACCAGAATTGGGCCTAAACGGGCAGTCGGACATCCTTCTCACAATCCAGGACTGCTGGCTCCCAAATGCTCACCTGCCTGCCTTCCTGATTGCCCCTAACCACTTCTGCCTGCCAGCCTGATCACCCTCTACCAGGGGTCCTCAAACTTTTTAAACAGGGGGACAGTTCACTGTCCCTCAGACCATTGGAGGGCCAGACTATAGTTTAAAAAAAAAAAAAAACTATGAACAAATTCCTATGCTCACTGTGAGCCTGGGACGAGTCGACTGCTAAGCAAGACAGGCAGCGGCACCTGGTGGGCCAGATAAATGTCCTTGGTGGGCCGCATGTGGCCTGTGGGCTGTAGTTTGAGGACCCCTGCATCTAACCACTCCACTGCCAGCCTGATTGATGCCTAACTGCTCCCCTGCCAGCCTGTTTGCTCCTAACTGCCCTCCCCTGCAGGCCTGGTCACCCCTAACTGCCCTCCCCTGCAGGCCTGGTGCCCTCCCTTGCTGGCCATCTTGTGGTGGCCATCTTGTGTCCACATGGGGGCAGGATCTTTGAACACATGGGGGCAGCCATCTTGTGTGTTGGAGTGATGGTCAATCTGCATATTACTCTTTTATTAGATAAGATAGAGGTCTGGTGCACGGGTGGGGGCCAGCTGGTTTGTCCTGAAGGGTGTCCTGGATCAGGGTGGGGGTTCCCTTAGGGCATGGGGTGGCCTGGGCGAGGGGCCTGTGGTGGTTTGCAGGCCTGCCACGCCTCCCAGCAACCCAAGCGGAGGCCCGGGTATCTGGGGTTTATTTATCTTCTACAACTGAAACTTCGTAGCCTTGAGCGGAGCCAAGCCTTCTGCTCGCTCCGTGGTGGCAGCCATTTCTGTTGGGATTTATTTATATTCTATAATTGAAACTTTGTAGCCTTAAGTGGAGGCCAAAGCAGGCCAGGGCTGCAGAAGCTTAGCTTCCTCCATCGCTGGGGGCAACCCTAGCCTCCTACTCTCTCCAGCTCCGTGGCTGCCTCCATTTCTGTTGGGCCTTATTTATCTTCTATAATTGAAACTTTGTAGCCTGGAGTGGAGGCCTGGGCTGGCAAGGTTAGGCAGAAAGCTTGGCTTCCTCCATTTCCAGGGAAAGTCAAGCCTCCCTCCTGTTCTCTGTGGCCGTAGCCATCTTTGTTGGGTTTATTTGCATATCCGCTCCTGATTGGCTTGTGGTTGTGGCTTGTGGGTGTAGTGGAGGTACGGTCAATTTGCATATTACTATTATTAGATAGGATAGTATTCCATTGTGTAGATGTACCAGTTTTTTAATCTACTCATTTGCTGATGGACATTTAGGCTATTTAAATATCTTAGATATTGTAAATTGTGCTGCTATGAAGATAGGGGTGCATATATCCTTTCTGATTAGTGTTTCTGGTTTCTTCGGATATATTCCTAGGAGTGGTATTACTGGGTCAAATGGGAGTTTCATTTTTAATTTTTTGAGGAAACTCAATACTGTCTTCCACAATGGCTGCACCAGCCTGCATTCCCACCAGCAGTGCAGGAGGCTTCCATTTTCCCCACATCCTCTCCAGCACTTGTCATTTGTTGATGATAGCCATTGTGACAGGTGTGAGATGGTATCTCATTGTTGTTTTGATTTGCATCTGTTGGATGATTAGTAACTTTGAGCATATTTTCATATGTCTCTGGACCTTCTGTATGTCCTCTTTTGAAAAGAGTCTATTTAGAACCTTTGCCCATTTTTTGATTGGATCATTTATCTTCCTTTTGTTAAGTTGTATGAGTTCTTTGTAAATTTTGGAGATTAAACCCTTATTGGAAATATTGGCATTATGTTCTCCCATGCAGTGGGCTTCCTTGTTGTTTTGTTGATGGTTTCTTTTGCTGTGCAGAAGCTTTATATTTTGATGTAATCCCATTTGTTTATTTTCTCCTTAGTCTCCATTGCCCTAGGAGCTGTGTCTGTAAAGCTATTGCTATGACATATATCTGATATTTTGCTGCTTATTGAGTCTTGTAGGATTTTTATGGTATCCCGTCTTACATTTAAGTCCTTTAGCCATTTTGAGTTTTTTCTGTATGGTGTAAGTTGATGATCTAGTTTCATTTTTTTTGCATGTATCTGACCAAATTTCCCAGCACCGTTATTTGAAGAGACAGTCTTAACTCCATTGTATGCTCTTGTCTCCTTTGTCAAATATTAATTGATCATAATGGCTTGGGTTGATTCCTGGGTTGTCTGTTCTGTTCCATTGATCTATATATCTGTTCTTGTGCCAGTACCAGGCAGTTTTGAGAACTGTGGCTTGGTAATATAGCTTGATATCTGGTATTGTGATCACTCCAACTTTGTTCTTCTTTCTCAGGATTGCTGTGTCTATACGGGGTCTTTTTTTATTCCAGATAAATTTTTGGAGAGTTTGTTCTAGGACTGTGAAATACGCCATTGGTATTTTAATGGGGATTGCATTGGATCTGTATATTGATTTGAGTAGTATGGACATTTTAATGATGTTAATTCTACCAATCCATGAACTTGATATGTTCTTCCATTTGCTTATATCTTCCTCTATCTCTTTTTTCAATGTCCTGTAGTTTTCTGAGTACAGTTCTTTTATGTCCTTAGTTAAGTTTATTCTTAGGTATTTTAATTTTTTTGGTGCAATGGTAAATAGGATTGTTTTTTTCACTTTTCTTTCTGTGAGGTCATTATTGGTGTATAAAAAGGCCATAGATTTCTAGGGGTTAGTTTTGTATCCTACTACATTGCCAAATTCATTTATTACGTCTAGCAGTTTTTTGATGGAGTCTTTGGGGTTTTCTTTGTATAGTATCATGTCATCTGGGAATAAGGACAGTTTTACTTCTTCCTTCCCAATTTGGATGCCTTTTATTTCTACTTCTTGTCCGATCGTTATTGCTCATACTTCTAATACTATGTAGAACAGGAGTGGTGAGAGTGGGCATCCCTGTCTTGTTCCTTTTCTTAGGGGAAATAAGTTTAGTTTTTGCCCATTGAGTATGATGTTGGCTGTAGGTTTGTCATATAAGGCTTTTATTATTTTGAGGTATGATCCCTCTATTCCCACTTTGTTGAGAGGTTTTTATCAAGAAAGTGTGTTGGATTTTGTCAAATGCTTTTTCTGCATCAATTGATATGATTATGTGATTTTTGTCTCTCAGTTTGTTTATGTGATGTATCACATTTATTGATTTATGGATATTGTAAGATCCTTGCATCTGGGAATAAATCTCACTTGGTCATGGTGTATGATCTTCCTAATGTAATGCTGAATCCGATTTACTAGAATTTTGTAGGGTATTTTAGCATCTATGTTCATTAAGGATGTAGTTGTCTTTTTTTGTGGTATATTTATCTGGTTTTGGGATTAGGGTAATGCTGGCTTCATAGAAAGAGCTTGGAAGTGTGCCTTCCTCTTGAATTTTTTGGAATAGTCTGAGGAGTATAGGTTTTAGTTCTTCTTTGAATGCTTGGTAGAACTCCCCAGTAAAGCTGTCCAGACCAGGGCTTTGTTTGCTAGAAAATTTTTGTTCACTGCTTCAAATTCTTCAGTACTTATGGCCTATTCAGTTTTTATTGATTCTTCTTGATTGAGTTTTGGGAGCTTGTATTTTCTACGAATATCTCCACTTCATCTAGGTTGTCCATTTTGTTGGAATAGAGTTGTTTATAGTATTTTTTTCATAATGCTTTTTATTTATGTGGGATCAGTTGTTACTTCACCTCTTTTATTTCTGATTTTGCTTATTTTGGGTCCTCTCTCTTTGCTTCTTGGTGAACCTGGTTAGAGATTCATCAATCTTGTTTATCCTTTCAAAGAACCAGCTCTTGGTTTTGTTGATCATTTGTATTGTTTTTTCTTGGTCTCTATGTGATATATCTCCTCTCTGATCTTTATTATTTACTTCTTTCTGCTTACACTGGGCTTTTTTTGTTGGTTTCTTTCTAACTCTAAGTTGTAGGGTTAGATATTTTAGTACCATTGTTTCTTGTTTTTTGAGATAGGCTTGTAGAGCTATGAACTTCCCTCTGAAGACTGCTTTCACTGTGTCCCATAGATTTTGGATTGTTGTGTTTTCATTGTCATTTGTTGCCATGATGCTTTTTATTTCTTCTTTGATCTCTTTTGTAACCCAATCATTGTTTAATAGCATGCTATTTAGCCTCCAAGTGTTTGACTTTTTTGATTGTTTTTAATTGTAGTTGATTTCTAGTTTTATGCCATTGTGATCTGAGAAGATGCTTGATATGATTTCTATCTTCTTGAATTTGAAGAGACTTTGCCTATTACCCAATATGTGGGCTATCTTTGAAAATGACCCATGTGCACTTGAGAAAATTGTATATTCTGTGGCTTTGGGGTGGAATGTTCTGAAGATGTCAATTAAATCCATCTGATCTAGTGAGTCATTTAGGATTGATGCTTCTTTGCTGATTTTTTGTTTGAGGATTTGTCCAGTGGTGTTAGTGAGGTATTAAAGTCCCCTACTATGACTGTATTGCTGTCAGTCTCTCCCTTCATATCTTTCAGAAGTATTTTTATGTATTTGGGTGCTACTGTATTGGGTGCATATATGTTTACCAGAATTTTATCTTCTTGTTGAATTGCTCCCTTTGTATTATGAAATGGCCTTCCTTATCTCTTGTTATGGCTTTCACTTTGAGGTCTAATTTGTCAGATATAAGTTTTGCTACCTCAGCTTTTTTATTCATTTCCATTTGCCTGAAAACTTTTTTCCATCCCTTTACCATCAGTCTGTGTGAGTCCTTTTTTCTGAGGTGTGTTTCCTGTAGGCAGCAGATATATGGGTCATGTTTTCTTATCCACTCAGCTACCCTATGTCTTTTGATTGGAGCATTTAATCCATTTACATATAAAGTTATTATTGATAGGTACTTGTTTGTCGCCATTTTTATTCTTTATGGCTGTGTTCCTTCTTCCCTTCCTATTTATTCTTTTTACAGCAGACCCTTTAGCATTTCTTGCATTACTGGTTTGGTGGTAATGAACGCCCTTAGTCCTTTTTTGTCTGTGAAGCTCACGATTTCCCCTCAGTTTTGATTGATAGCCTTTCTGGGTACAGTATTCTTGGATTCAGACCCTTCTTTTGCATGACTTTGTATATTTCATTCCATTCCCTTCTGGCCTGATGTGTTTCTATTGAGAAATAAGTCGATAGTCTGATGGGAGATCTTTTGTAGGTAACTTTCTGTCTCTCTCTGGCAGCCTTTAAGATTCTTACTTTGTCGTTGGTGTTTGCAAATTTAATTATAATATGTCTTGGTGACGATCTTTTGGGGTTCATCTTGTTTGGGACTCTGTGAGCTTCTTGGACTTGTATGAGTTTTTTCTTCCCGACATCAGGGATGTTTTCTGTAATTATTTCTTGAAACAGATTTTCTATTCCTAGATCAGTTTCCTCTCCTTCTGACACCCCTATTATGTGGATGTTGTTTCATTTCGTGTTGTCCCAAAGTTCCCTTAGGCTCTCCTCCAGTTTTTTAAGTGTTTTTTCTAGGTGCTTTTCTGCTTGGGTATTTTTTCCTACCTTGTCTTCTAGCTCACTGATGTGGTTCTCTGCTTCTTCTTGTCTACTCTTGATGCTTTCTATTGAGTTCTTCATTGCAGCAATGTCATTTTTCATTTATTCTTGGTTCTTCTTCATTTCCTCTTGGTTCTTACACATATTGTTGAATTTGTCTTCCATCCTTTTCAATGACCTTATGACCATTGCTCTGAATTTTTTCTCTGTCATATTTCTTGTCTCCATTTCATTTACTTCCTTTTCTGGTGATTTCTCCTTTTCTTTCATATGAGGGCTCTTTCTTTGTCTTCCATGATTGCTCCTCTCAGAGTTTCTGGTTATGTAGCTCTCTCTCTCCTGCGTTGACTTAAAGGCACAAAATACAACAGAACAAGACACAACGCACAAGGCCCCATTCACAAATGTATTCACAATACTAATACCCCCAAATAAAGGTGACACCAGAGAAAAGAAAATAAGGGAATAGAAAAGAGTTCAAAAATGATATTGAGAAAAGAAAAAATTTAAGAGAGGAAAGAAAGAGAAGAAAAAAGAAAGGGAAAATATATGTATATGGGAAGAAAACTTCAATAAAACAATAACTAATCCAAAAAATGTAAACAACAAACACCCAGAGATGAATGTAAACTACAAACAACAACTAATCCAAAAAATGTACACAACAAACCTCCAAACAGCAAACACCCAGATGAATCTGAGGAGGCAGAGCTTATTTCCAAAAGGTAAGATCATGGAATTGAATGAATGGGGAAATAGCCACAATTCAGTATATAGGAGGTGGAAAAAAAATTAGTGTATAAGAAAAAAAGTAAAAAACAAAATACAAAAAAAGAAAATATATATGTATATCAATATATATAAAATTTACCCCCTTCTTTAATCTATCTATCTATGTATTCATTTACTATTGGAAAAGGAGAATAGAGAGTAGATAGGCCTGAGTTGATGATTGGAATTAGTTAAACTATTAGTAGAAGAAACCAAGCAAGGAGAGGAAAAACAGAAGCAATAAAAGGAAAGAAGTAAAAACACCCACAAAAAACAAACAAACAAACAAAGCTAACCAACAATCACACAAAGAACAATAAGACAGACAGAAAGAAAAAGGCAGAAAAAAATTTGGATAGTGAAGAAAGAGAATAGAGAAGTATATATGGGCTTGCAGCAGGAGAGAGGAAATTAGATATATGAGTAAGATCAATTTTTAACAGGAAGTAAAAAGAAAGGATAGAGAAAAATTAAAGCAGGAACAGGGTAAGAGAAACAGGACAAAAGGGGGAAAAGTGAGTAAAAGAGTGTTGGCATAAAGGAAAAATAGAGTAAAATAATGCTAAAGGAAAAATAAAAATAGAATGTAGAACACTAACTACAAAATAAAATAATATAAAGAAAAAATAACATAAAATAAAACTTTAAAAAGGGTAAGATAATACTATTAATAATAATAGTTAAAAATAAAAATATAATAAGGTAAAATCAAGTGAGAGAAAAAAATTAGTTTCTTAAGTATGGTGTAAGTTGGTGGTCTAGTTTCAGTGTCTTGCATGTATCTGTCCAATTTTCCCAATACCATTTATTGAAGACACTGTCTTGATTCCATTGTATGCTCTTTCCTCTTTTGTCAAATATTAATTGAGCTTAATGATTTGGATTGATTTCTGGGTTCTGTGTTCTGTCACATTGGTCTCTCTGTTTTGGTGCCATTACCAGGCTGTTTTAAGAACAGTGGCTTTGTATTATTGCTTGATATCTGATATTGTGATCCCTCCAACATTGTTCTTCTTCCTCAAGATTGCTGCAGCTATTTGGGGTCTTTTTTTTATTCCATATGAATTTTTGGAGAGTATGTTCTAGGTCTGTGAAATATGCCATTGGCTCTCAGCAATGTGGGAATAGAAGGATCATGCCTCAACAAATAAAAGAAAAGTGAGAATAAAGGGATCATCCCTCGCCGAAACCGGTTTGGCTCAGTGGATAGAGCGTTGGCCTGCGGACTGAAAGGTCCTGGGTTCGATTCCGGTCAAGGGCATGTACCTTGGTTGTGGGCACATCCCCAGTGGGAGGTGTGCAGGAGGCAGCTGATCGATGTTTCTCTCTCATCGATGTTTCTAGCTTTCTATCCCTCTCCCTTCCTCTCTGCGAAATATCAATAAAATATATTTTTTTTTAAAAAAAGGGATCATCCCTCAACATAATAAAGCCTTATATGACAATCCCACAGCCAACATCATACCCAATGGGCAAAAACTAAAACCATTTTCCCTAAGAACAGGAACAAGACAGGGATGCCCACTTTCACCTCTCCTCTTCGATGTAGTACTGGAAGTACTAGCCATTGCAATTAGACAAGAAGAAGAAATAAAAGGCATCCAAATTTGAAAAGAATGAACATCATCCAGCAAGGCCAGGGGTGAACCTGAGGAGGGGTGGTGAAGGATTAAAGAAAACAGACAAGAGAGTATAGTTGGGGCCAGGTGGATCACTGTGACTGGATGAGGAAATAGTGACACAGCCTGTAAGCCAAGTCTTTATTTTATAGTCAGATCACACAAAGCAAAATGAGGGAGTTGTCAAGATGTTTACAATGTTCTTGTGAGTTTCAAATCTACTTAATTACATGCACCTGAGAACTCTATCAAGCTTTGTTTTGGCAGCACTTTCTTCACGTTCTGCAGCCCACATCCATCAGCTACCTAGGACTACAAGATCGGACTGTAAAGTCAAGCTTACAACCATACCCTTTGGCTTTAATTGTGCTGGGAGGGCTTTGCCCTCCGAGCTGGGACTTGTATATGGCTTTTCCACAAGAGGACCGTGACCTCTCATCAGTCTGAAGCTTGAACCTGTCCCAATGATGTAGCCACTCACCACAAAGGAAGAAGTAAAACTGTCCTTATTCACAGATGACATGATATTGCACATAGAAAACCCCAAAGACTCCATCAAAAAACTACTAGACTTAAAAAATGAATTTGGCAATGTAGCAGGATACAAAATTAACACCCAGAAGTCTATGACTTTTCTATACACCAATAATGAACTCACAGAAATTGAAACAAAAAAATCCCATTTACCATTGCAACAAAATATTAAGATATCTAGGAATAAATTTACCCAAGGAGATAAAGGACCTATACTCAGAAAATGGCAGGACGCTGAAAAAAGAGCTATAGGAAGACTTGAACAAATTGAAGAATATACCATGTTCATGGATTGGTAGAATCAACATCATCAAAATGTCCATACTACCCAAAACAACCTATAAATTCAATGCAATCTCCATTAAAATACCAATGGCATACTTTTAACTCCTAGAACAAACTCACCAAAAATTCATCTGGAATAAAAAAAGACCCCAAATAGCTTCAGCAATCTTGAGAAAGAATAACAATATTGGAGGGATTACAATATGAGATATCAAGCTATACTACAAAGACACTGTTCTCAAAACTGCCTGGTACTGGCACATGAAGAGACATATAGACCAATGGGACAGAACAGAAAACCCAGAAATCAACCCAAACCATTAAGCTCAATTAGTATTTGACAAAGGAGGCAAGACCATAAAATGGAATCAAGGCAGTGTCTTCAATAAATGGTTTTGGGGAAATTGGACAGATATATGCAAAAAACTGAAACTAGACCAACAAGTTACACCATACACAAAAATAAACTCAAAATGCATAAAGGACTTAAACATAAGACCAGAAACCATAAAAATCTTAGAAGAATTCATAGGCACCAAAATATCAGACGTATGTCATAGTAATATATTTACTGATACAGCTCCTAACGTAATGGAAACTAGGGAGAAAAGAAAAAAATAGGACTACATCAAAATAAAAAGCTTCTTCACAGCAAAAGAAACAATCAACAAAACAACAAGAGAGGAGAGGAAGATGGTGACCGGCAAGAAGGTAGGGAGGGAGAATGTGTAAGAGAGTGAGGGAGCGATAGAGGAGTGTGTGGATGTGTGTGTGTGTGTGTGTGTGTGTGTGTGTGTGTGTGTGTGTGTGTGAGTGAAATAGGGACAGTTAGATCCTGCAGGTCTTCCAAGGGGCTGCCAATCTGGGCAGTCTTAGATGGAAAAACCCCGCTGCCACCGATAACACTCCAGGGAGGACACCAGCGGCACAGAGACCACACCATCTTGAAGAACAGAACTGCTTGAGACTAGGATCCTAGCCTCGCCACCAACCAGTCAGGTCTCAGTAGCAAACCTGGACCCTACAGCCACTCTGGTAAAAGACCTGCGACCACAGCTGCAGACCCAAGGACACCAAGACTCCAGGCACCCCGGCCACAGATTTCTGTGAGTCACAAAGCCAATCTCCCTCCACCGCCGCCCCCACAGCAGTGGCATCGGAACTACCAGACCCTTGCCACACAATAAGGCTCTCTGCACACACACAGCAGCTGCAGATCTACCTGACTTTGAGCCTTGGTGTTGGACACAGGAAGTTTGTTTCCCATGCCCAGGCTCCACGCCCAGGCATGAAGACTCTGCTGAATTTGAGCCTAGGTGCGCATCCTTGAGGAGATTGTTTTCCGCAACCAAATCCCGCGCCCACACGGGGAGACAGTGCTGAATTTGAGCCTGGGGATGTGAACCCAGGGAGTTTGTTTCCCATGACCAGACCCTACACCCAAGCAGGGAGACTGTGCTGAATTTGAACTTGAACATCCAACCTCGGGAGTTTGTTCCCCATGACCAGATCCTGTGCCCACACAGGGGGGAAGTGCTGAATTTGAGCCTGGGTGTATGGACACGGGAGTTTGTTTTCCACAGTGCACACCCGCTTGACCAGACCCCACACCACACTGAGCGGCAGTGCCAACTGACTTTGATTAAGGGCAAGCACACACAGAAGACTGTTTTCTGCAGGGCAGGAGTGGACCTCCAGAGGACACAGTGCAGATGTGTCTCCCAAGCAGATTGGGGGACCCTGAATCTCTATGCAAGAGGCCACAATGAGCACCAGTGACTAGACTGTGTTTCTCATTGCGTGTGCCTGGGATCCCTGATTCTCAGTACATTCACACAAAGAGCTAGTGACTCCAATTCTTGGCATATGCGCACACAGGGACCCTGATTCTCAGTGTGAGGTAACACCAAGCAACAGAGACTCTGATACTTGATTCTCAGCGTGGACACAGGGAGCCTCTGACTCCTGACACACACTAGGGGACTTTGATTTTTGGCACACGCCAGCGGGTTCTCTGTTTCAAGGGGGCTCAGGCAGGGTCCCTGATTCTAGGTGTGCACACGAGGCCACACTAAGCACCTGTGACTCTGACCTGGGGCGAGCATGGTTCCCACCGACCCACAGCAGCCGCATGTCTTGGTGTCAGAGCTCTTCAGTGACACTTGGGGGGTGCAAAACTGCCACTGCAGATGGCCCAGGCACCCACAACTCGACTTTTGAACCTTCCAGTGATAGTCAGAATGGGGAGACAATGAACAATCCCCAGAGGAAAGAAAAGGAGGAATCGCCAAGAAAGGAAATAAGTGAAACAGAAGCATACAACATGACAGAAAAAGAATTGAGTAATGGTCATACAGTTCATACACCAGATGGACGAGAAAATCAACAACTTATGCAAAAATCGGGAAAAAATAAAAAATGATATAGTTACAATAAAAAACACAATGGAAGGCTTCAGCAGTAGACTAGGAGAAGCAGAGGACTGAATTAGTGAGTTAGAAGATAAAGCACAAAAACAAGCCCAATCTGAACAGCAACTAGAGAAAAAAAAATAAAAAGCAGGAGGAGAGCCTAAGGGAGCTTTGGGACAATGCAAAACAAAATAACATATGTATAATAGTGCTGCCAGAAGGACAAGAAGAGCAGCAAGGATTACAAAATTCATTTGAAGAAATAATGATAGAAAATTTCCCTGATATGGGGAAGAAAAAAGTTACACAAGTACAGAGAGTCCCAAGCAAGATGAATCCCAAAAGACCCACACCAAAACATGCCATAATTACAATGGCAAATGTTAACGACAAAGAGAGAATCTTAAAGGTTGCAAGAGAGAGACAGAGAGTTACATACAAAGGATCCCCCATCAGATTATCAAATGATTTCTCAACAGAAACACATCAAGCTAGAGGGAATGGAAGGAGATATACAAAGTGATGCAAAGCAAAGGACTGAATCCAAGAATACTCTATCCAGCAAGACTATCAATCAAAATAAAGGGGAAATCAGGAGCTTCACAGGAAAAAAAAGGCTAAGGGAGTTTAACACTACCAATACAACAATGCAAGAAATGCTAAAAGAAATGATGTAAAAAGAATAAATAAAAAGGTAAGAATGAACACAGTCTCAAAAAATAAAAATGGCTACAAACAAGTACCTTTCAATAATAACTTTAAATGTAAATGGACTAAATGCTCCCATCAAAAGACATTGAGTGGCTGAATGGATAAAGAAACATGACCCATATATATGCTGTCTACAAGAGACCCACCTCAGAACAAGGGACTCACACAGACTGAAATTGAAGGGATGGAAAAATTCTTTCAGGCAAATGGGAATGAAAAAAAAGCTGGGGTACCAACACTTACATCTGACAAAATAGAACTCAAAGTGAAGGCCATAACAAGAGATAAGGAAGGCCATTTCATAATACTAAAGGATGGATACAACAAGAGGATATAACCCTGATAAACATATATGCACACAATGCAGGAGCACCCAAATACATTAAAAAAACTCCTGGAAGTTATCAAGGGAAAGATCGACAACCATACAATCATAGTAGGGGGCTTTAATACACCACTGATATCTCTGGATAAATCCCATAAACAAAAAATCAGCAAAGAAACAGCAATCCTAAATGACTCACTAGACCAGATGGACTTAATTGACATCTTCAGAACATTTCACCCCAAAGCCACAGAATATACATTCTTGTCAAGTGCACATGGGAAATTTTTAAAAATAGACCACATATTGGGTCACAAGCAAAGTCTCCCAAAATTCAAGAAGATTGAAATCATACCAAGCATCTTCTCAGGCCAAAATGGCATAATATTTTGTAATTATATGTTTATTCCTAGTCTGCAGAGGCAAGATTCTTTAAAGGAAAGAAAAGGGGAAAAAATAGATACCGAAGCAAAGAAGCATTGAACAGACTGTCAGGCTACAGTGGAAAGGCAGAGGAGGTTTGGGGGGGGGGGCTGTAAGAGATCAACTGAAGGACTTGTGCGCATGCATATAAGCATAACCAATGGATAAAAGACACTGGGGGGCGGTCAGGTAAAGGCATGTACTGGGGGGCAGGGGAGGCTGGGGGGAGGTCAATGGGAAAAAAAATGAGACATATGTACTACTATTTGTAATACTTCAAACAATTAAAAAAAATAAAAAAATAAAAAAATAAAAAAATAAAATAAAATAAAAAAATAAATAAATCTAAAAAACAAACAAACAAAAACAAAACAAAACACTCAAAGAATTGGAAGCTGAATAGTATGATATTAAATATTGATTGGGTTACCAATGAGATCAAAGAATAAATTAAAAACATCCTGGAAACTAATGACAATAAAAACACAACAATCCAAAACCTATGGGACACAATTAAAGCAGTCCTGAGAAGGAAGTTTATAGCTCTATAGGCCTATCTAAAAAAAAAAAAAAAAAAAAAAAAAAAACAAAAAAAAAACAAGAAAAAATGGTAGTAAATCATATAACTCTACAACTCAAAAAATTAGAAAGAGAGCAACAAGAAAAAGCCCAGAGTGAGCAGAGGGAATGAGATAATAAAGAGTAGAGCAGAAATAAGTGACATAGAGACAAAAAAAAAAAATACAGAAGATCAATGAAACCAAGAGCTGGTTCTTTGAAAGGATAAACAAGATTGATGAACCTCTAACCAGGCTCCCTAAGAAGCAAAGAGAGAGAACCCAAATAAATAAAATCAGAAATGATAGAGGCGAAATAACAACAGACCCCACAGAAATACAAAAGATTGTTAAAAAATATTATGAACAACTCTATGCCAACAAACCAGACAACCTGGAGGAAATGGACATATTCCTAGAAAAATACAACCTTCCAAAACTCAATGAGGTAGATTCTAAAAATCTCAATAGGCCAATAACTATGGAAGAAATTGAAGCATTCATCAAAAAGCTTCCAGTAAACAAAAGCCTGGGGCCAGATGGCCTCACAAGAGAGTTATACCAAATATTCAAGGAAGAACTAAAACCTATTCTCCTCAGACTACTCCAAAAAATTCAAGAGGAAGGAACACTTCTAAGCTCATTCTATGAAGCCAGCATCACCCTAATACCAACACCAGATAAAGACAACACAATGAAAGAGAATTATAGGCCAATATCCCTCATGAACATAGATGCCAAAATCCTCAACAAAATTCTAGCAAATCAGATCCAAAAGTACATCAGAAAGATCATACACCATGACCAAGCAGGATTATCCCAGGGATGCAAGGATGGTACAATATCCACAAATCAATAAACATGATACATCACATAAACAAATTGAGGGAGAAAAATCACATAGTCATATCAATTGATGCAGAAAAAGCATTTGACAAAATCCAACACCCTTTCTTGATAAATACTCTCAGCAATTTGGGAATAGAAGGATCATACCTCAACATCATAAAAGCCATATATGATAAACCCACAGCCAATATCACACTCAATGGACAAAAATTAAAACCATTTCCCCTAAGAACAGGAACAAGACAAGGATTCCCACTCTCACCACTCCTGTTTGACATAGTCCTGGAAGTACTAGCCATTGTGATCAGACAAGAAGAAGAAATAAAAGGCATCCAAATTGGAAAAGAAAAAGTAAAACTGTCCTTATTCACAGATGACATGATACTGTATATAGAAAACCCTAAAGACTCCATCAAAAAATTATTAGACTTAATGAATGAATTCGTCAAGGTAGCAGGATACAAAATTAAAGCCAAGAAATCTATGGCATTTCTATACACCAATAATGAACTTACAGAAAGAGAGACTAAAAAAGCAATCCCATTTACCATCACACCAAAAAAATTAAGATACTTAGGAATAAACCTAACCAACGAGGTAAAAGACCTATACGCGGAAAACTATAGGACACTGAAAAAAAAGATAGAGGAAGACATAAACAGATGGAAGAACATACCATATTCATGGATTAGTAGAATCAACGTCATCAAAATGTCCATACTACCCAAAGCAATTTATAGATTCAATGTAATCCCCATTAAAATACCAATGGCATATTTCACAGACTTGGAATGAACTCTCCAAAAATTCATCTGGAATAAAAAAAGACCCCAAATAGCTGCAGCAATCCTGAGAAAGAAGAATAAAGTAGGAGGGATCTCAATACCAGATTTCAAGCTGTATTCCAAAGCCACTGTTCTCAAAACAGCCTGGTACTGGCACATGAACAGACATATAGATCAGTGGAATAGAATAGAGAATCCAGATATCAACCCAAACCACTATGCTCAATTAATATTTGACAAAGAAGGCATGATCATACAATGGAGTAAAGACAGTCTCTTCAATGAATGGTGTTGGGAAAATTGGACACATACATGCAAAAAAATGAAAGTAGACCACCAACTTTCACCATACACAAAAATAAACTCAAAATGGATAAAGGACTTAAACATAAGATGGGAAACCATAAAAATATTAGAGAAATCCACAGGCAGCAAAACCTCAGACATATGCCGAAGGAACTTCTTCACTGATACTGCTCCTAGGGCAATGGAAAATAAAGAGAAAATAAACAAATGGGACTACATCAAAATAAAAAGCTTTTGCACAGCAAAAGAAACCATCAACAAAACAACCAGAAAGCCCACTACATGGGAGAACATATTTGCCAATATTATCACTGATAAGGGTGTAATCTCCAACATTTACTGGAAACTCATACAAATTACCAAAAGGAAGATAAACAATCCAATCAAAAAATGGACAAAGGACCTAAATAGAAATTTTTAGAAAGAAGACAGAAGGAAGGCCAATAAACATATGAAATCATGCTCAAAGTTACTAATTATCTGAGAGATGCAAATCAAAATGACAATGCGGTACCATCTCACACCTGTCAGAATGGCTATCATCAACAAATCATCAACAAATCAATAAATGACACGTGTTGGCAAGGATGAGGAGAGAAGGGAACCCTTCTTCACTGCTGGTGGGAATGCAGATTGGTGCAGCCATTGTGGAGAACAGAATGGAGTTTCTTAAAAAAACTAAAAATGGAACTCCCATTTGACCCAGTGATCCCACTTCTAGGAATATATCCCAAGAAGCTAGAAACATCAATCAGAAAGGATATATGTACCCCTATGTTCATAGCAGCACAATTTACCATAGCTAAGATTTGGAAACAGCTTAAGTGCCCATCAGCAGATGAGTGGATTAGAAAACTGTGGTACATCTACACAATGGAATACTATGCTGCTGTGAAAAAAGAATTAACTCTTACCATTTGCAACATCATGGATGGACCTGGAGAGCATTATGCTAAGCAAAATAAGCCAGTCAGAGAAAGATAAATATCACATGATCTCACTCATTTGTGGAATATGATGAATAACATAAACTGATCAACAATAATAGATCCAGAGTCAGAAGCATTGAACAGACCATCCAACCTCAGAGGGAAGGCCAGAGAAGGAGGGTAAGAAATCAACCAATGGACTTGTATGTATGTATGCATATAAGCATAACCCATGGACACAGACAATAGGGAGTTAAGGGTATGCACTGGGGGGGGGGAGGGGTTGGGAATTGACAGGGAGAGGTTAATGGAGGGAAAGGGAGACATATGTACTACTATTTGTAATACTTTAAACAATAAAAGAAAAAAAAGAAATATGCCATTGGTATTTTAATGGGTATTGCATTAAATTTATAGGTTGCTTTGGGTAGTATGGACATTTAATGATGTTGATTCTACCAATTCATGAACATGGTATATTCTTCCATTTGTTTATGTGGTCCTCTATTTCTTTTTTCAATGTCCTATAATTTTCTGAGTACTGGTCTTTTTTTGCAATGGTAAATTGGATTTTTTTTTTTAGTTTCTCTTCCTGTGAGTTAATTATTGGTGTATAAAAAAGCCATAAATTTCTGGGTGTTAATTTTGTATCCTGCAACATTGCCAAATTCATTTATTCAGTCTAGTATTTTTTGATGCAGTCTTTAGGGTTTTCTATGTACAGTATCATGTCATCTGCAAATAATGACACTTTTACTTCTTTTTTTCCAATTTGGATTTCTTTAATTTCTTCTTATTATCTGATTGCTGTGGCTAGTACTTCCAGGACTATTTCAAACAGCAGTGGTGAAAGTGGGCATCCTTGTTCTGTTCCTATTCTTAGGGGAAATGATTTTCGTTTTTGCCCATTGAGGATAATGTTGGCTGTAGCTTTGTCCTATAAGGCTTTTGTTATGTTGAGGTATGATCCCTCTATTCCCACTTTGAATAAAGCTGTTTTTAAAAATTCAGTACATTATGTAAGCAGCAGGTTATATGAATCTGGATCTCAGGGAAGTGGTTCAGACTGGAGATAATTATTTGTATCTTGCCAGTGTATAGATGGCATTAAAATGCATGAGAATAGATGTTATAAAGTAGAAAAAAATTATAGATGGAAGAGATATAAGATGCTAGAAATGAGCCCTGAGGTATTATAACATTTAGAGATGAGAGATGAGAACAAACCAGAAGAGGAGACAGTAAGAAATGAGAGCAGTTAGCACTGTTATATGTTTTCCTACAGACACAATCAATTACAGTAATGATGTAGGAGACAAATCAGGAGAAACTGGTGTCCCAGAAGCCAAGAGAAGAAATTGTTTCAAGGAAGAGGGAGTTATCAATTTTGCCAAACATTGCTGGTATGTTAAGTAAAAGAGGAATGGAAAGAATTGGCATTGACTCTTCTGCGTGGCTCAGTGATCGAATGTTGACCTATGAATAAGGAGGCCACAGTTCAATTCCTAGTTAGGGCACATGTGTGGGTTGCGGGCTCAGTCCAAAATGGGGGGTGCAAGAGGCAGCCAATCAATGATTCTCTCTCATCACTGATGTTTCTATATATATCTCCCTCTCCCTTTCTGAAATAAAATAAAATAAAATAAAATAAATTGGCATTGGATTTGACAATGTAAATATCATTGATGACCTTTACAAGAGCTCTTAGCTATTTCCCTGGAATGGTGAGGATGAAAGTTCAATTGAAATTAATATAAAACTGATTTGGGGAAGATAAATTGCAGAGACTTAACATGATACATGGGTAGATAAGATGGTGAAAACTAATGACTTTTTATTTTCTCAGTGAAGTAGGAATGTATGTCTTTAGGTGAGAATGAGAATGAGAGAGGATATTTTAGAGGATTAAGGACAGTGACAAAATATGAATGTATCATTTCTAAATGTGAATGGGAAGAGTGAGTGGGCTAGGGAAATGTAGTATTAGTTACTGGGTGGCTTTCAGTCATGAATTAAAAAATGTGGCCAGTTTGTATAGTTGTGTATTTCCTATAGCCACCTCTGCTGTGGTGCGGAGGAGACAAATAGTTGAATTCAAGGAAATTTGTGATTCTGCAAACCTAAGGAAAGACAATGGAGTTAAGGGTTCATGCAAAGGATTGATTATGTTAATACAATAGGGAATCTTAGCTGAGTAAGTGATTGAGAACTTCTTTGGAGAACTTCTTTGGGTGAGGGCAGTAAAGAGGTGTTAAGTTGAATGGATTGTGGCTCCATATGAGGTAAACTAATTTTTGTAGTCCAGTGAGAGAGCAAGTCACTTGAAAATGAAGTGGTCTGAGAGTGGGACAATTGAAACCGAGTTTATGAAAGAAGTATATTTATCACCATGTCTGGATAGCTTAGTTGTCTAGAACGTCGTCCTGATGCGCCAAGGTTGTAGGTTCAATCTCTGGTCAGGGCACATACAGGAATCAACCAATGAATGCATAAATAAGTGGAACAAAATATTGATCTCTCTCTCTCTCTCTCTCTCTCTCGCTCTCCCTCTTCTCTCTCTCTCTCTCTCTCTCTCTCTCTCTCTCTCTCTCTCTCTCTCTCAACAGAAAAGAAGTATAGTTACTGATAATGATATGGTCAAGGGGTGGTTGAGATAATGTGGTCAAGGAATTCGTGGATTGAAGTAGGAAGAATATTGACAGAATCGTGTAAGTAGTTATGAACTTTACCAATAATCAGAAATAGTATTGGAGGAAATGACAGCCAACCAGTGCTAAAATGTTTAAGTAATAATCAGGAATGATATGGTGGGTCTATACATGACTGCAATCAAGATGGGAAATGGGTAGTACAATTTGATTGCAAGGAATTCAAAGGTGGGGGCTATTGAGGGGAATTGAGGGACAACCATCTAAAAGAGACAGTTGTTTGGAAGCTACAACACAGCATAAAGGAAAAGATGAGGGTACTGGGGAAGGGGATGTAAAGAGGGTAATGAGAGATGATTAGGAATGTCTGGACTTCTACTTCATAGCAATAATAGTGTCTTGTTTCCAAATTTTCATTTGCTTGACTACATTAAGTTGAATTGTTTTATATGTAGGTGACACGATTACTAATTGTGGTTTTAATTTGTTCTCACTGAATTTCCTCTCCCCACATTTATAGAGGGTTCATTTTTCTTGGGCAGATAAAGAGGTTATACATATACTGAAACTTAAAGCAAAAACTGTCTCAAAATCTCTTGCTGGATTTTTTAAGTCCAAGCTCTTTTACAAAATTATGTTAGGTCATTCTCATAAAGGGAAGGGAAAGATGTAATTACATTTTACATGGAATGAGGTGGGGACAGAAGTACAAGAACTTAGTGGAAAAGGGAAAGATTAACCAGGGATAAGAAAGGATATGAGGAACTGTGGTTTCTAAAGCAACAGGGACCCATGCCCACCCAGCACCTAGGGAGGCAGTGTGATCACAGTGGATATGAGCCTAGGTATCTAGTCTCCTTGCTTTGACAGAAATTTCCATGGCCACACATGACACAGAAGTCTTAGTCACTGCAAGAAACTAAGTGAGCAATAAGTGTATCAGTGTTGACTAGTGTTGATCATTTGAGTAGCCCTGGATTTTTTGATGCCCCCAGACCTTCGTATAATCCTAATGGATGAATGAGGAAAGTCCAGATAGTGATTACGATTAAATTTCCTCCCAGATTGGTGGGATAAGAAAGGCAGTCCAAATAATTATTTTTGGTATTGGTTTGGTTTTTGCACATTCAGGTTTGTGAAGTACAATTCATTAATGCTTTTGGGACTATCAAATAAAGAATCTATTTTTCCAGCCTGACATATAATATTAATTTTATTTGTAGGGAGATTTTCTTTTTTTTGTAGTCCATTTATCTTTGAACTTTATTATATTCATTTCTGACTATCTCAACTTGAGACTCAACTTCATGGTGTTGTATGCATGCTTTTAGAATTTTGGAAAGATGTTCCCAATTGGCATGCATTTTAATAGCTACCTGTTCACCCGCAAGTTATACACACTCATCTTCTAAAAAGTACCTTTAGGGAATGCCTGGAATTAGATATATCTGTTTATGGGAACATAATTTAAAATTTTGAACCAAAAAGTACATGTTGAAAGCTTTGATGACCACTACATATGGCTCAGGGTGCTATAACACAGTTAATCTTGTGGAAAAAAAAATCACATTTAAACCAAATGTTTGTACAAAACAGCCAGTTGAATGGCTTGTTTTATCCTGTTTTTATGTTATTAAACAATCTTTGTCATTACTCATGATCCTTGAGTAATTACTAAAGGGTCATAGTGGTCCCTTATGTGTTGCTTTTAAAGGTAAACAAAGTGTAAAAATATACTATTTTAATTTTATTTTGACATATCCTTTGTTTAATTTCACTTGTGTAGGGTAAGATCATTTCAAACTACCCCAAATAGGTCACCTTTTAGTTACCAGAACACAGATGGTACTTTGATGAATTTAATGGATTTATAAATTTTAATTTTAAGCTCTTTTAATAAAATAGCAATAAATACAATTAAAGTAAAAAAAAGGCCCAATTCTCCCTTTCAACTCATGTTTTTCTTGAACCTTTGCTGTATGTTAAGCACTAAATGAAGCACTTTGACATATGGGGTAGCAAAGCTATCAAAAACGTGAATCTCGAATCTGATTTTTTACTCATCCATATAGAATTAATTTTACTCCATTAGAAACTATTCTTTTTTAATTAATTGACATAGTTGTGATCAACACAAGACATGACATGTAGTACTGTTTTCTGAAACATCTCTGGCCTTTAATTCATTAGCTGCCTCCATTCATTTTTTTAAATTAAAGAGCAGCCATATTCAGTGGCTTTATTACCTCCAAGAACTGAGAATCCTTAAGGGTTAAAGTCCCTACAAATAAAAAAAAGTGCTATTATGTTGGAAATCACAGTGTTGGGATAAGACTTAGTTAATATACTTGCATTACTGGAGTCTTCAAATGCACTATTCCCTTTAAGAGTGATAAAGTTACTAATAGTGACTTCTACTCATGATCTACCCCATCCCCATGTTTTGGTAAAGAATCCCTAGGACAATGTCCTTTATCGACCTTGGAGCATCACCCTGCCCATTCTAATATCAATCTGTGATGATATTTTTGTTCCTTGGCTCATAACATTGTCTCTTAAAATAGCTAAAGTCTCTGAGACTTATATATCCAGTTGATTGTAATGGGGCACTTTGAATTTAGTCTCTAAAAGTCCAGAGAAGCTTGTCATATCTGAATAAACCAACTTTTGAATGCCTGGCCACACTTAACAAATTGGGACCACACCCAGCTAGCCCTACTGGGAAAACTTGATGAGCATCTCTCCAGAATGTTCCAAGACAATAAATATTCATGGCACCATGTCTTACTAGTAAATGCTTCTGCGACCTGCTGAGAGAAGAACTATTCTTTTCTGGCCCTAATTAAAGGGTTCAGCTTCCTTGACAACCTGCCAGGATTACTCCACCTCCTATTTTCCATCATCAGCCTACATTAAACTCTTTCTTAAATGCTAAGAAACTATAAATCTTTACTCCTCTCTTTGGATAAGGTTACCCTTTCAATAAGGTTCCTCCTCTTCTCCACAGGAATTCAGGACACTGGGGTGGGATGGGAAGGAAGTCAGCATTAAAACATGCTTGGGTTTAACCCACATCCTGTGAGTCTGTGTGTCTATGTAAAGTTCAACACATTTAGAAAAAAATTGATGAGTTTCTAATTCTACCACTATATCCAGGAAGATTTTAGCCAGATTAATAATATACCACCAGTTGGCCAAAATTATTAATGGAACAATAGGCAGCACCCCTAACACCTTTTAATCAGTGTGTTATTATACATTTTAAATAAATTAATATTCCTTAAATGAGTCCTAATTCAGAGGCATTGAGATAAGTATATTTCAAATAATGACATCAATCAATAATTCAAATCTTTTTATTTTTAGACATTGAACAATGGTTCATTGAAGACTTTCTGATGAAACAATTAGCAGTCTCAAATATTATTTCAATAATTTTTAAAGTTAGAGTACAGACTGAATACAAATCAATTTAAATAAGCACATTTTTGAAAAAGAACAGAATACCTAAAAGTTCCCATTGAATTCATGTGGTATTATTCCTGGTTTTATGGGTACTATCTTAATTAAATAAGACCTGGCAGAAAACATTAGTGATTAATTGACATAGAAACTAGTAGCACTAAAAATGTTAAAATTTATGCATTCTAATGGTTTTTGTGTGTACATACATATGTAATTTCTGCTTTGCCTATTTTACTATCTTAATCATTATCCTTTCTTACTGTTTCCTCTGAGGATCTTGCCTTTCTTCAACATACTTAATCAGAGCTTTTCTTGACAATCCTTTTCACACATCATTTCTAGTTTTCAAATATTTCCCATGATGCCTTTTATTTTAATAAAAGGGTTTTGATGAAAAAATTAAAGTACACTGAAATAAAACTTTTTCTGTCCCAATACTACTCACAACCTACCACAACATTCATGCTTCAAAACACAGGGTAGGGAATTGGCTTGTCAGGTATCCCCCACCATATTTCTGTGATAGGCCAGGACTTCCAGGTGCTGCTGCTAGAAGGTAGGGTATTGATATAATTTCTTCTATTACAGTGCACTGACTATGACATTTCATTGTCCCTTCACTTACTTGTTTTAGCTGGCATACGATATAAAAATTCCAGATGAATTAACATATAAATCAAAAATATTCATTACCTCTGAACCACTTTAAATAAGTTCAGTCTTATTTGGCTATCCAACGTTTCAATGTTTCTTCTTAATATATGATCACCTTGCTTTCTTCACTAACACCTTATCCTTTAAAGCTCAGTTACCCATCCCATTTTGCAATCGCTCCGGCTTGTTTACTTTGGGACATTTCTGTATATGTAGCTCACTATTCTCTATGTGTATTAGAATAACAACCACAGAGTACATGGGAGTTGACATCCTAAAATAGTTTACCCTCTTACTTCCTTAAAATATGATTTTAACATAAAACTTATTTTTGAAACTTAACTTTGAGTAAATATTTTGAAGAAAAATTAATTTCTAAAAGACTTGATTCTACATACTACTTAAATGAGAACATTTTCTGAAATTCAAACATAGCAAGCTCCATTTGCTCAGTGATGAGGTACTTACACAAAGTTCCCCATGGCCTTTTAGGTGTACAAATTTATGATAATGAAGACTACTTCTAAGGAAATAATTTGACATGAGAGTTTTTTTTTTCTTTTTAAACTACTGCATTTAAAAAGTTATTTTAATTGTAAACACTCAAGAATAAACCAGTTTTAGGATCACATTATTGTATCACAGTAACAGAAATGTGAATCACATTTATTTTTTTAATTCATGCATTCAGGTTCTCCAAAATTCTCACTATTGAGCTACTAAACTCTTGATATAAGTTGTTAGGAAAATACAAATCATCATTCCTGGTACTACGGTCCTAAGGAAATAACATGCTATCATGAAATCACATGTAGTCAGCTGCTTTTGTATTTTGGTTAACAAGGTAGTTTGAAAATTATAATCCCACTAACACTGTCTTCAGATTTTAGAAGCAGGCTAGAGGAATTATACTGAGGTAAACTTTGTGGTAGTTCAGTTGCCTCTCTATTGCCCCAGAACTAACCATGATATTGAGGATGGATATGCAGAAATTTTGCTTTTCACCAGGTAGCAGTTACCCATAGGTGACCAAAAATCACCTATTTATGGCATCTATAACATATATGGATGATAAACTAGCATGATTTTCAGCACTCTAAATTTGTGGGTTTGGGTATCTGATCAAAGTTTTATTTTTTCAAAATATTTTCATTTTTTTACCTAAAACATTAAGTCCCTACATGTGGATTCATCACTTTAGATAAATTTCCAATTTTACAGAAATATAAATATAAAAGACAAATTTTAGCAGCTAAAAATTTTTGTTATATTTTTTAATAACTGAAGGGAAATTTTTATATAGTTTAATTTGGGGTTGGGAAAATATTTAATGTCTGTTGGCCAGATAAGAATTTTGATAAATCAACCAATTGATCTTGGGGTTAGAATTTGACGCCTACATTAAAGCATTAAAAAATAAACTAATTCTACAGTACATGTGTATAGGAGCTCAGTCCTGTATTCAGGCATGCAGGTGTATTATTTGGTGGTTTTTAAAAGCTATTGCACATCGTTGGGGGTTCTGAGGAAAATAAAGCATCTGAGGTTTTCATCCTTTCTTCTTATCAGGAGAAAAACAGCTGAACATGCAGTGAAAAAAACACAACTGCTCTCTTACTGTGAGTTTAACTGCCATGGAGTAATGAGAAAATGGGTGGTCTTTCCCCCCTTTATCACTGTAGTTTTCTCCAGGCATATAGGTTGTTCAACCTTAGTCTGGTTTATAGCATAGTCCTTGTTATTTTCATTTCATAATCTAACCTTTAGTTCTTTATATGACTCTGCAAATTCCTATAAGGTTCATTTCTACTCTTACTTTTTCTGAAAAAGCTCATTCAGTGCCAATTCTTTTGAAAACTACGTGAAATCTAACTCATTACAGGTTTCTTTACTCCATGTTATAAAATCTGAATATAGATACTGTCCAAACTGTCCAAAGAATAATGCTTGAATTCACAGTAACAAAAGTTACAAAGTTTGTGCAAAAGATATTGTACACCACTGGAGTACATAGAGCTTGCTATAGTTAATTTTATATATAAAGCTGCATTTCTCATTAGAACTATTATGTGCTACATTAAAAGTAAAGTTTGTGATTTAACATTTTACTAATAATAAAACTGACTGCTAATTTAATCTCAGAAATTTTAAGATGCAATTGCATATTTATGATGTTTGTAAATGTTGTAATCAATCATTGTAATCTTTTAAACACCATAATTGCTTTGGAGCTCTTCAAGTTTTCCAAGGGTCATAAAGTAAACCCGGCTGTGGCGATTGCGCAAAGTAGAGGTAAAGAATAGCTTTAAAAAGAAAGAAAAACACCATCAGTAATTGTTTAGTACATTGTAACCTGATATTTATTAGACACAACTATAATTTCAATTTATCTGCATCAATCACTTAAAATATTAAGCTATACTGCTTTTCAGAATAGTTTCCTCAAATTAAAGACTAAGAATTTTAAAATAGAATGTAGTCTAAATATATTTAAAAAAACAACCTTTTACTATCCTATATAATAAAAGCCTAATATGCTAAGTGTCCAGTCGTTCATTCAACCAATCAAAGTGTAATATGCTAATGATATGCTAAGGCTGCTTAACCGCTTGCTATGACATGCACTGACCACCAGGGGGCAGACACTCTGACCAATAGGTTAGCTTGCTGCTGGGGTCCAGCAGATCGAGACTGAGCGAGACAGGCCAGACAAGCCCTGGAGCCCTCCCGTGGTCCCTCCCTGGCTGGCCAACCTCCTGCATCCCTCACTGGCCCCATCATGCACAGGTTGAGTTTCTCGGCTTGGCCTGTACCCTCTTGCTGAGGGACCCGCCCCACTGAGTGGTGAATTTTTTGCACCAGGCCTCCAGTATTCTACAAAATGGCACTATATTTAAACACAATTAGTTTTTGTGTAGGTGACAATTATCTGGTAAAGTTTTTGATTAATTTTGGTTAACAATTCTTTGCTTAAAAAATCAACTTTTATTGTTGACTTTCCTTTTTTAAATATAAGGAAATGATTAAACTATTTTGATGTTGTTCACCATTGTTGCTGGTTTTTATGAAATTTTCTACTTGGTGCAATTTTAATTTTCTCTGTCAGTGGAATGCACTGACATCAATAGATTGATATTATGAGCTAAACTGATTGGCTTAGAAACATGCCAGGTAAATATGGTATATACCATAAATAAACATAATTAGAAAGGAGATGAAGAAACTAAGGCCCAGAAAGATTACTCAAACTTCAAGGTTCTTACACCTAGTTAGGCGGCAAAGTCAGTACTGCATCTTAAGTGTATCTGACTTCAAACACCAGTTCTTGCCATTATATTACTATATATTGAAAACTAGTACCTTTCCTCGAAGCATATTGCTTTACCCAGGCTGCTCTGATATTAAGTGGAATCTTCTGTAATCTCTTCTAAATGTGATTGTTTCCTAGTCCTATTAGGATTATTTCTTCTCATTATTATTTCTCATAATATAAGGACTGTAATGATTTTACTCAATGCATTTTCCACCTAAACTGTCTGATTGGGTTGATAAAATTGATTACATTACACTAATAGCCAAATTTCAATTTTATTTTTCTTTCTGGTAAAATGGACAAAATAATAGCCAGTCTTGAAGATTAATTGTAGCTTTAAAAGTAGTAATTTCTTTAGTTACTTTTCATTGCTTTCTTCATTTTTTCTTTAACTGGAGGATATATTACCTTGTCACCTTGGGTACACAGAAATCTCAGCTTCTTAATTGACCTGTGCTTCAGTTCACTTTCTAGAAGCCTTGATTGCAAAGAGCGAACTTCAATGGCCTTTTGGCCCCACCCTGTGGTTCGCTGTGTACATTCATAAGCTACAATAAAAAATAAAAAAATATATAAAAACACAAAATACTTCTAACAGAGATAGAAAATTATAACCACAGCCACTATTTGATTATTAAGGAGCTGATTATTACAGTTCAGGTAAACACTTTATTTCCTCTTTCTATAGTCAGTCATTTGGCCATTATGCTTCTTAGCAGTGGTGTTTAAACTAGCTATTTATTGTTAGCATTGTGATCAATGCTAAATAACTAGATCTCAATTAATTTTGCTACTCATATTCTCTAATATTACAGAAAAAAGCTAAGGATTAATTCTACCCTGTTGATAGAAAGTCAAATCTACCCACAACCATTCTTCCTTTTACAATCTAGTTGAGGTACAACATTCCATAAGGATTTGTAATTGTGTTCAAGTAACATATATGGAAAACTGATGAACTTTTCAAAATTAAAACTGTTAAAAATGACCTGCTCAAATAATGACTTTAGCAACTCTAATTTAGTTCAATGAATGACTATGTTATAAAGAGAACTAAAGCTAATTTGATACTGTTAATTCTTTTTCTTTCTCAGGAAATTTTTATAAGATTTCAATTTTTATAACTTGTTTTATTTTAATTGGTGATAATAAAGGTTATGACAATTGCTTTAAAGCAGAAAACCTAATTATGTAATAGCCATACAGTCAGCTGGTGCTGTAAGGTATTTTTGACACGGGGGGGGGGGCAGTATTATTGTCAAATGTTTAACTTTCAAAGTTGATATTCTTTATGTACTTTATGGGGAAGCAAATTTCCATAAATAAATATAATCCTGAACTTAAAATATCAAAATTTTAAGTCAAGGTAAAATAGTCTAGAAAACACTAAAAAAAGATTCCTTCATTCTCATATTAACATGACTAAAATTAGAATTCAATTCATTAGATTTTTCATTTTCTTCTATTATAAAGTCAATAAAATCTGAGTTGATATAATGATAACATAATTAAATTTTTCCTTTATCTGGCCACAAAAGTTCTAGGATAAGAATGGACCTGGAGAGTATTATGCAAAGTGAAGTGAGCCAGTCAGAGAAAGACAAATACCATATGATTTCACTTATATGTGGATTCTAATGAACAAAATAAACTTGTGAACAAAATAGAAACAGAATCATGGTTTTCAGAAGGGAGGGTGTTGGGTGGGGGGACTGAGTAAAAAATGGTGAAAGGATTAAACAAACTACCCCAAACCTCATTGAGAGACAACAGTATGGTCATTACCGGAGAGAAATGGGGTTGGGGAAGTAAGAGAGGGAAAATGGGGGGAGAAATGGTAATGGAAAGAAACATGACATGGGAGGTGAACAAAGAATATACAGATAATGTATTATAGAATTGTACACCTTAAAACTATATAATTTTATTAACCAATGAAACTCCAATAGATTCAATAAAAGAATAAACATTAAATAAATAAATGAATAAATAAATAAACCAAAATTTTACTGGCCTATACATAAGTATGTAAAAATGCATAAAAAGATTCATGAAAAATTATTAAACTTTTACAAAACTGACTTCTCATAGGCAGTGTGAGCCATTTTGAATCTCTCAACTGAAACTTAGCAAGGACTTATTTCTTGCTTCCTTGTACATTACATTTCCAAATATTTATGCACATGAAATTGACATAAGCTTGTAATTAAATTGCAACCATATTTTATTGAGACAATGGTCTCCTGAAAGGAAATTTCACAAGCCCAATTAAACAGACTAGAATTAAAATCACTCCAGATATAAGGAAAGTTATGGGAATACATAGCTTGAGTGATGGGAACAGGTATTAGTTTTTTGTATATTCAGATTTGAATTTTTTCACGTATGTGAATACGTCATTAAAATTGAATTTTTGCCAACAACCACAGAGAGCAAAAATTTCTAAACTTAATGCACAGCTTACTTGCTCAGTCAAGTACACAGTTCATATGGCATTACATGATTTCTGACTTAATTTTTAAACACTAATCTGCCACTTAACCTAGCTACTGAGCTAGCCTGCTTATGAGGTGGAATCTAATGATTTGGGTTGGAATGGTTAGTGATATCTGCTGTGCTTGTTAAGCTTTTATATGTATTTGAATATCGAGAGAAATTATCTTATTATTTAACACATTTAGTATATCTCAAGAAAATGTAAAATTCAGACTGGGGAAATCTGGATCTAGGCTAGCTTTAAATAACAAAGTAGTTGTTTTTATTTTTTATTTTTTTTTCCTCAGTGGCAATTTATTATTTTAGTTCTTCTTTCTTTTGTCACTTAGAATCTTGCAGTAGCTTTCACAGGAAGATTTACAAATAGAGAACAAGTCACTATAAACTAGATGACATGCCATTGTAAAATCTCTCACTGTCTTCACTGCCTGAGGATTTGCGAATTAAATTACATGACATTTAAAATCTTCCTTCCCCATTGTCCTATGAGACTTAAAGTTTTACTGTTATAATTGCATATCCACTCTGGCTCTTAAAATTAAATTTGCCTCCTGCTTATGATCTTCCTCAAAATGAGTGTTGTTTCTTGTGGTATGTGGGTATGATGAAGGATCAAGTTATTTTTTTTATTTTTTTGTTAATTTTCTTTTTTTAATTTTTTTTATTAAGGTAGTTGTTTTTAGATAGAAAAAGAAATAATTTATTTCTTTAATATCAGTATTATACTGTAGTCTTCACTATACCCTCATAATGCCCTTAATGCACAAACCAAAATATCATGTTCTTATAGTGCTATAATTTATTTTACATATAAAGAGATGATTTTCAAATTCTAACAACTAAAGTATTTTTTGTTTTGTTTTAGGTCAGAAGTTGTCTTAAGGACAAGAGCTGTACCAGATGACTTTTTAAGAACCCTTTGATTCTTATGATTGCCTAATGGCATATATACTAGAGGTTTGTTCTGTTCCCCATTTGAGTGGAATTTTCTTATTTCAGTTTCTGATTATCAAATTGATTAAAAAGTACCAGTGTAATGGTTAGATAAAGATTCATTATTTTCAGTTTCCTTTGCCCTGGGTCTACTAATTATATTGTAAGCATTTACCTTTCATCACTTAAAATGGCTTTAAAACCTCTGTGAGTTCTTACCTGTTTGAAGCAATTGGAGGAGATTTTCAGGACAATCATTAACAATATGTATGAAAAATAAAGGATTCTGCAGACACCATGCAAAGTGCTATCATCCCATAATGAAAAAAATGTCAATTAAAAAGCAGTTCTTTTAAACTGGTCTTTATAGCCACATGAGGATCGCATTTAGCCCTTTAATAGAGATTTCAGAAGCTTCTGGCTTCTCTATTGACAAACTACCTTTCTCTTTTTTTCTCTCTCCCTCTCTCCCCTTCTTCATTTGCTTCTTTAAACTCCTTCCCCTTCCAGGAACATTTATCCTCCATCAGACCATTCTATTCTCTCTAATATTTTCACTGTCCATATACATTCTGTTTCCTATCTAGAATCACCTCTGTAGTCTCAGAGACATATACACAAATCTCAAATTATTCAGATTACTCAGATCTGCAGTCCTGTATTGGTCAGAAAAAAAAAATATCCTGACCTGATGAAGATTAAAAGGCAGTTTTCTTTACTTTGCCATCTGGGTGGTATCTAATAGGCATTCCAGTAAGTCATATTTATCTCTTTGTAAATGAAGGATGATCAAATCTTAGTGACAACCAATATGTCACACATTCAGTTTGTATTTAATTCTTCATGAGACTATTACTCAATAAACAGAACACTATTGACGATATGAAATAGAAACATTTTGCTCTTCTTTTATGACTATTTGTCAGTATTCTCAGAAAAAGGTAAACCCTAAAGTAAATATGATAGAATGAAACATTTTCAACATCTGTGTAAAATCTGCAAGCAAAGGGAGTTAAAATACAATTATACATAATTGAGGAAAGAAATTCCTTTCTTATTTTACTTATTATTGCAAATGAACAATTAGGCCAAAATCAGTCTCTTTGTGATAGGTTGTGGATTTATGAAGCATATAACAAACACACATGACCTCACTAAGGGAACAACTATGCAGTATCACAAATTAACTCTATATGCTTTGAAAAAAAATGTGACATATCAGAAAATGGAAGCTTCTATGGCATCATGTGAAAGAGGAAAAATTTTATACCTACCTACTGAAGATGGTATATCTTTCCACACGTCAAGGATCTTCTTGAAGAGTTGTTCATTTGCTTCCATAGAAAAGGCTTCAGCATTGAAGGTGAGCATCATGCCAATTCCCAAGGAATCAGGTAAAATGATGATATTCTGTGGTATAATGATTTCCAGGGGCTGGAATTATGTTTCATAAGGATTTATATGTCCAAAATTTGATCACTACTACTTTAATTGATACAGATTGGTTGAGCAATAAAGATTAAAAGGGGGCTCAAAGTGCAGGAAGGAAGACAAATTTTTATCTCAATATTAAACAGCATGTTATCCAACACTTAAAAAGAACCTTCCTTATGTCATAAAGTCATCTCTATTTAATATTCTTCTTTATATTTAAGAGAAATCTTTATTTGAAAAAAGCAGAGATTTATTTCCAACACACAGAAATTCATTGAAATTTCACAAAGTATTACGAATAATGATAGAATCATTATTACTTTTTATGGAGTTGGATTTCAGGACATTAATGAATACTTTAGTAATTAATGCATGAATCAAGTAAAATACACAACAACTGGTTATACACCAACTCATTCAAATCAGAAAACAAATAACTTAAAAATAGCTTGAACTTAAAATGTTTATAAGGGGCAGTTTTATAATATTCTTCACTGCTTGAAATATGTCATCCTCCCTTCACAAAAATGTAGGATTTATTTTCCAATTAACAAAATATTAAAATACCTTCAATACACAAATTCAGAGATGTATTAGGTGACAATATCAAATGATCAGAAATATCTAAGATTTTCTAAATTTCATGATGCATAAAACGTGACAAAATTTACTTAAACTACAGACATTGTCATGTTGATAGTATTTTCCTGAGAAATGAACAATTAAATTCCTCTATCATTTCTCCATATTAGTAAAATTAAAGAAAGAAAGCTCAGAAATTATACTTGCCAAACCCAGTGTACTCAGGCCAAGTGCTTGAGGCCATGTCTCAGCAACAACAATCCTTAAAACCAAAATGGGGACCCAGAGTCGAAAAGCAATTTTTATGCGTTCCCTGGGCACTAGCATGAGCAACTGAATCAGAAAATAGATGAAGGAAGAGAGAAAAAGAAATTGCAAGAAAGAAGTTTGCCTCAAGAAAATTTGTTTAGAATAAAGGTGGACTGCTGTAAATCCAGGCAGCCTGAGAGGTAGTTCTCTTGCTTCTCAGATAGTTCCTAAAGCAACCACATATTCTTTAGTACACATGGCTTCCTGGTAGCATTATAGCATTTGTAATCTAGCACTCTTGAAAAAATATTTTTAGTACATGCTGTTTCAGAAAACACTATCCCCAACCTTATATTAGAGACCTTTCTCATTTAGTGGGCCAAGACACTAGGGTGCTTAGCTAAAAATACTATTTTTGAATATACTTGAGATATCCTAATTAGGTCAGAAGAGTGTTGTTTTTTTTTTTTTTTTAACTCATCTTCTCTCCTTGCTTCTACAATAATTACCTGATTGCTTTCAAAAGCAAATAATTCTCCTTGCTTAACAGTCAAGTGGAACTTGGGTTTAATCTCCTTGAACTCTTTGAAATACTGAAAGTGTAAACTTGGACAAGTGCTGCAATGTTCAATACTGTACTAGCTTCAAAATAACACTATCTGACATGACATTTAAAAATAAGATGCAGGAAGCTATGGGAGATACCCCAACTGAAGAGTACTATAATCCTATCTAATAAAAGAGCAATATGCAAATTAACCAGAACCCTGCTACACCCACAAGCCACGCCCACCAGCCAATCAGGAGGGAGTATGCAAATTAACCCAACCAAGATGGCTGCGGCCACAGAGAGGCTTGGGTTTCCCCAGCAATGGAGGAAGCCAAGCTTTCCACACACCCTGGCCGGCCCAGGCCTCCACTCAAGGCTACAAAGTTTCAATTATAGAAGATAAATAAATTCCAACAAAAATGGGGGCAGACATGGAGCTGGAGAGAGCAGGAGGCTTGGGTTGCCCCTGGTGATGAAGGAAGCCAAGCTTCCACAGCCCTGGCCTGCCTTGGCCTCTGCTATAAATTTACAATTATAGAAGATAAATAAATCCCAACAAAAATGGCTGTAGCCACAGAGCAAGCAGGAGGCTTGGCTCTGCTCAAGGCTACAAAGTTTCAATTCTAGAAGATAAATAAATCCCAGATCCCAGGGCTTCTGCTTGGGTCACCGGGGGGTGTGGCCGGCCTGCAAACCACCACAGGCCCCTCACCCAGGCCGCCCCACGCTTCAAGAGAACCCCCACCCTGATCCGGGACACCCTTCAGGGAAAACCAGCTGGCCCCCACCCCCACCCATGCACCAGGCCTCTATCCTATCTAATAAAAGAGTAATATGCAAATTGACTGTCACTCCAACACACAAGATGGCTGCCCCCATGTGGTCAATGATGGCTGCCCCCATGTGGACACAAGATGGCCACCACAAGATGGCCAGCAGGGGAGGGCCGTTGGGAGAGACCAGATCTGCAAGGGAGGGCAGTTGGGGCGATCAAGCCTGCAGGGGAGGGCAGTTAGGGGGGACCAGGTCGGCAGAGGGAAGTTGGGGGCGACCGGGCCAGCAGGGAAGGCAGTTGGGGGGACCCAGGCCTGCAGGGGAGGGCAGTTGGGGGCAAACAGGCTGGCAGGGGAGCCGTTAGTCATCAATCAGGTTGGCAGGGGAGTGATTTGGGGGTGATCAGGCTGGCAGGCAGAAGCGGTTAGGGACAATTAGGAAGGCAGGCAGGTGAGCAATTGGGAGCCAGCAGTCCTGGATTGTGAGAGGGATGTCCGACTGCCAGTTTAGGCCAGATCCTAAGGATCTGGCCTAAACTGGCAGTCGGACATCCCTCAAGGTGTCCCAGATTGGAGAGGGTGCAGGCTGGGCTGAGGGACACCCCCTGTGCACGAATTTCGTGCACCAGGCCTCTAGTATTTAAATAAAAATGAACTTGCACTTGCACTGATATTTAAGTGGCTTTAGCATGGCTTGGTTCAGTATTTTCCATAGTATAAACAGGATGATTTCTATATAATCATAGATCACTACTGAGTGATCAGTTAATTATATTTTTCATATGACCAAACTTTTAAAAATGTCTTTACTAATGATCTATGTAATTTGTTAGAGATGTATGAAATAATCCTGAATGTTATGCAAAATATCAGATTACTACAGTGATTTAAAAGTACAGAAAGTATTCTCTTGGACTTTTGTATAATGTTAAATTGCTAAAATTTTACTTGTTGACAAACTGGGCAATTAAGAAAGGGTGAAGCAGATTTGTTGGTTCAGCCCTTCCTTTTTCAATAGGACAAATATCATTGCTATCAACAAATTTGAGACACAACATAATTATATTTTGTATGGCATGCTTGTGGAGGGGTATTATGTTATGTTCCAGATTTTTATATAAATAATATATGTAGTGTTTTTACAACTCCCCATTTCTTTGATGTGTCATATTTTTATTATTTACAATTATTTAAGAGTTGAGGTGAATTAGCTTTTTAAATGCTGAATCCTTTGATCGGAAATTTTAACTATAATTGATGCTACAAGAGAAGTTTTTATGATAATATTTATATATCACAGTTAAAGTACTACAATCTGAATAAAGAAGGGTGATATACATAATACTGTTGCAATACTGGTGGTCTATTTTTTAGAGAATCTTTTAGTGCATTATGGGGTGCAGAAAGATTGAAGTAAGGAATGCAAACTCATATGTCTGTTAGTGCCAGTTATTATAAATACATAAAGATAAATGGATAGAGAATGTATAGCATTTATTCCATCTAAAAGGAGTCAGGCACAAATAATTTCCAATTGACAATGATTAGATAGTAATGTGGGTCTAATAGAGTCAGATCTTTTGGTTTATCAATAGAAGTCCAAATTTTTAAGTGTAAACTCTATTAATTTAAAAACAAACAAACAAAAAAACATTGTGCTAGACAAACACTATTTGTCTACAGAACACATATAGTTATGTGGACTAAGAAACCATCAGTGATTTTTGTTTATACATTTCTACTTCCTGGCACTCTATACTTACCTTTGGGGTCTCAATTCCAGTATAGATATTGATAATCATATTTTTATTTCTTTAAGAGTTTGACAGTTGTGAAAAACTCAAATTGTGATAAACAATACTTTTCAAGGATCTTACGTTATTTGGCAGGGTCACATCAGACAAAACCTCAGATTCTGCATCAATGATGTGATATCCATTTGCTGAGCTGAAGAAAATCTTTAGTCTTTTTTCAGAACCAATAGCCAGGTCAACTGTAACTGGCTTATGACCAAATGTTGGAAATACCTGTAGATACAAAAGCAAATATGGCCAAAAGGCCAAAAATGACACTCTAAGGCAAAAATTCCCCTACCCTTTGCTTAACAGGTTTATAAAACCCAGGTGATTGTAAAAAAAATCACATAATGTATTTAGAGACCTATGTATTGTAACTTTTATTAGATATGGTACTAGAATAAGAACATAATTATATTTAGATCTTAAATATTGAGTTTCCCTTTGAAGGTCAAGTCTTTAATAATGGTAAGAGACTTGTATGACTCTGCACTCTGTTTGCTGTCTTTAAATTCCTTGCCTTGAGCTTCAGCAAATGAAGGAGCTCATCTGGTCTCTTAAAATGGTTCGCTGGATCAGCTGCCTGTATTTTTGCCAGAATTCGTATACAGGCTTCATAGGACATGTAGTCTCCTTTGGAGTCTGCTGATTGATCAATGCATACTTGGCAGGGAATGAAAAAGGCCAGACATGTTAACCTACCATAAACTGGATGTACTCTAGGCTCCTATGGTTGCTATTTCAATGAAATAAAAAGCCAAACCAGATTCATCACCAAGTTCAGGTCACAGTGGAGGACTGGGCACCACAGGATTCGGGTTGAAGCATTGGAATGAGGACTTGAACTAGGAACTGTGTATCAGGCTAGACAGACTGTTGGTACTTATCTTCTTTGCTTTCTAGCTCCATACCAGGCAGCTCTGACCAATCAGCGACACCCAAGAACAAACCTACATCCAAATACTGACAGCCGAACCAAAGCCCAATTTAGGGAGATCAGATCAGGGATGTGACTTTGGAAGGGCAGGCCCAGACTGTCTGTATAGTATTCTATATTACTTATAAAAGAATATGTTTATTTTGCAAATAGACATTTGAGGGACAGTCATAAAAATTAGCTTATCTTTATTGTATACATGTGATTTGTGATAAGTTTTGTCCTACAAAATATATCATGTGAAGAGATCCTGACCTAATATACAAAAGTATTTCATAATTACTTGGATGAGGTCTATCATGATGTGTTCTTATGAGCACTCTGTAAAAAAATTGTAGGTGGACCAACTTGTTCAAAAATATCTGGAACATTTGCTAAATATATAGATTTCCAGGCCCCACTTTAGACCTACTAATTGGCCTGGGGTTGTGTCTGAGATCTAAACTTTTAGCAAATGCGCCAGATGATTCTGATAACACCCTAGATTAAGACTTTATATAATACTGCTAATTTATTAATCAGTCCTCAATATTATGGACTAAATATAAAATAATCCTATTTAAGTAGAATTCTGGAGCATTATAAAAAGACAATATAGATAAAAGGAGTCCCCAGTTTATAAGATTAGATTAAAAACTCATCTGCAACCTAATTGTTTGGGATGCCAAATGGTTACCTTAAGAGGGCATGAGTGGGGTGTTAGGGGGCAATGGGGAGGTAAGGGCATATATGTAATACCTTAATCAATAAAAATAAATAAATAAAAAAAGAAAAAAAAGAGGCTGATCAATAGAAGTTCAGTTAAATCATATAAAAATAGATAGAAATAGTACTGGTAATCAATATAAGCCTAAGCACCATTCATTGCAATAGTTCTAGAGAGAAATGTATTTGGAGTTTCAGCCTGGAAGGCATATAGACCCACTTTTCTCTTCCCATCCCTATCTATTGTATCCCTGGTAATTAAAGTAAAGGCTTTCTCTTCCTTCATCCCTCTATTATTGGATTCCACCCTCTAATATTGCCAAGCCTTTTCTTCTCCATTTGCTCTCCACCCTCTACTAAAATTGGACAGGGACTTTCTCCATTTCAAGTCATTGGGATGGCATACAAAGCCTGTGTTGGGGCTCTAGAAGAGAAGGTCTTTATGTGACTATAGGAAATTGGGAGTGAGAAGATGGTGGTGAGGTCCTCTAACGGGAGGTATCAGGGATTTCCCTCCACTTTCCTTTGCTTTGGTGCCTGTGAATTGTCTAAAAATGGTTAAATGATGATTGACATGCTATATCCAAATTAAAATAAATAGAAGAATGGTATATATTTCTGCTACTATATTCTAAAATATTTTTTCTATTTACAATTTTTCAAAAGAAAAACATTATTAAAGGAAAAGGTGACCACTCACTTTAATAGCAGTGCTTTCATCAAAGGACTTCGGTGCCCATGCATAAAGGTGAATTGATGATTTCAAAGCAATTGCAATATATGTTGTTTCTTCATGTTGGACTACAATGATAAAATACAAAGAAGTAACAATGCCACAGAGTTAACAAGAACACTCAAGTAAGTATTTATATTTGTTATTGAAAATGCTAAAACCACAATGTAAGACCACAGATCATATATTTTTAGAAAAGTTATCTGGTTACAATTTGTTGCTCCCCCCACCAAGGCAACAAAATCATTGTGTAATTTAATGGAGTGTAAGCATTAGCCTTCAAAAGTACTCTAAATTGTACACTGCAAACTACAGAACAGTGTTCAAAGAAATTAAAGAAGCCCTAAATAAACGGGAAGACTTATTTTGTTTTTGCATGGGTAGACTTAATATTGTTAAGAGGGCAATACTCCCCAAAGTGATCTACATATTAAATGCAATCTCTCTTGAAATCCTAATGACTTTTTATGCAGAAATGCTAATGCTGGTTCTAAAATTCACATGGGATTGAAAGAGGCCCACATAGCCAAAACAATCTTGATAAAGAAAAAAAAGTTTGGGAACTCATACTTTCCAATTTCAAAACTTACTACAAGCTACACTAATTAAAAGAGCATAGTACTGGCATAAAGATAGGCATATAGATCAATGGAGAATTATTGGGAATCTACAAATTGGTCAATGATGTCAAGACCATTCAATTAGGAAAGAATAGACTTTTCAATACATGGTACTGGGAGAATTGAATATCCACATACAAAAGGGTGGGGTTAAAGTATCTTTAAAGTTGTTCATATGGAAAATAATACAATTACTAATAAATACTAATACAAGAATAAACTCTGTATACTCACAACTGTAAACATACTTTTTCCTCACACTCGCTATAGAATGCATGCTAAAAGGCGAGCAACACAGAAAAGGACTTTAAAAAGAATAAAAATAAATCATAATGAATGGCAATGTTCTCAAATGGAATGCTAAAATTTTGAATACAGAAAACAAAATAGATTTTTCTGAATTGAAATATGTGGAATAAGCGATTAAACAGCAAAAAACACCCCCCCCCCAAAAAAAAACAACAACACACAACACCAACGGGATGAATGAACCTTGAAAATATAAGTGACAGAAGTCTCTCACAAAAAAAACACATAATGTATGATTGCATTTAAATAAGTTGTCCAGAATAGACAAATTTATAGCAAAATAAAGTAGATAAGTGGTTAATATGAACCCTGAGAAAGAAGATACCTACCAAGAAAGGCTCTTAGTGGCTAACTTGGCTCAAATTTAAAAGCAGAGTCTAGTAGTTGTTTCTAAATAAGAGTATTCTGCACAAAGTGCACTTCAGGAAGAAGCCTACAATGAACTGCCTAACTGCAGTGTGTTCCTGACAGCTGAGCCAGCCCTTATAAAGGAATTTATGGAATTTGTATTTCAGCCAATAGGACTGAGGTTTTCTCCATCCAATTGGAGTTGCACAGCTATATCCATATTAGCATTTTCACCAACCAATCAGAGTGGGCCCAATTGACCAATCAGGACATTGCCTTTGGGCCCCAACTGATAGGATTGTGAGTGCTAATTTGCATGTGGATGGACAAATCTTGGACCAGGTGTGGGGACTTCTGTCTATATAAGTCAGCCCTCCTTTCCTTTGGATAGCACACTTTCACTTTTCATTGAAGGTTAAAGACCACATTTCCCTATGGAGTTGAAACACGTAAGAGGAGGTGGAGCAGACCAGACTAGAGTAGATCTGTCTAGCATGAGAGGGAACTAGCCCCAGGGCTGTCCCTCCCAGGGCTGTATTGCTCAGTGCCTCTCCCCAAGGCCTCCTCACAGCCATGCTATTTCACAGCCATTCTGCTTCATAATTGAGCTGTAATACAATTGAGCTATTCCACAGCTGTGCTAGCCATAACTTATCACAATTGGCTGTATGCACTGAATAAAGTTTCCTTTTTCACTGCATCCCAAAATGGGAATGCCTGTTGGCATTTAACTGGAGTCAAGGACCATCAGGCAACATTACCTAGGATTGTGAGGAGAATAATGTGAATGTAAGACTAATTGAATGTGGAGAGGCTGCTAATGGCGATGGGGTTTTATTTGGGGTGAACAATGAAAATTAGATTATGGTGATGTTTATTACACAACTCTATAAGTATACTAAAATCATATACTTTTAAATAGGTACACTTTATGGTATCTGAATTATTTCAATAGCTTTTTAAAGATAATAAATATAGAAAAAATATATGCTTGTTCTCAGCTAGACCTTTTGGCTCTTGTAGGATAATGTTGTCCTACCTGTTAGATTTATACTTTGTGCTCTTACTTGGCAGTGATATTATTTCTGTCCTCTCTAGCCAGATTCATCTGAGACCAATATATAATATAAGGTCTCTCTCTCTCTCTCTCTCTCTCTCTCTCTCTTACACATTCTTTTTCTTTTGCACTGTTCCCAAGATGGTCAAAGAAGTATGATTAATAACTCCCAACAAGCAAAAGAAATCTACTGTTCCATCTGTCAGTAGGGCAATTGTTTTTGTTTTTTATAAGAACTGGGATAGGTTGGAATGGGATCAGCCAGAAAAACTAGACTTAGCTAGTCCTTCTGCTTACCAAGAGCCCAGATTTGCAAGATGGTTGGTTATCTCTCTCTCTCTCTCTCTCTCTCTCTCTCTCTCTTTCTCTTTAAAAAAATATATTTTTATTGATTTCAGAGAGGAAGAAAGAGGGAGAGAGAGATAAAAACATCAATGATGAGAGAGAATCATCGATCTGCTGCCTCCTGCATGCCCCACACTGGGGATCAAGCCCACAACATGGGCATGTGCCCTGATCTGGAATCAAACGTCAACCTTCTGGTTCACAGATTGGCACTCTACCACTGAGCCATGCCAGTTGGGAAACTCTCTCTTATTGAACTAAAATATTTACAAGTTGGTAATAAGCAGTTCAATGTAAACTCCTGGGTTAATATTGGGGGATGTCATTCACCTCTGGCTACAAAATTTACATAATATACTATGAAGAAAAGTAGTGATACATAAAACTAGAAGAGCCTAATTAGTATGGCTCAGTGGTTGAGCATTGACCCATAAACCAGGAGGTCACACTTTGATTCTGGTCAGGGCACATGCCTGGGTTGTGGGCTCAATCCTTAGTCAGGGGCATGCAGGAGGCAGCTGATCAATGATTCTCTATTATCTTTGATGCTCCTATTCCTCTCTCCCTTTCCCTTTCTCTCTCTAAAAATAAATAAAAAAAAATTAAAAAAGATAAAACTAGAAGAAAGTAATGTATTTATTTAATGCCCAATTCAGGTACTCGTTTCTCTCTTCAATGATGTATGTGTACATATGTACACACATATGTAAATTTATTCTGGGAAAACCTCTTTATATGTGGAGCAGAAATGGTTAGACAGGATAGAAATATTCTGATGCAACTCACACTAGGTGATCCCACCTTTCTCTTATTTATGTCACTAGTTCTACCTAAAGGGGAATTAGTGAAGAGGAAAGAAGGAAATTAAGGCTGAGAGTGGAGGAAATTTGCTTTAGAAACAGAACAAAATGAGATAACATTACTTCCCAGTTGTTGATAGATTGAGAGTAGAATTCTGAGACCCTGGAGTTGTTACTCCATTTACAGTGAATGATTTTGAAGAGGTAGGGAAATGAAAACATTCTAATCAGAGAGGAAATATTTAGCAATCATATTCATGAATCTCAACAGTGGGAGCAAGAGCCAGCAGACCATAGGAGACTTTTTCTTTTAACTTATTGTAAATTTTCCTCATCAGTGTTAAAAGGGATTTGCTAATCTATACTAATAAAAGCCTAGGTGGCCCTCGCATGTGATGTCATCACAAGATGGCCATCACAAGAGGGCTGCCACAAGAGGGCTGCCAAAAAGATGGCCACCACAAGATGGCTGTGCACACAGTGGAGGCGGGGCCTGGAGGAGAAGACGGGTGGCGGCAGGGGAGGTTAGTTGTGGATGATCAGGCCAGCAGTGGAGGGCAGTTGGGGGTGATCAGGCCGGCAGGGGAGCAGTTAGGGGGCGATCAGACTGGCAAGCAGAAGCGGTTAGGGGCAATCAGGCATGCGAGCGGTTAGGAGCCAGTGGTCCCAGATTGTGAGAGGGATGTCTGACTGCTGGTTTAGGCCCCATCCCAGAAGTTGGACACCCCCCTAGGGGTCCCAGATTGGAGAGGGTGCAGGCCGGGCTGAGGGACACCCCTCTCCCATGCACAAATTTCTTTAACTGGGCCTCTAGTTAAAAATAAAAGGAATTATGATATGATTCTATTTTATTGCTATTTAGAGGACAGTGTCATATAAATAATCTTGTGTGTTATTGAAGAAACACTAAAGCATTATATAGTTGAAGTTATATAGAAACAGGAAAATAATAGTTTATATGAAGTAATTAGAGTGACTGAGAAGGGAAGAAAGGTGAGGAAGTAAACCAAATTTAACTTCAATAGCTATTTCAGTCAATTTATATTTTTTCAATAACAGCCATAATTGTGGCATAAAACTGGAAAATGTGGTAATGAAATTAACTCATTTTTGTATATGAAGTTGAAACTTTGCCCTTTCTCTGCCTTTCATAACAATGTACTTCACCAAGTGAAGGGAATCAAAATTTGTATACCTATAGTAAATATGAAATGGGACTTACGGACACTGAAGTGTTCACAGCCTGTCAACTTATCAATAGCTTTGCAGGCTTCCTCTGTCTTTAGCATTTCCACTTGTCTTCTTTTACTTTCTGGATCATCATTCAAAATTTTGTTCCTCAACCAGGTCAGATGATACACCCGAAGTCTGTTTTTATGGCCTGACAGATTAAAATACAATGCAGTTTCAATCTATTTTCTTCATATATTAAAACAGTGGTTGGCAAACTCATTAGTCAACAGAGCAGCAAACCGCAGCTTGTGAGCTGCATGCGGCTCGGGAGCCGCGGTTTGCCGACCACTGTACTAAAAGAATAAAAAAGTAAAGGCATTTTGCCTTTGTAACCAAATGTTTTCATTAAGGTAAAAAGCACTTTTAAAAAACTACATTGCATCAGTCTTCCCTTCGGAGTTTGTAAATGTGATAGCGATGTTTCTCACTTCCAAAAGATAGTAAAAGTGGCTACCAGCTACCTATGTGCCTGTCTGAAGTGAATGTAAAATATTTCTTTGGGGCAGGTTAAGCTTGCCACTGTGCAGGCAACAGAATTACCATCCATTCATTTGTATCTTGGCTTTCATCTAAGTCGTGATCCTTCTAGGATTCAAAGATGGAGAAACTGTCCCTGGTATTGGGTATGAATGAAAGGGATGCCTAATGTATTCACTGTTAGACATTCAGGGATAGTGGGATGGATCTCTCTGTGCTCTTTCATTTTGGCATACTTACAAAATAGTTTAATGGTTTTATTATTTTTTTCTCAACCCAATTTATCTTTAATATTAATTTTCTAATTATAAATCCCATCAACATTTTATAATTCCTTCAGGAAAACTTGGCCATTAAAATTTCATGTTTCTTTTTAGTGACTTTATATTCATTTTAGGGTTTATGATTAAAAGATTTCTAGGCCCAATAATATGATTCTTATTTATGAGATAAATCTTAAATATAGCTTTATGTGATACTTTAAAAAGCAGTGTTAGAATTCAGACATCCATGTCTGTTGCCATTCTATTCTTAAATGGTAAAATAAATGTGTGCTCTAAACTATTAGGCATATTTATACACTGATGTTCTTTCTCCATACTATCTGAGGCAAAAATAATCCACAATTGAAAAAATCTTAAGCATTAAAAATGGCACATTTAGGTTAGAGGAAGCTGAATAAAAAGTAAAGCACTGTGTTATCCAGCCACCCAAGTATTTTCAAATGTTACTAAATGTTGCTTTTATGTACATCAAGCAGTTATAAATGGATGACTGTATAACATGATAAAAATTGTGAAGCTTTAGCATCTATGGAGAATTTTTTCTCTTACTAAAACTTGAAGTAAAGTTAATAATATTTAAGAATATAGATGAACATTAATCAATGTACAATATGGCTATTAGGTATAGACTGGGAGTATATAAACATATCTAAATGACTGTATTTAGCATCATTTTATTCTACACTCAAACCATTTTTAAAATTTTTCTGTCCTTTTGTCTGCCATCTTTGGCCTATAGTCAATTTTAATGCTAACATTACTAACATCCATATACTTGGTCTCTCATATTGAAAGGTTCAAGCTCAGACTGACCAAAGCTAAGAAATTCAACTAGTATATGGAAAGAGTGGAGAGGCCTTAGAGGATCCAGTCTTGTTACTAACCCTATCCATAGGATCTTATGATAAGTTTGTGTCAGGGACAACACAGTATCATTTCTATCTAATTATTTACTTCATTCTTTGTTTCTTCGGATACATCACAAGGGAAGTATATAGTGGATGTTAGTGTGGTTATGTGTGCATGGGTGGGTGAAATTGTGCGTTGTAAAGTAGTATGTGGATACTCAGAAAAGATCTGAGTGCTGCCCAGATGACTCAGTTGGTTAGAGCGTCATCCTGACATACACCAAAAGTTTGCGGGTTCAATCCTTGGTCAGGACGAGTAAACGAGACAACTGATCGATGTGTCTCTCTCACATCTCTCTCTCTCTCTCTCTCTCTCTCTCTCTCTCTCTCTCTCTCTCTCTCTCTCTCTTTCTCTCTCTCTTGCTCTAAAATAATTAATAAAACACATGGCTTTTCTTATAATTGACCTAGGTTAGGTGTATTGCAATCAAATATACAGATACCAAAGGAAAGTCAGAAGTTAGTTTAAATTATAAATAGGTTAAAAAAATACTAGTTGGAAAGTCTCGTATCCCAAATAAATGTGATATTTAAAGTGCTTTCCTATGAACACCTTCTCCTGAGAAATTCTTTAGCCCAGTTTGAAACCTAATTAATCTGTATAATTACTCAGCTAATTTTAGTTCTTAAACAAACCCGAGATAGTAATCAGCAAATTGAGTGGCTCTACAACTTGAATCTGACGAAATGGTCTTCGTTTTATAAGTTTTGTAATATCTGCCTTTCCACTTCTGTCCATAAGATACAGATTAGATCTGGTTCCCAACAGCAAATTCACTCCTGTTTATATATAAAAAGAAAAGTTCTATATTAGCTCAGATTACATTTTTATAAATAACTTTATATTAGTACTAGAGGCCCGTTGCATGATATTCATGCAAGAATAGGCCTTCCTTCCCCTGGCTTCACTCCCAGCCGCCTGGGAACCAGCAAGTCCCCGCTCCCAGCCTGCCCTGGAGCTGGCACGTCCCCACTCCCAGCCCGCCCGGGAGATGGCAAGTCCACACTTCTGTCTGGAGCACCACTCCTGTAGTTCCCTTCACCGCCCCCCTCCCCCTCATAGCAGGTGTCCTGCCTCTCCTGGCTGCTTCGTGCCTGAATATGCAAATTAGCCTGCCATCTTTGTTGGGTTAATTTGCATACTTACTCTGATTGGCTGTGGGCATAGTGGAGGTACAGTCAATTTACATGTTTGTCTATTATTAGGTAAGATTTTTGTTATGCCAATGTTCTGATTTATATAAAGGTGGCATATCATTTTAGGCTAATGTTAGCCTTATTCTGTGTAAAAATGGAATTTCTACCAACAGAACAAATTCATTGAAATGCATACAAATATGGAAGATAATACCCTTTTGCAATATTGTACTGGCTGGTGTCTAGTGTTCCATATTACAAATAAACCTTTATGTATATCTCGGAACCCTTAGTTGTGTCCCAAACTTTATAAAAGTCAATCAACCCCTTAGAAAGTTACCCTTAAATATTGAAGATGTCTAGCACCTACAGGCATCAATTCAGTTGATTTCTCATTTCTAACTATATCTATGGGTTTTAATGTTTTTAAAATAATTATATGTAAACTGATTTAAAATGGAATGATTCTGTGTTCATACATATATTAAAATATTTACATTGCCAAAAGTCTATTAAATTAATTCCTATTTTTATGTATTTAAATTTTGACACTCTTTGTCTGCTGGTTCTGGTCACTCAAAAAACAATAACAAACAAACAAAATAAAACATATAAGCACTGTTTTAAAAGACCAGAATGACAGAACTTAAATAGAAAGCATTTCAAACCATTGTGGGAGTTTTCCTCCATATCCTAAGACACAGGGGAAAATCAGCAAGGTAATATAAGAAAGAGTACTTCAATATGTTTCTTCTTGGAGAATATTTTTCTCTAGGGGTAAAGGCAAGGATCTCTGCCTTCATTTTCCCATTCTGTCTTTTACCAGTTCTATAAGTAAATGTCCAAGCCAGTGGCAGATTTACAAACTACATTTTTCTACTACAGGGGAATCTGAGAGGGAGAAGTAAGTGCAGTCAATTTTTACTGTAATCTTTTATTTTTCAAAATAATTTTTCACAAATAATGAAAATTAATTACTAGGCATAAACTGGGCAGTCACCTGACTGAAATGATAATGAAGTAAACTTGGTTTGCTTGTAATCTGATACATTACATTAGCAAAACTTTGAGGATGTTAGGTTTTTCTCTAAGTTGTTCAATCTATATAACTATAATGTCCACTACATTGTTCTATTTTTAATATAAAGTTCTGTCCCATGTTCAATCTTACATGAAGTAAAATCTATGAAATTGCAAATTGGAGGTTGGCATTTACTTTGGATTTCTCCCCCTCTTCTGTTCATTTATTGTTTCATTTATGCTACAAACTGGCTTAAGATAAAATATTGTCTCAGCACTACTAATGTGGTTATAATTCACTCTTCTGGAATAAAGGACTGAAAAAGTCTATCAAAGACATAGAAGTAACTTTCTCAAAAAATCCTCAAGATTATTTTAAAACAAGAACTTGCAGAAATATTTCTTGTAATATCTCATTAATTATATGCTGCACATCCTCTTACATTAAAACATACTAAGCTCAAAAATTAAAAAAATAAAAATATCATAACCTAATTCAATTTTATATTTTAGCTCAGTTAATTCAGGTTAAAAATAAAAATAGAATAAAAAGGGTAGGGAGCACCAATTCAAACATCAAACTACATTCAGTGAAGATAAATCAGCAAAAAGGAGCAAATTAATTATATAAATACATTTTTAATTTCTTGGTAATGATTTGGTAATAAAAAATAAATGTTTTATACTTATGATTTTTTCACCACTTTATTACATAGATAAAATATAATCTTCAAAAGAGCAACAGCTAATTTTAAAGAAACCAAACTCACCCCACAAAGAACCACAGCAGATCTCAGAAGTGAATTCCTTTTCATACATATGGATTAATGGTTTTTTACATGCAGGAGAGACATATAGTGGATTAACATTGACTTCAGAGGTTTTCTTAGATGATTTCTCAGGTACTTCCACTAATCCAGTATATACTATCAACAAGTAAGGAGAAGATATTGAGAGAAATTACTAATGTTTACATGATACGTGTTTGTGTGTTTCCACAAATGAGACACAGCTTAGATAAGTTCCTTTTCTTCTATGGCATTTTATTTTTTAAATGTAGGTATAATTTCTGTAACTCCTAAACCATCAGATAACAAAATCAGATAACACATTTCTGAATACAAATGTATTTCAAGTTATTGTGCTTAGATTGCAAAAAAATTACTCAATTTCTCAATTGTAGTTCAAATTTAGGTGCCATATAGACTCAGAGAAGAGTAGATTTTTAAAGCTTATATCCATCTGGCTTAATGTCAACTGAATATCAGAAAGATTTAATTCTTTTCAGATCATAAACCAGTGGTCAAACACTGTATTTAATATGTTAAAAGACAGCAGTGTTTGGAGATTAAACAGACTTACAGATGGAACTGGAAAACTCAGTATTTGCAGCACTCCCAGAAATGTTGAAAGGAGATGAGTGACTGGCAGAAAAACCTGATTCTGTTGATGCTTCTGATATGTCTATACTGTCATTCTTATCATCAGGTGTTGAGGCAATGGCATGTGAGGTCCTATTTCTGCAAACTGATTCCTAAAAGATGAAAAATTAATTTTGATTTTATTAGGAGCTTAACAGTGACAGAAATACAATATTCCTGGGGTCATTTGAAAAACAGAATGCAAAATTTGTTAATGTCTATAATTCTGCACCTATAAAAAATGCACATTTACCAGATGAACCCAACAATTTCATCTGAAAAAGAGACATAACTTATGTTGAGATGATTTATATCACAGGAGAAATTCAAGGAGCTTGAAGTCTCTAACTAAAATTTGGAAATATAACATTTGTGGAATTTTTATTATGTCCTAGGTACTCTGCCAGACATCTTATTTACACACTAGAGGCCCAGTGCAGTCCGGGGAGCAGGCCTAAGTCAGCAGTCAGACATTCTTAGTGCTGCCGCGGAAGCGGAAGAGGCTCCCGCCACAGCCACTGTGCTTGCCAGCCATGAGCCCAGCTCAGGGTTTCTGGCTGTGCAGCACTCCCCCTGTGGGAGCTCCTGCATTGAGCATCTGCCTCCTGGTGTTCAGTGAGCATCATAGTGACTGGTCGTTCAGCCTAAGCCGTCAGTTGGACATCCTCTGAGGGCTCCCGAACTGCGAGAGGGTGCAGGCTGGGCTGAGGGATCGCCCCCCCACAAGTGCACAAATTTCGTGCACTAGGCCTCTAGTTCTATATAGCATCTGTATAGCTATCTGAGTATTTTTAAATCTATTTATAAAGTCAGAAAACCTTTTGTGAATGACAAATCATCATGTGAAAATAGTTTGTTACTTAGGTGTTAATTGTATGTGTGAACAGTTCCTTAGAAAACTAAAATAGAATCTAGCAATACCACAACAATAATTACACATCTAGCAAGTCCACTTCTAGGTGTATAGTCCAAAGAATTGAAAACAGAGACTCCAACAACAGATATTTGCATACCAATTTTTACAGCTGCATTATTCATGATAGCAAGCAGCCTAAAACAACCCACATGTCTGTGTACAAATGAATGGATAAACAAAATGCGATGTATTCATACTATGAGATATTAAGCCTTAAAATTAAAAAAAATTTTTTTGACATATGCTAAAACATGGATGAACCTTGAAAATATTATGCTAAGTGAAATAACCTAGAGAGAAAAGAACACATATTGTATATTTATGCTTAATAAGGTTCCTAGACAAAAAAAAAAAAAAAAAGAATAGAGGGTACTAGGTTCGTGGAAGAGGGATAACAGAGTTAATTGTTTAATTTTTAGGGATGTTAAAAAAGTGCTTAAAATGACTAGTAGTGATGGTGGTACAACATTGTGAATGTACTTAATTTTACTGAATTCTATACTTAAAATAGTTAAAATGGAAAAACTTGTTATGCATATTTTACCAAAATAAAAACTTCCTAGAAAAAAGTATGTGTTAAAACAAGCATGTGATCTGAGTAGTAAAGGCAAATAAAGAAGATATTTTTGTCTCTGAAAATAAATAGGAATCATCCAAATTAGAAGAATCAAAGATCCACCTACAGCTATAATTAAAAATGTTTAAGGCTTTGGTCTGAAGTTTCAAATATACATGGAATGACTGAAAATGTGACATATCACATGAAGAAACACATTCACAAGGAGAGTAATTCACTTTCCTTTTCAAATGGTGAATTACCTCTTGTTGATGTTCAAAGTCCTGGGATGTTGGTCTCTCCAAACCTGGATCATCTCTCTCTGAGCAACTTTCTCCTTCATTGAGTTCAAAGGCTTCACTCTCTTCATTTTTTTCACGGACTCCCCTACCTCCATTACCCTCCATGCCTCTTCTCCCGCTTCCTATATTGGCTTTATCTCCTTCGTGATCTCCCGTAGCTGTATTGTTCCCACTGGCTGTATATCTTAGATGGCTTCTACTGGCTCTCTGGCTTCCATAGCCGCTGCAGGTACCTTCTCCTCCATTATTGTCATCTCTACCATTTTGCTTCCAGTTTCCACCTCTGCCATAGCTTGACCTGATAACAAGATCCAATTAATGATTGGGGGAAAGCAACCCAACAAAAACATGTCTGAAAGTTAGCAAATTAAACAGAATTTGAATGTGTTGCATACATATATACTATATCTAGGCACATTTTTGCTCTATGTGAATATTGGTAATATATAGAGAAGAAATATGTCCCTATGTCCTTTCAATCTTATACAGTGTACTGAATTAACACCATAGCCACCATTAGTTCCCTAGCTGCATTTGGATGGCAGATGGAAGATAACTTTAATCCTTTATTAAGAGCATATGTTAGGTTGGTAGTAAGAATATGTATTTTTTAAAAATAATAGACTATTTTATGCATTAGCAAATTCATGGCTACATGAATGATCAAACCCAGACTCTTGACTCAATCACAACGTATCTGAATAATTCTTCTTGCAATATATCTAATTTGTGCTAATGTGAACATGTGCCTTGTTTTTCTAACATGTGTATCGATTGCTTTACTATAGAATCCCATACCAGGAAGGGAAGTAATATAGATTTCATTAAGCTAAGATAGTAATTTAATTAGCTGCTAAGAAAACCAAGCTTAACAAAATGTCTCAATGATCTTTTGCATAACAGGCATCATTAACATGTACCTATTATAACTCTAAAAGCAAATTTATTTGGCACTGAAATTCCTGGTAGAATTTTAGTTAGCAAAAAAGAAAACAAAATGTCTCTTTTGTCATATATATCCCCCAATAAAATTAAAATTGAACCAAAGCAAGATATGGATTTCAATATTATAAAGAAAATAATTCTCCCACTGTTAATTATTTTTATTTTTATACAAATGTAGAAACATATTATAGTAACTAATCTTCTTTGAGATATGTTTGAATACAAGCCATGAGCATCTATAAATAAGAACACAATGGCTATTTAGAGCAAGAGAAAGGAACTAAATACATACAGAAAATAACTGGTGGCATGCCAAAAATACTATTTCACTAAATATTATCACTTTGGGCAGCTACTTTATAAATATATAAAATTTAACAAATACTGAATTTTGTTATAGCAGTTTTCAGAATTCCAAGAATAATGCCATGTTAGTAAGTTGCAGCCTGAAAATATGAAGTGAAAGTCAAATTTTTATACATTTTAAAGCAAATTTAGATATTTTGCTTGAAAATACCAGGGCTTTACCTTATAGCTTTAAAGTAACACGATATTAATTTGTCATCCCCATTTCTCATACTTATTGCAGTTTCACAGGGTAGGATGTTTCAGTAATATTAATGTTAACAGATGACTTGAGTGGTGAATACACAATACACTGTACTGTACAGATTATGTGTTGTGGAATTTTGCACCAGAAACCTGTATGGTTTTTGTTAACCAGTATCATCCCAATAAATTCAATAAAAAGTAAGTGAACAGAAAAAAATAAACAAATGAGGTTTTTGTTTATAAAAATTAAAGAATTTAACAAATACTTGAATATTAATGAAATACAGTATAAAATGAAAATTAAGTGTTTTCATTGAATAATTATAATATATTATTAAAAATCAACATTTACCAATATGCAAGTGCAATTCCTTCACCCACTTAGCAATAAATTTTGCAAGTAAACCAAAGATGCAAATAGTTTTGAAATTATAAAAAATAGATAATGTAAGTAATCCAGAAAAAAAAAACACAACCTTGGCCAACTAGGAGCATCATCATGATTATTGTCTTTGTCATCAACAGCTTCATCATTGCCATCATCATCCTGATCTTCACCAACATCATTAGCCTGACCAACATGGTTATCCAAGGCATTATTGCCATTGTCATGCTCGTAAGTATCTTCATACACATCATTAGAATCATTATCATCACCATCAGTATCAGTACCAGCATCATAGAGTTCAACATAATCACCATCTTCTTCAGGTGGCTGAATGAAAGGTGCAGGAGTTAACCAATCATTCCGGAAGATTTCAGAGAGTGCATTATAGCCTACCCACTCATTAGTCAAATAAATGGGGGGTGATATTTTTCCTACTTTAAATCCATCTGGAACCTGTGTGCACAAGAAAGATTAATGTAGTTTCTAGTATCCTTGAATTTTCATCTAGATTGAAACATTTCCAAGCTGACAATATTTTAAAAATATATTTTCAATTGAAATGAAGATATTTACTCAGTAGATAAAACCAACATTTTTGTAATGATGAGATGACAAAACCCAAACCTCAAGCTGTGATCATTTATGAATTTCTGGATGACACAAGAAAAAAATTTACTCACTTTTTAAATTTCCCTTACTTGTCTTCTGAAGAATACACATTAGGTTTTGGTGCTAGAGAGTAGAACAGATGATTTGATGCACTATAGAAGATAGGGTAACTTTTTCCTTTTGTTTTATTCCCTGACATTGGGGTTAATACATACCTCTTAAAATTGATATGTTAATTTCCAAGCTCTAGTTTTATACAACATAGGTTGTCTTAAAATAACTCAAACACTTTTAAGCATATTAATATAAATCTACATTTAAGTATGAGATGTATCATATAAGCAACTTTTGAATAAGCTACAAATGATTGTGTGTGTGTGTGTGTGTGTGTGTGTGTGTGTGTATGGTAGGGTAGGAGTAATTACAAAAGTAAAATGAAATGATCTAAAAGCACACTACACAAAGAATTGGAATACTTTTTATTTATGCAAATGGAGGGAATTTTATTTTTCTTTATTTTTTTATACATTGCCTGATCATCCAAGAAATGATAAGACAAAAATTGAGCAGCTAGCCTCTACTCCTTAATTTGAGATTAGCTTCTAAAAATAGTTCTTTTAATAATATTCTCTTGAATTTGGTCTTACATAAGAATCCTAATATATAAAAACCCAGGGTCCATAACATCAAAAATGACCGAAGGCTCGACCGACTGGAAGTCAGTCCTGTGAGGCGACCCAGGACTGACTGCCAAGGGGGCTGTGGATCAGGCCTGGAGAAAGGCCTGAAGAGAGAGGCAGGGTCTGATCTGCAACCTCCATGGCATCTGTTGATCAGCCATTGCCTCTCTCTTTCTCTCCAGGCTTCACCAGCAGCCATGCCTCTGTTTCTCTCCAGGCCTCCAAGGGGGCTGCTGATCAGCGCCGCCTCTCTGGTCAGGCCTGGAGATAGGCCTGGAGATGCTGACTGGCATAGAAACCAACTAATCAGAACCAGATCTGGGTGAACTGTGAGGAGCCAATGGCTGCCTAGGAAGCAGAGCTTTTGACACTGACTGGAATAGAAACCGATCAATGGGAACCAAATCCCGGTGAACTGTGAGGAGCCAATGGCTGCCTAGGAGGCAGAGCTTTTGATGCTGACTGGTATAGAAACCGACCAATCAGAACCAAATTGGCTGGCAGGGGAGGGCAGTTGGGGGTGAGATCAGGCCAACAAGGGGGGCTGTTGGGGGCGATATCAGGCCAGCAGGGGAGGGCAGTTGGGGGCAACCAGACCGGCAGGGGAGAGCAGTTTGGGGCGAGATCAGGCTGGCAGGGGAGTGGTTAGAGGGTGATCAGGCAAGCAGGCAGGCAAGCAGTTAGGATCCAGTGGTTCCAGATTGTGAGAGGGATGTCCGACTGTGGGATTGGGCCTAAACCAGCAGTCAGACATCCCCCAAGGGGTCCCTGATTGGAGATTGTGCAGGCTGGGCTGAGGGAACCACCCCCCCACTTCATGCAAGAATTTCGTGCACTGGGCCAGTAGTGTGAAAATAAAATATTTTATCTTTATTTTGAAGTATTACAGCTGTCTCCTCTTCTTCCCCCCATTGCCCTCCTTCATCTGGTTCCCTCCCCCCCTCAGTCCTTTACCGCACTATTGTTGTGACCATGGGCAATGGATATATGCATATAAGTTTTTTGGTTAATCTCTTCCCATCCCTCTTCCATCTGAGATCTTTCAGTCTGTTCCATGCTTCCATATCTATTGTACTATTTTGTTTGTCAGTTTATTTTATTCATTAGATTTCACATATAAGTGAAATCATGTGACATTTGTCTTCCTTTGACTGGTTTATTTCGCTTAGCATAATATTCTTCAGGTTCCTCCATGCTATCTCAAAAGATAAGAGATCTTTCTTTTTAATAGCTGCATAGTATTCCATTGTGTGAAGGTACCATGACTTTTTTTATCCACTTATGTACTGATAGGCACTTAGGCTGTTTCCAGATCTTAGCTACTGTAAGTAATGCTGCAGTGAACATAGGGGTGCATATATATTCTTTCTGATTGGTGTTTCAGGATTCTTAGGATATATTCCCAGAAGTGGGATCACTGGGTAAAAGGCAGTTCCATTTTTAATTTTTTTAGGTAACTCCATACTGCTTTCCATAGTGGCTGCACCAGTTTGCATTCCCATCAACAGTACACTAGAAGCATTCTCTTTTCTCCACATCCTCACCAGCATTTGTTGTTTGTTGATCAATTAAATGTTCTTCCATTTCAAGTTTAATTTCTAGATTTGATCTTGTGCATACTCACATATCAATAGAAATCTTTGAAAGATTAACTTAAAAACTAAACACTTTAACCTTTCCCTCATGTAAAGATAAAAATAAGTCAAAAGAAATTTAAAATGAAAAAGAACAAACATAAATGTATTATGAGTTAAGATGGAAACCTACATGGATATCAACCAGCAACTTCTGATCAATTGTAGAATAAGGAGGTGATGACTGGGACCTTCTCCTAGTCACTGGACTCTCGTCCTTGGAAGATTCTGTGGAATGTCAAAAAGGCATTAGTAACAGTGGTGGTCATAGCAATTGCCTTCATTTTTATAGTCTACCAGTTCTATCTCTCAGTATTTTTCAAGTAACTTTTCATTCAGAAAATATCACCTGATAAATTCTTATGAGGCCAGGATTCTTTGTTCTGTTTTAAGTGACAGAGACAGGCTCAAGGTTTGTATTGCCTGTAGAACTACATGGCTATTCTTTATTTCCTGTTTATTTAATTTTTTGAGATGACACTGGTTAACAAAATTATACAGCTACATGGCTATTCTGTTTTCAATATTAAGGCTACACTAGCTAAGCATTTCTATCTGTGTAAGAAGGTACACAGTAAGACTGGTAGACAGATAGTTCTATTAAGAGAAATAATATATTAAAAACAGGAAGAGCGGGGTGGTATCACTGGCCTACCATAATAACCAGTACAAAAAGAGCCCAACAGTATATTAGAAGATGATAGATTAGACAAAACTCTCAAGAAGAGAGTTGACTACAATCATTATCATGCCATTTCCACTAAAGGATATAGCCATAAGTATTTCTATATAGGTCAGAAGTGAACAACTGAAAAAAGACAAAACTTAGCCCTTAAAGCTGGGAACCTTTCTATAGTGGTGCTGTGCAATAGAACTTTCTTTAGCAATAGTAATGTTCTGTATCTGTACTGTCCTATACAGTAGCCATTAGGCACACATGACTATTGAGCATTTGAAATATGGACAGTGTGCCTGTGGGGTTGACTTTTAAATATAATTTTCTTTTCATTTTAGTTTTAATTTTAACAGCCACATGTAATTAGTTGCTATGGCAATGCACAGCTCAAATTTAGTGTAAATATTTCTATTTAAAATGCAAATTTATCTGGATTGGAAGTCTGGATTTTTGAGATGAAGATTTGTGGTATAGTAATTAACACCTGTGATTTAAATCCAGTGGGAGTATGGGTGAGTATACTTTGAAAAAGCTTCACTAAGGGGACACTCAGGTCCCTGTTTATTGCTTTTGTGCACTTAATTTTAAAGATAAATAGTACTATCCCACTTTTATTTTCAGCATTGGTATATATAGCCAAAGTATTGGCACTACAACTCCAGAAAACAAGTATTTGCATACACTGGTATCTTTTGAGAATATTATGCTGAACACACCCTAAAATTTGTGTCTCCATCTTCTGATACAGTTTTATATTTGCAGTTTCTTATCTTTCTGCAGGAAACCATTTTCTCTCAAGTCTCTTGGTGTGTTATTAGGCTAACTAGGAATATTAGGCAAGTGTTTGAGATTTTGAGGAAAATTTATAGTATGTGCTCTCCTTTCCTACATGTTGAAGTATGCTATCCCATGGGAACTTAAAATGTTCTATATAGCACACACAATAAAATAATAGAATTTTAGAGCTGAAAAGAACTTTAGCTATTATCTACACAGTTGCTATCCATTCCCTTCTCCCACTAATCAAGGTTCAGACTGCTTTGGGGCTAAATGAAGGATTTCCTTATTTCAAAATAGGTGGTAGGAATAAACACATACAACTACTTCATCTAATATTTCCATATACTAAAGATAGCCTATAAAATTAAGCTTATTGTAGAGGCGTCTCCCAAGTGCCTTTCCCATATATTTCACATATATTATAGAAACTAAAGTAGACACACTCCATCTCCCTAGACACATCCATAGCTACTACTCAACTGAAAGAAGAGACTTTTGAAAAATCAATTTTCATTTCTAATTATGTCACCATCAAACACCCAATTGCCAAATCCAATGGCCTCCTGGTCTTAATCCTACTTGGACTCCATGACACTTTCAATTAATTTCTTGTTGAAATAATTTCTTGACTTCTGCAATATAAATTGTGAATCATTAGCTGTGTTTTTACAGTTTGTGCTTCGAATCACCTGATGTTGCTAAGCAATTTTGAGGATTTTGCAAACTCCTTTGTCTGGTGTCAATGGGCTTCTGAACTTGTTCCAAAAGAGACCACTGAGGAACACTAATGAAAAGACAGAAAAGTATGTGTCATGTCCTAATATGTACAACTCAATATTATGGCCAACAAAAAGTTTTATTTAAGTATATGGGCATATACCAAACTGGGAAGAAGTAGAACTTAAGTAATATTTTCCAATTTCCACTTTCCCCCAAACATGCTATTTTATCTTTAACAAAGAAACAATTTCCAAAATATAAAAAAGTGTTCCAATATAGTCATGTGTTTCTTCCACATATAATATTTGCTTCTAAAAATTCCTATAAAGTTTCTTTAAGCAAGTATTCAGACATTAATAAAGTAATACAGCAATAAACATAACTTTATAGTGTACAGTATGTGAGGATTTCAACATGGTAAAAAGGTAATATATGCATATTTTAATATAAAATATTCCACTATTATCACAATTTTTAATGTCCACTTCCAGATATAGATGATAGATAGATAGATAGATAGATAGATAGACAGATGGACACAGATAGAACACTTAAATTTTTACTATTCAAATTCAGAGAGTATTTAGAAAGATTTTTGGAATGAATGCTGCTAAATTTTATAGTTGCTTTGGAATTTCTGCATAGGAAGGACTATAGTTATTAATTTAAGATTGAGACAGACAAATTTTTCTATGAACCAAAATTTCAGGAAAGACTCAACTTTCATTTAAGTCAATTTTATAAATTTAACCAAACTTAAAGTTAATACATTTGTTATTCATAATTTCAAAAATTATTTTGTCACATGATCAACCAATTCCAGTTTAACAGAAGTAACAATTATATATACATATACATATATACATATATACATATATACATATATATATATATATATATAATTTCATTAAAGTCATACCCCATGATACTAAAAACAGATACACAAAACTAAAGTGGTTTCTTCCCCTCTTTGTGGCCAGAAGGACCATGACAATCCATTCATTGAATACAGAGAAAGAGAAAGTTCCCAATCTAGGTTTCAAATTTTCCAAGATTTCTATGCATAAAATCTAAGGACATAAATATATGGACTTTTAAAGTATAATATGGTAGGAATATAATGCTATATACTATCAACCATATGCCATCTGGTCATGCTGTCCAGTATCTTGAATATAGTCAGTGCTCAATATTTACTGAATGACTGAGTGAATGAATATAGGCTAAGTTGTACCCATAAATTGGGATTGGAGGGGGTATGGTTTTCAAGGTAAATTTTCATTTAAGTGTAGTTCCAAATATAACACATTGCACACAACATCTAAAATATAAAACATGAACTTTGAAAATTATTGAAATTTCACCAATATTACAGAGATAAGAATTACAGTGACTGGTATAAACTATCACTGATATAATGTTGAGTTTTAGATTTGATTTTCCCTATAGGTCATTTCAGGCTTGCACATTCTGTGTCATTAGCTTCTGAGGTTAGGGATAATTTATGTGTACAGGTATGTTTTATCATGTAGTACATAATAAAACTAGAGGCCCGGTGCATAAAATTCATGCACAGGGGTGTGTGTCCCTCAGCCGGGCCTAAACGGGCAGTCGGACATCCCTCTCACAATCCAGGACTGCTGGCTCCCAACTGCTCACCTGCCTGCCTTCCTGATAGCCCCTAACCGCTTCTGCCTGCCAGCCTGATCACCCCCTAACCACTCCCCTGCCAGCCTAATTGATGCCTAACTGCTCCCCTGCCAGCCTGTTTGCCCCTAACTGCCCTCCCCTGCAGGCCTGATCACCCATAACTGCCCTCCCCTGCAGGCCTGGTCCCCCACAACTGCTCTCCCCTGCAGGCCTGGGTCCCGCCCAACTGCCCTTCCCTGCTGGCCCAGTTTCCCCCAACTTCCCTCCTCTGCTGGCCTGGTCACCCCTAATTGCCCTCCCTTGCAGGCTTGATCACCCCAAACTGCCCTCCCTTGCAGACCTGGTCCCTCCCAACTGCCCTCCCCTGCTGGCCATCTTGTGGTGGCCATCTTGTGTCCACATGGGGGCAGGATCTTTGACCACATGGGGGCAGCCATCTTGTGTGTTGGAGTGATGGTCAAGCTGCATATTATTCTTTTATTAGATAGGATAGAGGCCTGGTGCATGGGTGGGGGCCAGCTGGTTTGCCCTGAAGGGTGTTCCGGATCAGGGTGGGGGTTCCCTTGGGGTGTGGGGTGGCCTGGGTGAGGGGCCTGTGGTGGTTTGCAGGCCAGCCACAACCCCCAGTGACCCAAGTGGAGGCCCTGGTATCTGGGATTTATTTATCTTCTATAATTGAAACTTTGTAGCCTTGAGCGGAGCCAAGCCTCCTGCTTGCTCGGTGGCCGCAGCCATTTTTGTTGGGATTTATTTATCTTCTTTAATTGAAACTTTGTAGCCTTGAGCGGAGGCCAAGGCAGGCCAGGGCTGCAGAAGCTTGGCTTCCTCCATCGCTGGGGGCAACTCAAGCCTCCTGCTCTCTCCAGCTCTGTGGCTGCCTCCATTTTTGTTGGGATTTATTTATCTTCTATAATTTAAACTTTGTAGCCTTGAGTGGAGTTCAGGCCCAGCCAGGGTGCTCGGAAAGCTTGGCTTCCTCCATTGCCGGGGAAACCCAAGCCTCCTGCTCTCTCTGTGGCTGCAGCCATCTTGGTTGGGTTAATTTGCATACTCGCTTCTGATTGGCTGGTGGGTGTGGTTTGTGGGTGTAGCGGAGTTATGGTCAATTTGCATATTACTCTTTTATTAGATAGGTTTTGTAATTGAAGTACATGATACAAATGAAATTATACTTGTTTTTATTGTAAATTACCAATTGAAAGCTGTCAAAGAATTCATTGTTGTTACTTTTATTAAATTGGGGATCTTACCAGCTATCAAACTAAATGACACTGAGACTGCATATATCTAAATGTGAAATATCTAGCTAATTGATCATTGAAATTAAGGTTTTAAATATGGGCCATTGATGATGATGTTATTGATATTTTAGTTTTAACTTAACACAGACCTTAGTGTCAAATAGATAAGCTTTAATTATCCATGTGATAGTAAATAGTGAGTAAAAATATCAGAGACACATACCTTGAAGAGAACATGACATGGTGTGCATGATCCTGGTTATAAGGCACAGAAGTACATTTTTCTTGGACCTTAAAGACACAATGCAATACTTTGATAGAATTCTCCATCACAAATACTTTTGAGTTTAATTTATGGAAAAATACCTTTCTTCATAGAGATATTTTCTTAAAAATCCAACTTATAAAATCCAATTTTTATAAATATATTGTATTTTCATAATCTATACTAATAAAGAGCTAATATGCTAATGAGTGGGACACCATAACAGGTAATGACCAGGTCATTAGCATATTAGCTGGGGCGTTGTTCTGGAGACAGGGCGGAAGTGGGGAGGTGCCCAGAGGAGCTGGGGAGGGCAGGGGTGAGAGCCCATAGCGCCCCCCTCACCAGTCCTTCACCACCCACTGCTCGGACTCTGAGTGCCCTGCAGCCCACCTGCCAGGGGAAGGAGCACAGTGCAGCAGGCGGGAGGCTTCCACACTCTCCTCTGCTGCCATCACAGGGTGGAGCCACAGTGTTGCTCCACAGACAGGGCAGAAGAACAAGGTGCCCAGAGAAGGCAGGACCAGCCCGAGGTGACTGGAGGGACTGAGGCCAGGGCTTGAAGCAGCCAGAGAAGACCAGAGGGTTTGGGGGCTGGGCCAGGTGCACTGGAGCTCTGCGTGGACAGGTTCGGGTGTCAAAGCAGGGCTGCAGGTTGGTGGGTGGCACCATGCAATATCACGGGCTGAGCTCCTAGTTACTTATAACATTAGAACTGCTTAACAATAATTTCTGATAATAGCTCTTAATTTAATATGATAACAGATTCTGGAGATCATATAACCAAACACCCTGATTTTGTTATTGAGAAATCTGTAGCCCAAAGAGGGAAAATGACTTTTTAAAGAATTTTATATCAACTCAATATGTATTATCAGAATCTAAGTCTTCTAACGGCTAATGTAATGTTCTTTCTATGTTTTCATATTAGTTTTTATATTAAACTCGCACTCAGAATTTAAGTTCAAAGTTCTCACTCACTCACCCTTTTACACCAACCTTAGATTTTCAAAAGGTGTCACACACATGCGCACTCACACACACACACACAAACATCATTAAAATCTGAGCCAAAACTGTCCCATTTTTTAAAAAGTGTTTTTCCATTTATAGTTTTACTGAAATGACAGTATTCCAAATACTTTCTTCAATTCTAAATAAATTCATTTGAATTGTATTACTTAAACATTCATCGAACACAGCAAAACACCCAGAGAAAAAAAAAGGATATGTAATATGCCAGCTTCCATCAGTGGGGCAGATTTACTTTCTACCAACATTGGTAGATAGGCCATGGAGTGCTGCCTTGCCTCATTTTTTTTCCTTCACCATTTTACATTCTCACCAACAAGATATAAAGTTTACAGTTAGTTCACCTTCTCACCAACACTTGCTATTTTTGTCTTTATAGCCATCTTAGTGGATGTTAGATAATACCTTGTAGTAATTATTGTGGTTTTGAGTTGCATTTCCTTAATGATAAATGTTTCTGAACATCTTTTTATCTATTTACTAGAGTCCCAGTGCATGAAATTCATGCACTGGGGGGGGTTTGTCCCTCAGCCCAGCCTGCACCCTCTCCAATCAGGGACCCCTCTGGGGATGTCTGACTGCTGGCACTCAGACATCCCTCTCACAATCCAGGATTGCTGGCTCCCAACTGCTCGCCTGCCTACCTGCCTGATTGCCCCATAACCACTCCCTGCTGGCCTGATTGATGCCTAACTGGTCCCCTGCTAGCCTGGTAACCCCCAACTGCCCTCCCCTGATGGCCCAGTCGCCCCCAACTTCCCTCCCCTGCCGGCCTGGTCACCCCTAACTGCCCTCCCCTGCAGGACAGGTCCCCACAACTGCCCTCCCCTGCAGGCCTGGTCCCCCCCAACTGCCCTCCCTTGAAGGCCCAGTTGCCCCCAACTGCTCTTGCCTGCTGGCCCAATCGCCCCCAACTACCCTCCCCTTCCGGCCATCTTGTGGTGGCCATCTTTGACCACATGAGGGCAGCCATCTTGTGCGAGGGCATGAGTGTCAATTTGCATATTACCTCTTTATTATATAGGATTGGCTATTTGGGTATCTTTGGAGAAATGTTTGCCAAAACATTTGCCTTAATAATGAGATTTTTGCCACATCATAAGACTTACTCTAAGACCATTGCTACAGAATGCCATATTTACTAGCTATTTAGGGTATAATCTGCACTCTGTAAATCAGAAAATTCTGAGGTTTCCAAGGTTTATAAGGAACTATGGTGATGCCTCTTGCATTTTGTTTGGTCTGCAAGTATGTGATCAAGAAATTCAAACTGCATTAGGGAGCTATTTCTCTACTCTTTCCTTATTTCTCATTAGTGTTCATGTTCCTTGAATGCAATTGACATTAACATTTTGGATTTATTTTTAAAAGCTTCTATCATCTAATACCAAGTACAAACTGAATAGAATTCTTTATAAAAGTCAATTGATTTAATTTTATTTGAACCCTTTAACAAATGGAGCTTGGTACTGCCAAATTAGGGCTATAGAAGTAAACCACACAAGTATTTAAATATATATATATATATATATATATATATATATATATATATATATATATATATATTTATTGTTGACAGTATTACAGATGTCTCCCATCCCACCCCTTTACTCCACACTGCCCAGCCCCTACCCACTGCCCAGGTCTTCAGCACCCTATTATCCGTGTCCATGGGCTATGTATATCCTATATAATAAAAAGCTAATATGCAAATAGACCAAATGGCGGAAGAACCGAACAACCAATTGAACAACCAGTAGCTATGACGTGCTCTGACCACCAGGGGGCATGTGTGGAATATGGCAGGTGTCGGCAGCAGGCGGCAGAGCACAGAACATGGCCAGTATTGGCTGCGGTGGGATGGTGGAGCAGGTGAGCAGGGGTGTCAGACCAAGGTGGGGTGCTGGTCGCTGTCATTAGGGCAAGCTTCTGGTGGTTACGGAAAATTCTTTGCTCCCGTGTTCCACCCGGCACTTGTACCTTCAGCCAGTGTCAGCCCTGCTCACACCCGCTGCTGGCACTGGAGCTGCCACTCACACTGGCTTCCAGCCCCTGGAGCCCGGCATCAGTCCCGATTGTTCAGCACTTTCAGCTGGTGCAAACAGCAGCTGCCAGCCCCGATCGCCCCTCAGGGCTTTCCACCTCCCCCTGCTCCTAAGGGGTAATCGGGCCAGCAGCCGCCTCTCACACCCACTGCCAGCGATGGCCCTGCTCGCACCCGCTGCCAGCACTGGAGCCACTGCTCGCATTCACTGCAGGTGCTGGCCCCACTTGCACCCGCAGCTGGCACCTGAGCCACCACTCACACCAGCTGCCAGTGCCCGGTGCCAGTCCAGATCGCTCAGCGCCAACAGGTGCGAGCAGAGGCTACCAGCCCTGATTGCCCCTGAGGGCTGCTCCACCTCCCCCTGCTCCTGAGGGGCAATTGGGGCTGCAGTGATTGCTCACAACCACCGATGGCACCGGCCCCACTTGCACCTGCTGCTGGTGCCAGCCCCAATTGCACAATGCTGTCAGCATCGGTGGGTGTGATCAGGGCCAGCACTGTCAGCACCTGGGAGCGGCAATGGAAACAGGGCTGCCGGCAGACAGGGAACTGGGGGCCACAGTGGGAGGGGCCTGGCAGGGGCATGGAAGATGGACCAAGACCCACCCCTGTGCCGACCGCAGCCTCGTGGCACACAGTTCCTTTCAAGGTGCACAAATTCATGCACTGGGCCCCTAGTAAGTATTATAAGTTCTTTGGTTTATCTCTCCTTGTTCCCCCACCCAAACATCAAGGTATGTCAGTTTATTCCATGCCTCCATGCTTCAGGTCTTATTTTGTTGGTCATTTCATTTTGTTCATTAGATTCCACATATAAGTGAGATCATGTGTTATTTATTTGTCCTCCTTAGATTGACTTATTTCATTTAGTATAATAGTCTCCAGGTCAAGCCAGGCTGTCCCAAAAGGTAAGAAATCCCTGTTTTTTATAGATGCATAGTATTCCATTGTGTAAATATTCTCAAGGTTTTTTTTTTTTTTTTTTTATCTAGTCATATACTAATGAGCATTCAGGCTGTTTTGAAATCTTAGCTATTGTAAATAATGCTGCTATGAACATGGGGGTGCATATATTCTTTCTGATTGGTGTTTTGGGTTTTTAGGATATATTCCCAGAAGTGGGATTGCTGGGTCAAATGGCAGTTTCATTTTTCAGTTTTTGAGGAAACTCCATATTGTTTTCCATAGTGGCTGCACCAGTCTGCATTCCCACCAGCCGTGTACTAGTGAGCCCTTTTCTCCATATCCTCACCAGCACTTGTTGTTTGTTAATTTATTGATGATAGCCATTCTGATAGGTGTGAGATGGTACCGCATTGTGGTTTTTATTTGCATTTCTTTGATGATTAGTGACTTTGAGCATTTTTCCATATGTCTCTTGGCCATTTGTATGACCTCTTTGGAGAAGTGTCTATTCAGGTCCCCTGCTCATTTTTTAATTGGATTTTTTGTCTTCCTTTTGCTGAGTTGTATGAGTACTCTGTATGTTTTGGAGATTAACCCCTTACCAGATATATCATTGGCAAATATGTTCTCCCTTACAGTGGGCTCCCTTTTTCATTTTTAAGGTGGTTTCTTTTGTGGTGAAGAAATCTTTATTTTGATGTAGTCCCATTTATTTATTTTTTTCCTTTGTTTATCTTGCCCAAGGAGATGTATTGGCAAATATTCTGCTACGTGAGATGTCTGAGATTTTACTGCCTATGTTTTCCTCTAGGGTTTTTATGGTTTCATGGCTTAAATTTAAGTATTTTATCAATTTTGAGCTTATTATTGTGTATGGTGTAAGTTGGTGGTCTTGTTTAATCTTTTTGCATCTATCTGTCCAATTTTCCCCATACCATTTGTTGAAAATACTGTCTTTACTCCATTGTATGTTCTTGTATCCTTTGTCAAATATTAATTGACCATAATGGTGTGGGTCAATTTCTGGGGTCTCTGTTCTGTTCCATTGATCTATAAGCTTGTTCTTGTGCCAGTACCAGGCTGTTTTGATTACAATGGTTTCATAGTATAATTTGATATCCAGTATTGTGATACCTCCAACTTTGTTCTTCTTTCTTAAGATTGCTGCAGCTATTCAGGGTCTTTTATGATTCCATATAAATTTATGGATTATTTGTTCTAGTTCTGTGAAGTATGCCATTGGTAATTTAATAGGGATTGCATTGAGTCTATAGATTGTTTTGGGTAGTATGGACATTTTAATGATGTTAGTTCTTTCAATCCATGAACATGGCATATGCTTCCATTTGTTTGTATCATCCTTTATTTCTTTTTTCAATGTGCTATAGTTTTCCAAGTACAGGTCTTTTACCTCCTTGGCTAAGTTTATTCTTATGTATCTTTTTTTGTTTTTGCAATGATAAATGGGATTGTCTGTTTAGTATCTCTTTCTGAGAATTCATTGTTGGTGTATAAAAGTGCATTCAATTTCAGAATGTTGATTTTGTGTCCTGCCAACTTGCTGAATTAATTTATTAAGTCTAGTAGTTTCCTGGTGAGTCTTTAGGGTTTTCTATATACAATATCATGTCATCTGCAAATAATGACAGGTTTACTTCCTCCTTTCCAATTTGGATACCCTTTATTTATTCTTCTTGCTTGATTGCTATGGCTAGGACTTCCATTACTATGTTGAATAAGAGTGGTGAAAGTAGACATCCTTGTGTTGTTCCTGTTCCTAAGGGAAATTCTTTTAATTTTTGCCCATTGAGTAGTATGTTGGCTGTAGGTTTGTCATATATGGCCTCTATTCCCACTTTGCTTAGAGTTTTTATCAAAAAAAGGGTGCTCGATTTTGTTGAATGTTTTTTCTGCATCTATTGATATGATCATGTGATTTTTATCTTTCATTTTGTTTGTGTGATGCATCACATTTATTTATTTGTAAATATTGTACCAGCCTTGCATCCCCAGAATAAATCTTACTTGATCATGGTGTATGGTCTTTTTAATATATTGCTGGATCCAATTTGCTAATATTTTGTTGAGGATTTTAGCATCTGTGTTCATCAGGGATATTGGCCTGTAATTTTCTTCCTTTGTAGTGTCTTTATTTAATTTAGTTTTATATCACTGTGTTTATACTAAAAACAGTTTTTAGCTACTCCCCCAAAATAGGCAATTTTGATATTCAACAAGGCAGTCAGACTAGATTCTTTAGAATGGAAAATTCAAGTGTTACAATGTGAAAAAAATCTGGCATTTTCATTCTGATAAAAACCATTCTATAGTTTCCAGAAACTGTCTTAACCTTACTAAACTATTTTTTTCTCTGTGTACTAACTTACCAAGTTTGTCTTTTCACTACCACAGACAGATAGGAAATAAAAAAAAATGTCAATTGTTCACATGTTTTGCTAATGAGTTTTTCCAAATACAACCACATATCTGGCAGTATGCAGAATAAGCATCTGACTAACTTTTTCCACACTCAATTCTGATAGCTTGCATCATATTGACCCAGGATAGGCCCCTTGATTCATGAATCTGATTTCAGAGAGTTTATTGACACTAGTAAACCAGAGGCCAAAATTAAGTAGAAGAGATAAAGGCCAAAAATAATAAAGGTTAATGTTTAATATGAATTGGTTATACTTGATCTTAAAAAATGGGAGAAGATAATGATTAGTAGGAATAGTATATACTAAGACAAACCAATCAGACACAGCTCATTATATTTCTTTCCTTCGGTATCATATTATAGGTAATAATTATTATCTGAGATTAAGAGTAAAATCAGCATTTTATAAGGTATAGAGGGAGCTATATTGCTGCTTGTAACTAAATAGTACAATCCAGCTTATGTTTCTTCTGCCTGTGTTTAGTTAATATTTATAAAACAACTAGAGGCCCAGTGCATGAAATTCGTGCACTGGGGAGGGGGGTGTCCCTCAGCCCAGCCTGCACCCTCTCCAATCTGAGACATCCCTCTCACAATCCAGGACTGTGGCTCCCAACTGCTCGCCTGCATACCTTCCTGATTGCCCCTAACTGCTTCTGCCTGCCAGCCTGATCACCCCCTAACCACTCCCCTGCCAGCCTGATTGATGCCTAACTGCTCCCCTGCCAGACTGTTTTCCCCTAACTGCCCTCCCCTGGAGGCCTGGTCACCCCTAACTGCCCTCCCCTGGAGGCCTGGTCACCCCTAACTGCTCTGCCCTGCAGGCCTGGGTCCCTCCCAACTGCCTTTCCCTGCAGGCCTGGTCTCCCCCAATTTCCCTCCTCTGCCGGCTTGGTCACCCCTAACTGCCCTCCCCTGCAGGCTTGATTGCTCCCAACTGCCCTCCCTTGCAGGCCTGGACCCTCCCAACTGCCCTCCCCTGCTGGCCTTATCGCCCACAACTGCCCTCCCTTGCAGGCCTGGTCTCTCCCAACTGCCCTCCCCTGCTGGCCATCTTGTGGTGGCCATCTTGTGTCCACATGGGGCAGGATCTTTGACCACATGGGGGCAGCCATCTTGTGTGTTGGAGTGATGGTCAATCTGCATATTACTCTTTTATTAGATAGGATAGAGGCCTGGTGCATGGGTGGGGACCAGCTGGTTTGCCCTGAAGGATGTCCCAGATCAGGGTGGGGGTTCCCTTGGGGCGTGGGGCGGCCTGGGCGAGGGGCCTGTGGTGGTTTGCAGGCCAGCCACGCCCCCTGGTGACCCAAGCGGAGGCCCTGGTATCTGGGGTTTATTTATCTTCTACAATTGAAACTTTGTAGCCTGGAGCAGAGCCAAGCCTTCTGCTTGCTCCGTGGCGGAAGCCATTTCTATTGGGATTTATGTATATTCTATAATTGAAACTTTGTAGCCTTAAGCGGAGGCCTGGGCTGGCCAGGGTGTGCAGAAAGCTTGGCTTCCTTCATCGCCGGGGGCAACCCTAGCCTCCTGCTCTTTCCAGCTCCATGGCTGCCGCCATTTCTGTTTGGGTTTATGTATCTTCTATCATTGAAACTTTGTAGCCTTGAGTGGAGGCCTAGGCCAGCAAGGGCAGGCGGAAAGCTTGGCTTCCTCCATCGCCAGGGAAACCCAAGCCTCCATCCTGCTCTCTGTGGCTGTAGCCATCTTGGTTGGGTTTATTTGCATATTCGCTTCTAATTGGCTGGTGGGTGTGGCTGGTGGGCATGGCTGGTAGGTATTGTGGAGCGATGGTTAATTTGCATATTACTCTTTTATTAGATAGGATACTCACTTCAGAGGACTCTTAGTATCAGAAAAAACAACATATTTAAAAAGGATAATTGAATAGTAGACTATTGTGAAGCATTCTGAATGAATAAATGTATTAATCTGGGGCCTTTGTGGTGATTAAGAACAACAATGAAACTTACGGCCCACTATCAGTAAGGCAAGAAGTTTTGAGTTTTCACCCATCCACCTAATGATCCTTAGTAACCAAGAAATTTATAGATGGCTAGCTGTTAGAAATGTTGATACAATTTTGTCTGCACATGAATTTAAATTGCAATTTGAGCCTCAGCAATACCATGTGCTATACAGCTATTAATATAGCTGCAAAAACAAAAGCCAACCCGGACACCAGGAGTTAATTATTCCCCAAAGGGTAAGAAAATAAACCACAAATTAGATGAACCGGACCTTGTCATAAGCTACAATCCAGAACAGAGATGATCAAGAAAAAAGATATGTACAGCTGGGTGAGAAGGGTGAAGGGATTAAGCCAAGGAAAAAATGAAAGACTCATGGACACAGACGACAATATGGTGATTACCACTGGAAAGAGGGGTGGAGGAGGTAGATGAAGGGGGTGGTAAAGGGAGGATAAATGGTGATAAAAGGAGATTTAACTTGAGGTAGTGAACATACGATATAATATGCAGATAATGTATTGTGGGATTGTATACCTGAAACATGTATAAATTTATTAACCAATATTGCCCTAATAAATTCATTAAAAAAGAAAACAGAAAGAAAAATTAAATTATTTTATTTTTAAAAAAGAGATCCTGAGACTGAAGACTTTAAGAACCACTGTTTTAGGCACTTATTCATGGCAATTATCAATGTTATAACCTGAACAATCAAATTTTATAGGCAGTATTTTTACTTAAAAGAATGACTGACAAGACAAACTATGATTATTCAACTTGGATATGTAGCAGGCATTTTATTTAAAACTAGAGGCCTGGTGCACAAAATTCGTGTAAGGGGGGTTCCCCTCAGCCCAGTCTGCACCTTCTCCAATCCGGCATCAGGATCAGGCCTAAATCGGCAGTCGGACATCCCTCTCACAATCCTGGACCACTGGCTCCTAACTGCTCACCTGCCTGTCTGCCTGATAGCCCCTACCTGCCCCCGCTGCTGGCCTGGTTGCCCCTTACTGTCCCCCCCCCCGCTGGCCTGGTCACCCCCAACTGCCCCCCTGTGGGCCTGGTCACCCCACACAGCCTGCTGTTCAGTTATTTGGTCACCCCTCACTGACCCCCCTGCTAACCTGGTCGTCCCACGCAGCCTGTTGCTCGGTCATTTGGTTGCCCCTCACTAACCCCCCTGCCAGTCTAGTCACCCCATGCAGCCTGTTCGGTTGTCCATTTGCATTCGGTTGCGATGGTTGCTTAGGCATATATATATATATATACACACACACAAACACAGAGTGGCCAGATTATTATGATCTCTGAATACATAATAATCTGGCCACTCAGTATATATATATATATATATATATATATATATATATATATATATATTTTAGAGATCCGGTGCATGAATTCGTGCATGGGTGGGGTCCGGCCAGCCTGGCCATGGGGAGGAAAGATGGGGTGTTGGCCGGCCTGCCTGCTGGTCAAAATCCTGGTCAAGGGGACAATTTGCATATTAGCCTTTTATTATATAGGGTATATACTGAGTGGCCAGATTATTATGCGTTCAGAGATCATAATAATCTGGCGACTCAGTGTGTGTGTGTGTGTGTGTGTGTGTGTGTGTGTGTATGTGTGTATATATATATATATATATATATATATATACATATATATATATATATATATATATATATATATATATGAAATAAGCCTGTCGACTCAAGGAAAAACAACTACTGTTATTTGTTAGCAATGATAAAATTGAGCATTCAATGAAAAATAAAAATGTAAACTAGTATCTGTCGTCATGCATTTTACAACTTATCAACACCTAATAACACTTATGAAAGTGATGGTGATACTAACAAATGCTGTGTTTTGATGTTGTATAATAAAATATAATGTGCAAACATTTGGGAAGACCTACATAAATAGTGAACCAATATTTTCCAACTGAACAATACATGTTACAAAATCCTACATGAATAAAACATCTATTCATAGTACATAAGAGATCAATAGATTTTAATGTTACCAAATATACAAAATTTAATTAATATGGTTTTAAATTCTACTTTTCCAATGTTTGTGTATTATCAAAGAATATCCACAATTATATGAAAAAGCTATAAAATTTTCCCTTTCAAACAACCTTTATGTGAGAAATCAGATTTTATTCATATACTTTGACCTAAACAACATATTTTTTAATAAAAATTGTTTCTTAGTTTTATTTTTAAATAAATTAATAAATATTTTAACTTTTGTTTTAATTTCTAATACATTAAATATTGAATGTCACAAATCACATACACAAAAGTTTTTTGGGGTCTGAAATTTTTTAAGAGTATAAAAAGATCCTGAGTCCAAAACATTTAAGAACCACAGTTCCAGGCACTTATTAATGTCATATCAGCTAATATTGAGAAATTTACCTCATTTCCTTTAGGATTTGGTATGTATGGCTGCAATGGTTCTATTTGGGCTTCAGCTTGAATTGAATGAAATACTTCATCATTGTCTGATGATTCATCTTCTTTGTCCTTTTGAAATAAAAGGAAAATAATTATTTTAATTGCTGTTAAAATGAAAATTATAGGAACAACTCCATCATCCTGATTCATAATATAAATTAATCATTTGCCAATATTAAAATTGATTTAAACCAGTAGCTTATACTAGTTTTTGGCTCTGTGTCTCTTTCAGAATCTAAGGAATGCTACAGATTATCCATAGAAAACGGTATACAGACACACATCTCTATATATTTTCAGGAGGACCATTGACCACTTTCAGCTCACCTATTAGATCCAGATTAAGAGTCTGTAGATTTGCAAAGATGTATGTATCCTTATCTTCTTTGCACCATTATTCACAGTGGCCAAGACATGGAGACAACCAAAGTGGCCTTTGATAGATGATTGGATAAAGAAGATGAGGTACATACACCGAGTGGCCAGATTATTATGATCTCTGAACGCATAATAATCTGGCCACTCAGTATATATATATTAAAGGCCCGGTGCATGAATTCATGCATGGGTGGGGTCCAGCCAGCCTGGCCAGGGGGAGGGGACATGGGCAGTTGGCCAGCCTGCCTGCTGGTCAAAATCCTGGTCAAGGGGACAATTTGCATATTAGCCTTTTATTATATAGGCTATACACTGAGTGGCCAGATTATTATGTGTTCAGAGATCATAATAATCTGGCCACTCAGTGTATATACAATGGAATACTGTTCAGTCATAAGGAAAGATGAAATATTGCCATTTGTTACAAGATGGTTGGGACTTGATAATATTATGCTAAGCAAAGTAAGTCAGTAAAAAAAAAGTTAAGAATCATATGATTTCACTCATATGTGAGATATAAAATTGAAACTCATAGACACAGACAATAGCATGGTGGTTACCAGAGGGAAAGTTGTTGGGGGTGAGTAAAGGGTAAAGGGAGCTAGATATATGGTAACGGAAGATGATTCAACTGTGCACTGGTGGTGAGCACACAATGCAATATACAGATCATGTATCATAGAAATGTATACTTGAAATCTATATAATCCTATTAACCAATGTTGCCCCAATAAATTAAAAAAAATATCTGGTTTCAAGCTTAACTCATAACCCCAAACTGTCATGTTTTGTATGCATTTATAAGTGTAAAGTGTGGTCTTCTTGTGCAACAGAAGTTCTGAAATACAGCAGTGCAAATATTTTTCCTTAATTGAGCCCTGGGACTTTATAAAAGTTTCTGTTTCCCCATTTAAGCCAGTCAATATTATTTCTTCTATTCAAACAGAGTAATAAAAATGTGTTTTCTTTGCTTCTGGTGAGTTGAAGCACTTACATATGTCTCTGAGTGCTAATACATTTTCAGGTATTTCAAAAGACCTATGACTTTGACTACAGTATCAATAATGTACACATAAAGATAGGAATGCCCGTACAAGATCATAGGCTCATGAGATTAGTAACTGTTACCTATTAATTTTTTCTTTCATTTTTAGAGTGGTTTCTCCCATATATATTTAAAACATTATATTACAATAAATATGTGCATGGTACTAATACTAAGAGTTTTGCAAGGATGCATAAAAGTTTTTTTTTCACAAATGTGAAACCCATTAGATTCAGTTGTTACTAGGGCTCATTGAGAATAGTCATGAGCATTTTATTTATTTTTGTTCGTTTGTTTTAAATTTATCTTTATTGTTGAAAGTATTACAGACGTCCCCTTCTCCCCAACCCCCATTGACCCCTTCTAGCCCACTTCCACCCTTTGCCCCAGGCCTTCATCACAGTATTGTCTGTGTCCATGGCTTATGCATATGTGCATATAAATTCATTAGTTAATCTATTCCCACCCCTACCCCCCAGCCTTCCCTCTGAGATTCAACAGTCTGTTCCATGCTTCTATGTCTCTGGATCTATTTAGTTCATCAGCTTATTTTGTTCTTTAGATTCCACATATGAATGAGATCATGTGATACTTGTGTTTAACTGGTCATTAGCATTTTAAATGCCCCAATTTCAGGACAAATATCACCATTCTGAACTCATATCTTCTCTTTACTATCTGGTTTCTTTTTCTCCCTATCTCCCATTTTGGGGGTATTAGATATCCATTTCCCCTTTTGGGTCTTTCTTCTCTTGCCGCTTTTAATTTTTTTCATGGTAAATATGTCAGGGAAATAACATTTGTTAAATTGGCTCATGGGCACAAAGCAAAAGACTCCCTTAACCAGACATTCAGACAATGTTCATTTTTAATTACTACATTAATTATTATTAGACGAGAGGCATGGTGCACGAAATTCATGCATGGGGGTGTGTATCCCTCAGCCCAGCCTGCACCCTCTCCAATCTGGGACCCCTCAAGGGATGTCCGACTGCCTGTTTAGGCCCAATCCAGGTAGGATCGGGCCTAAACGGGCAGTCGGACATCCCTCTCACAATCCAGGACTGCTGGCTCCCAAATGCTTGCCTGCTTGCCTTCCTGATTGCCCCTAACCGCTTCTGCCTGCCAGCCTGATCACCCCCTAACCACTCCCCTGCCAGCCTGATTGATGCCTAACTGCTCCCCTGCCAGCCTGATTGCCCCTAACTGCCCTCCCTTGCAGGCCTGGTTCCTCCCAACTGCCCTCCCCTGCTGGCCTCATCACCCACAACTGCCCTCCCTTGCAGACCTGGTCCCTCCCAACTGCCCTCCCCTGCTGGCCATCTTGTCGTGGCCATCTTGTGTCCACATGGGGGCAGCCATCTTTGACCACATGGGGGCAGCCATCTTGTGTGTTGGAGTGATGGTCAATTTGCAAATTACTCTTTTATTAGATAGGATAGAGGCCTGGTGCACGGGTGGGGGGTGGGGGCTAGCTGGTTTGCCCTGAAGGGTGTCCCGAATCAGGGTGGGGGTTCCCTTGGGGCGTGGGGTGGCCTGGGCGAGAGGCCTGTGGTGGTTTGCAGGCCAGCCACGCCCCCTGGTGACCCAAGCAGAAGCCCGGGTATCTGGGGTTTATTTATCTTCTATAATTGAAACTTTGTAGCCTTGAGTGGAGCCAAGCCTCCTGCTCACTCCGTGGCCACAGCCATTTTTGCTGGGATTTATTTATCTTCTATAATTGAAACTTTGTAGCAGAGGCCAAGGCAGGCCAGGGCTGCAGAAGTTTGGCTTCCTCCATTGCCAGGGGCAACTCAAGCCTCCTGCTCTCTCCAGCTCTGTGGCTGCTGCCATTTTTGTTGGGATTTATTTATTTTCTATAATTGAAACTTTTTAGCCTTGAGTGTAGGCCTGGTCCCCATTGCCGGGGAAACCCAAGCCTCCTGCTTGCTGCAGCTCCATGGCCGCAGCCTTTTTGGTTGCGTTAAGTTGCATACTCCCTCCTGATTGGCTGGTGGGCGTGGCTTGTGGGTGTAGTGGAGGTATGGTCAATTTGCATAGTACTCTTTTATTAGATAGGATTAAATGGGTTTTGATACCAGGGTTTAATTTAGGAACCTCACAATGATTTCTTTTATGTAAATACATGCTTTGAAGTATTAGAAAACAAATGATCTTCTAATCTTGTTGACCTCATTAATTTGCTTAGGAAGCTCACAAACCCTTCATTGTCAAATCAGATTTGTCACATTGAATTCATCAACTCTGGCCAAATTATATCCACTTATATTAGACAATTTTGAAAGAACAAAGTTTTTTGACTATTCCAAAATAAGGTAAAGAGTTTAAGATAATGTGTCCCACATTTTGAAAGAGTGCAGAGACAAATTTGCAATGTGTCATATTCGATGCAGCCACTTAATTAATTAATGATGTAAAATTGGTGGAAAATTAGGGAGATAAGTCATACATATGGTAACTGTATGCAAAATGCTTTAGAAACTGATTTTCCTTCTTGTTTTAAGCTTGAGTTAAACACCCTGAAGCACAAAAAATAGTGCAATTCACTTAAATGGTACAGTTAATCACTCCATGGAAAGAAAAAGCAAATAAACTAACTGAGACATTAGAGGAATGAAAAAAAAAAGTTTGAGGAATGAAACCAAATTTGTTTTTTTTTTAATTTGTTTTTGTTGTTTATTTTTAATACATAATATTGGAAAGCTTTTTAAAAATTTTTATTGAATTTACTGGGGTGATATTGGTTAATAAAAGTTATATAAGTATTGCAAAGTTTGAACTTTGAAAGTAATTTTAAAGTTCCAACTAATGCATAACCCATAAACACAGACAAAAGGGTGGTGTTGTTCAGAGGGAAGGAGGGATGAGGGCTGGGTGGAGGTGGGTAAGGGGTAGTGGGGATGGGGACATCTGTAATAGTGCCAACAATAAAAATAAAGTTAAAAAATATCCAACTAGTAATTTTAAATATGCATACGTATGATGTCTCTTTATTAGTTAAGGGAATAATAGGTAGTAAACTAATAATTAAAGTTATATTTCCACAGGGATATTAAGCAATTACCTGGATCATTCAAGCAAATTTTACTTTCTCAAATTAAGTGAAAATTATCTGGAAATTTCAGGATCATTTATTTGAAGCACAAACTATTTAGCTAATCTTCTCTGGGACACAGGAATATTTATTTCATTTGGTTTTACAGAGAGAAAACATAAGTGTGAGCTAGCATATTTTCTCTTCATATTTCACTAAGTAAAAATATTAAAATCTCTTACACTTGCAATTTGTCTCAATTCTTCCGTGTGTTGATTAAAGATATCTTCCCATCTGCGTTGGCGCCTTTGCCTGTAGGCTTCTAAATCTGAGAGCTCAAGCTCTTCAGGTCTCTGTGATAACTTTGCCCGGAACTTCTTTGGTGATAATCTTTTTGCTAGTGCTTGCCTTAGACTAGAAACCTTTGATTTTTTCTTCTTCTGTGCCTTTTCTGGTTGAAAGTAAAACATGTTTGATGACAGGTTTTCCATCAGGGTTTGCAGTGGACCAAGTGGCTTTGAGTTATGTGAGTTTGGTGCTCGAAGTAAGTTTCTTGATAGTCCCTCTATCAGTGCTTGAATTGAGCCAACGCCCTGTGGGGGCTCTAGTGCCCAGGCCTGTGCCTGATGTGACTCTTTGGTTTGTCCCTCTACTGGAATGAGCACCTGGGTATCCAAATGTAGTGGAAACAGCACATGGTGGTTCTGTGACAGTAGAGGCAAGAACACTTGGGCATGTACATGTAATGACTCTAGTTCCTCTGCCTCAGTCTCTGCCTGTGTAGGCTCAGCAGCCTGTTCCTGTACCTCTGGCTGTTCAGGTACCTGATTCTGCTCCAGTTGCTGTTCAGGTACCCGGTTCTGCCCTTGCTGTTGTCCAGGGGCTTGAACTTGCCTTTGTTGTTGTTCAGGTACCTGATTTTGCCCCTGAAATTCCTCTGGTACCCGGTCCAGATCCTGTGGCTCTTCTGATGCTTGGGGCTGAGCCTGAGCTTTCTGGTCTTTGGGTACCTGGGCCTGTAGCTGTAGAGACCTAGGTACCTTAACCTGAGCCTGTAGTGGCATGAGCATCCAGGCTGCCCTCCGTAGTTGGGGAGGTGCTTTAATCTGCATCTGTAGGGGCCTAGATGTTTTAGCCTTAATATGAGCCTGTAGTGGCATGAACACCTGAGCCGCCCCTTGTAGTCTCTGAGATGGCTGGGCTTGCCCCTGAAGAGATCTAGATGCATTGTTCTGAGCCTGTAGTGGCTTGAACACCCTGGCTGCTCCCTGTGGATGCTGAAGTGCCTGGACCTGTGGCTCTTCTCGATCAGGTAACCACCTTGGTTGAGAGGGTTCTCCATGCAGGACTCTAAGTGGTCTGCATCTACTGCTGGTTGGCAGTCTCAGAAGTTCATGGGTACAACAATGTCCTCTAGAAATAAACATACAAATGTTTGCCATACAATTAGAATTGTCAGTGGAGAGAAGCCATTCAGGGGAAATGTTTTTACTTTAAAAGATAAATATTTTCCGAACCAAAGATAGTTTTAGTAAATCTTTCTTGAATAATTCCTGTAATGTCCAAATTATTATTTGTATTACTAAATATACTTGAGTATTCTATTGTCAGATATTAAGGAATCTTTTAATAGTAATCAAACATTTTTTCAACATTTTCACATAAATATCTCTTGAAAATATAGATTTGTTTTTTTGTTGTATGAGAAAAGATTAAGTTTTTCTGAGTCAAATAAAACAGTATGGAAATCAACTGTCTTAAGTGAATTGCTAACATCAAATCCCATATGTAACTTGTCTAACATACCTGAATTTTCTTGTGGTGTACTGCTCCTTAATAGCTTCTTCTCTTTCAAAGATCAGAGGAATTCCTTTTTATTAAAGAAAAAAAGCATAACAATCAGCAGAGATTAATGTAATCCAGCTTATCCAACTTTCACCCTTTATTGCTCAGGATGTTGAGTGAATTTAAAAGGACAACAAGAAGGTAACCCTTCAAATCACATCTGGTTGGTTATGTAGCCAATATCCAGGTTCTTGGGTCTACTTTTATACTACAGTGCAGCTGTTCCATACAGACTAATTTCTCTGGTAATAGGAAAGAAAATTTAGCAATTTGCTACAATTCTAAAGAGAAAGAATTGAGAAAGACAAAGGGAGAAAAGAACAAGAGAAACTCTAGGTTGGTGAACATGGCTTATAGGTGTGTGCTCTAGATTTAAGGACTTGATAACTTGGACCCATACCTATTTTTGGTCCTTTCAAAGAGGATTGAAAATGAGGATAAAGATCTTAGGTCTTTTCAAGGAGAAGGTTAAAAATCTAAATTCTGGGTTTCATACTTAATGCATTGAAAAGTTCAGCTTTTTTCCTGTCAGCTGTGCTGAACTGAAATATAGACCCAAACAAATACGTTTGTTTTTTTAAAGCTATGTTAAAGTGTTTAGGGCAACTATATTTACACTGAGTGGCCAGATTATTATGATCTCTGAACACATAATCATCTGGCCACTCAGTGTATTTGTATGTCAAATTGGTACCAAAAGTATTCTAGACTTTTGCTGGAGATCAACCACCTATTTGCCCTGAGCTTTCTATCAGCCAGTGCAAAGGGGAAAACTGATCAGGTGCATGATTTATAGTATCTTTGATATCAAATAAATGAGGTACTCAAGAGAAGTACACTGAGTGGCCAGACTATTATGCATTCAGAGATCATAATAATCTGGCCACTCAGTGTATATCTTCCATATAATCTTCATATGAATGTGACTTTTCCTGTAGTTAACAATACGGAAAACTTGCAACTATGGAATTTAGCAAATCAAGTAGATGTGTGGTCTTCATGCACCCATTTGAGACTGGCTGGAATTTGTAATGCTTATCCAATGAATTCTCCACCATGGCTAAATAAATTAACTCTTGTTGCTTCTCGCTCCAAAATAGCATATACTAGAAGACCAGTGCACGAATTTGTGTAACAGTAGGGTCCCTTGGCCAGGCCTGTGCGATTGGGCTGAAACCAGCTCTCCAACATCCACCAAGGGGTTCCGGATTGCAAGAGAGCACAGGCCAGGCCAAGGGACCCCACCAGTTCACAACCAGTGCCGAGGAGGGACATGGGAGGTTGGCCACCCAGGGAGAGACCATGGGAGGATTCCAGGGCATGTCCAGCCCATCTTGCTCAGTCCCGATCTGCTGGACCCCAGTAGCAAGCTAACCTACCAGTTGGAGCGTCTGCCCCCTGGTGGTCAGTGCACATCATAGCGACTGGTTGACCAGTCGACTGTCTGCCCCCTGGTGGTCAGTGCATGTTATAGCGAGTGGTTGAGCGGCATAGCATATTATGCTTTGATTGGTTGAACGGACAACTGGATGATTGGACACTTAGTATATTAGGCTTTTATTATATAGGATAGATGAAAGAAGTTACACTGAAATAAATCCTGAAGCTAATTTGAAAATGTGTGCTATATTTTTCAGGTTCCCCCTTTCCCACTCTATAACCACTCCCAACTTTGTCTATGGTGCCTCAAATTAAGTCTAGAATTTCCCATACAATCTATAAGGTAGAACTTCCTAAGTCGTTTCCTCTGGATTTGATAATAATCCATCCTGCCATTTTTGGTATTAATATATAGAAGCTTCCTTTTATTTGTACAAATAGTTCCTTTAATTATATTTTATAGTTGGATATTAGAACATAAAACAAACTTTGTATGGTGCACAGACTTCAAAATTAAAAGTCAATAAATGGTTAATTACAAAGCCATTTATCTCATTGGAGTTAATTAATATGTCAGCCAAAGAATCCAAGTATTATATAGCTTTTTTTATTTACTTTATTTCTTTAGTTAGGAGTTAAAAAAATAAAATTGGCACATCCCAAAATTCTTCCTGAGGCTTTCAAGTTCTGTAAATATGAACACTTGCCAGTTGTAACAGCCAGAGATAATGAATTAAGCACACATGGCACATTAGTAGAAAAACTAAGTACTGAGGGCCTCAAAATTTTTACTTTCAACCTAATTTAAATAAAAAAGAAGACATTTTTCCTGGGGAAAAAAAGAATAAGTTCCACTTTCATCTAAATAGTCATTCCAGTGAAATGAAAGTTCATATATTCTACCTTTTTTCTGTCTCTTTTTAATGATTCCAGTAAGATGTTTCTTTAGTGACTCAACAACATGTCCTTCATGTTTTATATTCCGAACAAATGGATGATGAAGCATATTTGCAGAAGTGGGACGAAATAGAAAATTTTTTATCATGCATTTTTCCATGAAATTGTGGAACTTGCGGGACCTAAAAGACATGAGTCAAAGAGATAAAAGGGCATTCTCAGGCCTGCCACACCCATCCACATGCCCACCCACATGCCACTATGAAGTTCATATTTGTGGAAACAGTTGCCTATCACTATAATTGTCTTTTTAATTGCTAAATATCCTGCAGCTTGACAATATACATTATAAAGTAATGCCATTCAAACCTCAGAAGAGATCAGTTATTGGCATTTTCTACCCAAATAATAGTAGAAACTTCAGTGAGTTCAGAAGTGTGTACATGGTAAAAAGTCATGTAGTAGAACAGCAATTAAGTGGTTAATGTAATAAATGTAGACCATGAGACTAGATTTGTCAGCCCACAGCAGTCACACTTTGAAATCTGAATGCTTCACTTGACTATATGGAAATACAGAGGTTTAGATATAATGATCCACCAAAAGAGGTGTTATTGAGGCTAACTTTATAAAATGACCCATGAAATCAGATGTGCCCAGAAAGCCTGTATCTGTGGGAATGGTTAAATTGAATCACAATCAAGAATGTTAGTGATCAAATCACAGTCATCACTTCTACCATGGCAAGCAATACTAATAAGCAAGAATGTCAAGTACTAGATCAATAAGTTTCACTGAAAAGGATTTCCAAGTTTAGTTGGCTTGTAGCACCCTGGGACAACAAGTCTTCTTTTCTAGGTCTGTGGGTGTTTAGCTTAATGAATGGGCCAAGCAACTGGGCTATATATATCATAATCACTGACTGCCTATCTAAGCACAGTGAGAAATGTTACAAGTGATTTCCATAGGTATATCCCATTACTGGAGAAACAATGGAATATGCCATTAATGTCAGTACTATAATGTCATCATAATATATTCTGGATGGTATTACTTATTTATAGTTGGTTAGCTACTTTTTAAAGAAAACTAGTCATTTAGACACCACACTTAAGGTATTGAATTTTAGGAAATATTGTTGAACAAAGATGTTGAAGCAGGACTGACCAAATGAATTAACATTTCTCTGCTAAATAAAAAATACCAAGTTAATGTGTTTGGGAAATTAGGTCATTGATTTTTACCATCCACTGGATTTGACTTTGGGAGCAGATTCCCGCAAAATTACAAAGAGGGCTTCCAAGGGCTGAAGGTTACACAGCGCTGCAAAGGAAAATAAATAAGTTTAGAATGAATGACTGAGAAAAAAGAACGAAGTAAGAGGTGTCATGCTACCTGACTTCAAATTATACTAAAGAGCTATGACAATCAAAACAGCATGGTATTGGTAGAGAACAGACACACAGATCAATGGAACAGAATAGAGAGCCAGCTATAAAACCACATGTATATGGACAGATAATTTTTGACAAAGGAGCCAGAAATGCACATTGGAGTAAAGATAGTCTCTTCAATAAGTGGTGCAGGGAAAACTGGAAAGCCATATGCAATTGAATGAGACTGGATTACAGTTTGTCCCATGTACAAAAATTAATTCAAAATGAATCAAAGACCTAAATATATAAGACTCAAAACAATAAGATACATAGAAGAAAATATGGGTACCAAACTTATGGACCTGGGTCGTAGAGAACATTTATGAACTTGAACCTAAAGGTAGGGGAAATAAAGGCAAAAATAAATGAATGGGACTATATCAAACTAAAAAGCTTCTGCACAGCAAATGAAACTGACAACAAAACAAAGAGGCAGTCAACCAAATGGGAGATGATATTTGTGAACAATAGCTCCTCCAACAAAGGTTAATTTCCAAAATATATAAAGAACTCGTAAAACTCAAGACCAAACAAACAATTTAATCCAAAAGTGGGCAGAGGACCTGAAAGTACAGCTCTCCCAAGAAGACATATGAACAGCCAATAGATATATGAAAAGATGTTCAACCTCACTGGCCATTAGGGAAATGCAAATCAAAACTACAGTGAGATACCCCCTTATAGCTGTTAGAGTGGCCATTATCAACAAGAAAAGCACTAACAAGTGTTAGAGAGGTTACGGAAAAGGGGGAACCTTCATTCACTGCTGGTGGTAATGTAGACTGGTATAACCACTATGGAAAGCAGTCTGGCAATTCCTCACAAAATTAAGAATAAAGCTACCATATGACCCAGCAATCCCACTCCTGGGTATACCAGGTATATCTGAAAAACTCAAAATCATGTATTCACAAAGATATATGCACCACTATGTTCATTGCAGGATTATTCATGGGATGGAGACATGGAAACAACCTAAGTGTCCTGCCAGAGAGGATTGGATAAAGAAGATGTGGTACATATACACAGTGGAGTTCTATGCAGTTATAATATAGGATGAAATACTGCCATTTGCAACAACATGGATGGACCTTGAGAACATTATGCTAAATAAAATAAGTCAGTCAGAAAAGCTAAGAACCATATTATTTCACTCATATGTGGGATATAAAACTAAAACTCATGAACACAAACAGCAGTGGGTAGTTGCCAGAGGGAAGCAGGTTGGGGGGACTGGGTCCTAATATAAGGTGACAGGAGAAGATTTGACTTTGTGTGATAAAGATCTTGTAACATAGGAACCCACACCTGAAACCTATATGTTCATGTTGACCAATGTCATCCTAATCAATTAATAAATAAAATAAAAATAGAATGAATAAGAAAGGTAACTACAGAGCACACTCCTCATTCAAGAAGGAATTCTAAGCATATGAAGTTCACGAAAAGCTCACTTTAACACAAATAGTCCTTTATATAAGATCCTAAAGGTTCATTATTGCCAGTTGTGACAAATAAATAATAAATTACACTCGATAATATGTTTGAAATATGTTATTGACAACATATCTTTAGAAGGAAAGCAAAAGTGGAGGAGACAAAGCACTCTTTTGTGTTTTTGTACTGCAGCTATCTATAGTTATAAAATTGGAATATGTAATTATAAAATGAAAAAGTCAATCAGGCTATTAGTTAAGAAAAATAATGTATAAGGATGATTTATTAGTATAAAAAGATGAGGAGAGCCAAAACCGGTTTGGCTCAGTGGATAGAGCGTCGGCCTGTGGACTGAAGGGTCCCGGGTTCGATTCCGGTCAAGGGCATGTACCTTGGTTGCGGGCACATTCCCAGTGGGGGGTGTGCAGGAGGCAGCTGATCGATGTCTCTCTCTCATCGATGTTTCTAGCTCTCTATCCCTCTCCCTACTCTCTGTGAAATATCAATAAAATAATAATAAAAAAAAAGGATGAGTAAAAGTTTAAAATAAATAAATAAATAAATAAAAAGATGAGGAGAATCTGTTTTAGAAGTTGACAGTCCTACGAAAAGAGGTAGATATAGTGTAATTAACTGTTAAGAACACACTTTCTAGAGTAAGATGGCCTAGGTTCAATTTATAGCTCAGCCTTTGTGATCTTGGGAAAATTACTTAACCTATCTTTGCCTCATTTTTTTTCCATTGGAGAAACAGGAAATATATCAAGAATTCCTTCAGGGAGTTGCAGTGAGGATTAAATGGCCACCTACAAGTATAAGTGTCTAGCACAGATTAGGCACTTAATAAATATAAGCTATTGATATTATCATAAAGATTTTAACTATCTGGCAATTCGAGTCTGTGCTAAATCATTGGACTTTCATTCTCTTTTTCAGACACACAGCCCTACAAAGAAAAACCTATTCCAATATGTGCTATACAAATTCATTACCTCATTGGTTTGAGAATTCTGCACTTTCCTATAAGTGTTTAAATATGTGTTTCACTTCACTTATTTCCTCTTATGTTTTGATTAAAGAAATCTGGCAATGTAAAAAATTCCCAAAGGAGAACCATAGTGTAAATTTCACCTAACACTTCAAGTGTGTCATTAATATTAGGATAATTTGATATTAATGCCACTTTAAAGTCATCTTTTCTCTTCCAAAATACATCTCCAGAAAAATTACAATGTCAAACTGGTCTCTCATAACAGTAGAAAAAAAGCCTGCTACAGCAATTTCATTAGAGTGATATAAAGGCAATTGTTCAAAGGTCATGCTTTGTTTCAATTACATGGGTATAAATTAAAGAAAGTGCAGGTTTCTAATTGAGGGCAGAATTAACTCCGAGCTCAAAAGATCAGGGTCATATTTGACTGTCTTCATTCCTTTACTATGTCCAATCAGTCATCAGATTCTATCCCTTAAACACATTGCAAATGAGTTTGTACAATATCAAGCAGTTGTCATTTATTAACAGCTGAGCATAATTTAGTCAACTAACAATATCTTTAGGAGTCAAGAGTTAAGGCATAGACTTTGTAGGTTTTCATTAAGGGAAAGGAGAAGTCCACAAAAGAATAGAGCATAGGGTGGTTTAAAAAAAAGCTATATCAAACAGCAATTGTGGAAGTTTCCTATATGGTCTAATTTTAGGAATGCTAATAAATAATAAATACCTCTTCACACCATATCATTTAACAGTGCCTACATTTCACTATTACAAGAACATTGCTTTGAAATAGCAAACCTCCTTTAAAAATACATCTATTGATGGGTTGGAAACATTTAACTGGGAGCAATTTGAATTGATTTGATAATGTGGTTTATTCTCACAATATGTTGAGATCTGAAGAAAACTTTTGAATACTTAAGAAATTGGTATCTTAATGGGACAATATTAAATTTGAGTCACGACAAGTGCTGACGAGGATGCGGAGAAAAAGGAACCCTCGTGCACTGCTGGTGGGAATGCAGACTGGTGCAGCCACTGTGGAGAACAGTATGGAGTTTCCTCAAAAAACTAAAAATGGAACTCCCATTTGACCCAGTAATCCCACTTCTAGGAATATATCCCAAGAAACTAGAAACACGAATCAGAAAGGATATATGCACCCCTATGTTCATAGCAGCACAATTCACCATAGCTAAGATTTGGAAACAGCCTAAGTGCCCATCAGCAGATGAGTGGATTAGAAAACTGTGGTAAATCTACACAATGGAATACTGTGGTAAAAAGGAAGGAGTTCTTACCATTTGCAACAACATGGATGTAGATGGAGAGCATTATGCTAAGTGAAATAAGCCAGGCAGAGAAAGATAAATATCGCATGACCTCACTTATTTGTGGAATATAATGAACAACATAAACTGATGAACAAAAATAGATTCAGAGACAGAGAAACATCAATCAGAACGTCAAATGTCAGGGAAGGTAGGGGACAGTGAGGGTAAGGGGGAGAAATCAACCAAAGGACTTATATACATGCATATAAGCCTAATCAATGGACACAGACAACAGGGGGGTGGCGGCATGAATGGGAGGTGGGGGGTAATGGGAGAATAAGGACACATATGTAATACCTTAATCAATAAAGAAATTAAAAAAATTTTTTGAGTCACGAGACAATAATGTAAACATTGATCTGTGTGTAAAGAGGGGACACTACAAGAAAGAGAAGTAGGACTGTAAACAAATATGGATGACAATATTAAAAATAATCTCTAGCCCTGACCGGTTTGGCTCAGTGGATAGAGCATCGGCCTGCAGACTGAAGGTTCCCAGGTTCGATTCCAGTCAAGGGCGTGTACCTTGGTTGCGGCCACATCCCCAGTAGGAGGTGTGCAGGAGGCAGCTGATAGATGTTTCTCTCCCATCGATGTTTCTAACTCTCTATCCCTCTCCCTTCCTCTCTGTAAAAAATCAATAAAAATATATTTAAAAAAATAATCTCTACAACACCAAGGGGAATACTAATATAGAGAAAGGTATAATTTAGATTAAGGTAAATTGGCTGGTGTAGATCCTTGACAAGGAAGGAGAGTTGCAATAAACTGTCAACCTGATTCTACCTCTTCATTAAACAACAATTTAATTTTCAAATAATAGCAAAGAAACTAAGAACTGCATCTATTCAATATTGACCTATGATATTCTGATGTTTGAACAACTATTAGCCATATTCTGGCCTTGGTTTAAAGGTCTTCACATCTTCACATTGTTTGAATTCCTACCCAGAACTCAAGGACTTAAGAAGGTCTGAGTGAACTGTAGTCTTATCTTCTCTGCTCTGAGAGCCCCTATAGAACCCTTTCAATAAGAGGTTTTTCTCCCTCTCTATTTACTTCTCTGGGAGAGACTCACCAAAGAAAGAAAGGAATTTTGTTATCTAGACCTCAGAGACAATTATCACAGAATTGTTGTTTCGGAAGGTCATTCTCTCTGAGATGATAACTATAACCTGAAGGATTTCTGCTGTTAAATCGATGAAGATAATTTCCATACAAAGTTATTACTTCAAGCAATATAGCAGGCTGTTGAAAAATAATTTTTTAGCATTGTGGCTATTTCAAGTTACTCATGACCAAAAGTCGCACCATTCCAATTATTTATACAGGAATGCTGATCCTATTTTCTATTTAAAAAATCTTTATTGTTGAAAGTATTACATATGTCCCACTTTTTTTTCTCCCATTGAGACCTTATAGGCCACCCCCAGCCCCAGGCCTCCACCACCCTATTGTCTGTGTCCATTGAGATTTAAAATCTTTTCTCATTGAGAGTTAAGAATCTTTTGGTCCTCATTTGTCTTTTACAAGAGGTTTGCCATTTGTATACTCTGTGCAAAACTTCTCTACACTCATTCTGTAAGTTTTCTCATTACTCCTTTTTCTGCTATAATTTTATACTTTAGAATAAAAAGTGAAACATAAAAGGTGAACTAAAAAGTACAAATCTATAAAACGCAGAAAGCTAGATTTTTAAAAAGATAGTGGTGAGGAACACTCAGAAACAATAGAAAAAATATACTACTTGATGCAGTCATCAATCCTAACCAAATACATGCATCAATACTCATATGAAATATCATATTGTGGAGAGGAGAGAGAGAGAGAGAAAGAGAGAGAGAGAGAGAGAGAGAGAGAGAGAGAGAGAGAGAGAGATCATCTAAGCATGTTCCTTTCACAGAAAAAAAGTTGAGTGATGATGAACAGTAATATGTATTTTCCCAATCTCATTTCAATTTTATATATGTAGCATATATCGTTTTTTCCATCATTTATTTTTTACTTACCCAAAATAGATACTTTGTAGTTTTTTGGACACTAGAGTAAAGGCGTCAGAAACCTGATCTCCACATTTATCCCAGTTTTAATCCAAGACCCCACTGTGATATTCTGAGGGACACTAGCAATTCTTAAAAATTATATTAAGACTATTGCACCTCCTTGAACTTGCTCCCATTGGCCTTGAAATACATTAATAAGATAGTCCAAACTTATAAAGCTTGGTGTGTGGACATTGTGCAGAGGGAGCATGCAGGAACAGAGGAATCTATAGGATCTGCTTGGAGAGTCAGAAGCAAAGCAATCCTGTCCCCCGACCCCTCTGAAACATACTCCAGGAATTTCTCTCACTTCTCATCCAACAATACCAGGAATGTATTTATTATTTACATTTTTGTGTTTAGGTAATTAGGACAGCAAATATGCTCTGTTTATGGGGCCATACATTAGATGGCTGTCAATAATGTATACCTAAATTTACATGCCATTTTCACTTTCCTACCAGAAAGCATTGTCCTGAAACAGGATGCTGATAGGTCATTTAAATGATGGGAAGAAAGGGAAACAAAAGGAAATGGAACCTTCTGAGATCTTAAGTGTAACTGAATGGCTAAAAGAAGGTACCAAAGGTAAGCTGGACTGACTCCAAAGTGTGTGTGTGGGGGGGAAGCTTACTTTCCAACATTGTGGAGTATTGGCTTAATTTCAACCAACCACTGGAAGATTTTCTCAACTGTCACTGTCTGAAGTAATAATAGTGTGTGACTGTAATTGTTCTGGAACCTAAATATTCCATCAGTTAATATTTATTGAAATGCCCTTATTTCAGGTGGGTGAGGACTGCCAGGACCAAATACTATTGAGGCTAAATTGAAAGAATACTCAATCAGCCTAAAATCCTATCTAATAAAAGAGTAATATGCAAATTGACCGTATCTCCGCTACACCCACAAGCCACACACACCAGCCAATCAGGAGCGAGTATGCAAATTAACCCAACCAAGATGGCTGCGGCCACGGAGAGAACAGGAGGCTTGGGTTTCCCTGGCAATGGAGGAAGCCAAGCTTTCCACCTGCCCTGGCGGGCCCAGGCCTCCACTCAAGGCTACAAAGTTTCAATTATAGAAGATAAATAAATCCCAGATACCAGGGCCTCCACTTGGGTCACCGGGGGAGTGTGGCCAGCCTGCAAACCACCACAGGCCCCTCGCCCAGGCCACCCCACGCTCCAAGGGAACCCCTGCCCTGATCTGGAACACCTTTCAGGGCAAACCAGCCAGCCCCCACCCATGCACCAGGCCACTATCCTATCTAATCTTATCTAATAAAAGAATAGTATGCAAATTGACCATCACTACAACACACAAGATGGCTGCCCCCATGTGGTCAAAAATGACTGCCCCCATATGGACAAAAGATGGCCGTCACAATATGGCCAGCAGGGGAGGGCAGTTGGGAGGGACCAGGTCTGCAAGGGAGGGCAGCTGTGGGTGACCAGGCCAGCAGAGGAGGGAAGTTGGGGGGACCAGGCCTGCTGGAGAGGGCAGCTAGGGGTGACCAGGCCTGCAGGGGAGGGCAGTTAGGGGTAAACAGGCTGGCAGGGGAGCAGTTAGGCATCAATCAGGCTGGCAGGGGAGTGGTTAGGGGGTGATCAGGCTGACAGGCAGAAGTGGTTAGGGGCAATCAGGAAGGCAGGCAGGTGAGCAGTTGGGAACCAGCAGTCCTGGGTTGTGAGAGGGATGCCCGACTGTCCATTTAGGCCTGATCCTACCTGGATCAGGCCTAAACGGGCAGTCAGACATCCCTCGAGGGGTCCCAGATTGGAGAGGGCGCAGGTTGGGCTGAGGGACACACCCCCCTGTGCATGAATTTCATGCACCGGGCCTCTAGTGAGATACATAAAAGAGAAAAGGAAAATCTCTTTTTATAGCCATATCTGGCCATTTTGACTAAACATTCAGTAATCACTGAAAAGGCTACCATTATAGTTTGGCATATAATGTGGCACCTGTGTGGCCAGTATAAGCTGACTGGTACATACTCAAAGTGGCAGATTTGAACAATATGTTTTCCTAACTTTTAACAAACATCAAATATTTTTACTCACGAGGAGCCCCTTCAGCCATTTCAATAGCAGTGATTCCCACGGACCACACATCACTCTGCAAAGGAAAAGATGACCCCAAATAGTCAGTTAAAAATAAAAAACTTACAGTATTTAGAGTCTCAAAATACTCTTTGACTGGGGGAGTGGTAGTAGGTGGTGTCAATGCCAGATCCATTTTATGGATTTTCTATAGTCTGTTGCTACAGAGAGACATTATCTGAACTTGTGACCAGCTAATATTGTTCTACACAACAGTTGATATTGGATGGGTTTAAGTATAAGAAGAACCATGATGGATATATTGCTATTATTACCTTAACTGAAATACCAAAAGGAATTTGTAGTAAAGAAATCCTATCACATAAATCTACTTACTAAATGTGCAATCTTAGGTAAACTATTTAACTCTCTGTGGCTCAATTTCATAAAATTGGTACATATATTAATAAACTTATATATATGGGTATACTAGTATATATATACACTTTAAGAAGTTCCTTGAATATAATAAGTTGAGTGTGGAATTATAATTCTAAGAAATTATATTCAATAATTTTCTAGGAAATTATCCTTAATGCTATTAATTGTATTTTGTTTTTCTAATGATGAAATATCACAGGGGCTAGAAGTACATTGTGTGGCTACACTAATAAAGTTAATTAAATTATTAGAGCATCAGTTTACAGATATCTTAGCTTCAAAGGGTTGTTGTGATGGTCTAAGTTTAAGCTTTCTTTCAGTTATATGGGGCTAAAAATTAAAAATAATTAATGTTGTGAAAAATCCTTGGAAGACTGCAAACAGTTGTACAACTATAAAACATTATTTTTACAGTAAGCCACTTAAAGAACAATATGTTTCCATAGTCTCCATAGCTACTAATAGCACTGGATTATACACTAAGCTTTCAATAGATCTGCTTGCTGATCAAGCAGAGGGCATTTAAGGGAAAGGGAAAAGAGATGAACCTTGAATTAATCAACTTCAAGTATCTAGTCCTAGGTTCCACACAAAATGAAACCACAGTGAATTATTTGGATGACTTATTATGTGAGGAGTGAGTGTAGTTTTTCCAGTCTATAGCAAATGGAGAATTTTATTTCCACACCAGCTCTTTGAAATGTGTACATAGATGTATATTGTCCAAAATGCAGTTTCAGTGAAAATTTTAATAACATGAATTATTATTTAATTTATCTATTCTACTGATTTTCTGTGATTTGGAGGTGAACCATGCCAAAGATTTTCTCTATTACCCTGAGCAATGAAATAATTTTTTTCTTTTTGGAGCTTAATTACTGTAGGGATTAATAATTGACTTTACATTTATTAATTTTTAAGTTTAAAAAGCCCTCTGTCCCTGAAAGTTAAATTTCCATATAAAGTCACATAATATTTTACCAAGAAGTTGCAAGCAGGAAGAACTAGACATTCTTCCTCAAATATGGAGAACTCCCAATGGTCTAATTTGTCTACATTCTTAGAAAATATTATTTTGCTGCATATAATCAAACCACATATAGGAATAGTGGCTAGTATTTCCTATTAGAGTTTAGTGTGAAAGGAGGAGCTTCCTGTCTTTTAATATTTTATTTTATCATTTAAAATAAACATTAGTCAAAAGCCCTTTCCAAATTTGTATCCTCACTATTTGCATCCTCCCACTTACTCTGTAATCATAGGAGCGCCTAGGGTCCTCATCACAGTCAATCACTTCAGGTGCCATCCAGTATGGTGTCCCAATGAAGCTATTTCTCCTACCATTAGTTCTGCTCACCTGGGCACTCACTCCAAAATCCACTGAAAATCCAGCATATGTCAAAATAATTGATCAGTAACAAAAAACTCAATAAGTTATTGCTTTAACTTACAAAGAAAATACAAAAGCCATAATGGATAACAGATTTTTATCCCAGCTCAGAAAACCTTACCATGAAGTTTATTCCAGGGATACTGGGAAATAGGATTTTTATGCTATTTATATTGGAAAGAGACTCAGCAGTGCTATTATAAATCTACAGTAGGTTTGGCTGAATGTTTGCCATGAATATTAAAAATAAAGTTCCATCAGTACACCCTAAACCTCTGAAGTGATAACATATGTAGTGTTTGGACCTGTCACCAAGCTGGAGGAAGACCAGCACTATTAGCAACATATAAGAAATCTAAAACCTAGTAGTATTTTATTAGGAGGCCTCATTCACGACATTAGATATTCCTATCACACTGATAAAGAAAAATGAGTTTTGTGCTACTTTAAGTTCTTCTGCTAATTTGTTATTCTACAGATCTTCTGAATCAGATGCAAATATTTACTATAGTAAATATAGCTTAGCTTAGACTATGAAAGTTCAGTCTTCTATTCATCTGTGGGATACATTATATGAAAATATTTAGTATGGTATCCTCAGAAACAGACAGAAAAAAAGGCTAGAGTAGACTGGGGTATTTAGTCGAGAACAAATAATACAGGGATAAAAAAAATGAAGTAGATTTTCTAATTTAAAATAGTTTCCAGGAATCAAGAGGATGGAGAAAACATGGAATGAAAAGTAGTTTGAAAAAATTAGAAAAATTAAAAAGGTAAGCATTTAAGGCAGTCTTTAAGGATCTAATAAGAACAACAATAAAAAGTACATGATATGTTAAATTCATCATGCACAATCTCATTATCTAGATTATTTTGGAGAATAAGTTAAAGCAGAGCTCAGCACTTAACTATCCATGAGGGCCAACTTTAAGGGCCAAGAAATATCTGTGAAAGCTATAGCTGATATAAGACATTCAGGAAATAAAATAAAAGGAGAAAACAAGAGAAGAGTGACCAATGGAATAAAAGGGGAAAAAAAGAAAAGCTGAAAGTAAAAGTAAAGATCAGACTTTAACAGAGGCATAATTTAAACTTTTCTGTAATGATTTGGTGACCAGACTATGAGGATTATTGATGAATTGCAATTGTAATACAATCACTTTCCAGTCTCTATCTTTTCTGGGACTACATTTGGCCGTCATTGGTTGTATCCTCCTTAGAAAATATCCCTTGAGACCCCGTCCCATCCAATTTGCAGCCCCACCCAAGCTGTTTACAGCAGCTTCTCCATATGAATGGTCTGTCCTGGTTCAGGCTTCAGACTTTGCTAAAAATCTGTCAAAAAAGCTGCAGCTGGTGACAGTGTGCTCCAAACCTATCTATAAAAGGCACAAGACCTGGCACTAGGCCCAGCACCAGCCTGCCTTGCTTCACTGGGAACCTCCAAGCCCAATACAAATAGAAAACAGCAGCCATCTGCAGATTTTTCTGTAGTTCCTGTCAGGTGGCCCCAGGCAGTGTCTGGAGGCCCTAGAGCCAGTGCACCTGGTGGACAGCTTTAGACCACAGCAGATTATAACTCTACACATCCACAAGTGACACACTCAAGAGGCAGACTTAGTGAGTACCAAAGCCCCACTGAAGCAAGTCCTACTCCATAGGGGTGTCTCCTGAATATCAGCTCTTCCACTGTAGTTGCAGCTGGTATTCACAGCCAATTGGCCTGGAGGCCAATTCCTTCCAATGAAGCCAACAGCAATCAAGGCTTAACTATAACAAGACTGTGCATACAGCACACACAGGGGTGTACCTAGAGCACCTAGCTCAGGTGATGGTGGAAGCTGAGCCACTGGGCCTTACAGGACACCTACTATATGAGGTCAATCTACCAATTCCAGGAGACAGAAAAGATCTATTTAATACATAGAAACAAAATCAGGGACACAACTAAAATGCGGAGACAAAGAAACATGTCACAAATGAAAGAAATGAAAGCAAGCAAACTGATTATAGAGTTCAAAACCATGGTTATAAGGTTACTCAAAGATCTTCATAAGACTTTCAAGGATCTTAGTGAGAATGTCAAAGACATAAAAAAGGACCAATCAGAAATTAAGCATACACTAACTGAAATCTACACTAATAAAAGATAAACATGAAAATTAACCATTACTCTGCTACACACACGCCACGCCCACCAGCTAATCAGGAGCACATATGCAAATTAACCCAACCAAGATGGCAACTGGCCACGGAGCTGGAGCAAGCAGGAGGCTTGGGTTGCCCCAGCAATGGAGGAAGCCAAGCTTTCCACCTGCCTTGGCTGGCCCTGGCCTCCACTCAAGGCTACAAAGTTTCAATTATAGAAGATAAATAAATCCTAGATACTTGCTTCCAGCTGGCCCTGGCCTCCGCTCAAGGAGGCGCTGAAAAAAAAAAGAAAAAGAATAAAAGGAGGGGCTGGGACCTTGGGTTGCCGGGGGGTGATCAGGCCAGGATGGGATGGCAGGGGCCATTGGGGGTAAGCAGACCAGCAGGGGGGCAAGTTGGGGGTGAGCAGGCTGTTAGTGGGGGTCAGTTGGAGGTGATCAGGACAGCAGGGGGGGGCAGTTTGGAGTGAGTAGGCCAGCAGGGGGCAGTTGGGGGTGAGCAGGCGAGCAGGGGAGGCAGTTGGGGGTGAGCAGGCTGGCACGGGGGGCAGTTGGGGGTGATCTGGCTGGCAGGGGGGGCATTTGGGGGCAAGCAGGCCGGCAGGCAGAGTGGTTAGCAGCAATCAGGCAGGCAGGCAGGCAGGTGAGCAGCTGGAGCCAGCAGTCCCGGATTGTGAGAGGGATGTCCAACTGCCAGTTTAAGCCCGATCCCTGTAAACCAGCAGTAGGACATCCTTCGAGGGGTGCCAGATTGGAGAAGGTGCAGGCCGGGCTGAGAAACACCACCCCCCATGCATGAATTTCGTGCACCGGAACACTAGTAAAGAATAATTTACAGGAATTCAACAGTAAAGTAGAGGATTTTGAGAAATAAATCAATGATTTGAAATATGAGGAAGAAAAAAAAAAAACAACAACAAAAAGAACACACCCAATCAGAAGAGCAAAAGGAAAAAAGAATCTCCAAATATGAAGATAGTAAGAAGCCTCTGGGACAGCTTCAAGTGTACCAATATTCACATTATGGGAGTGCCAGAAGGAGAAGAGAGAGAGAGAGAGAGAGCAAAATATTGAAAACTTATTTGAAGAAAAAATAATGGCAGAAAATTTCCCCTACCTGGTGAAAAAAATAGACTTACAAGTTCAGGAAGCTCAGAGAGTCCCAGACAAGAGGAACCCAAAGAGGCCCACACCAAGACACATCAAAATTAAAATGACAAGGGTTAAAGACAAAGAGATAATCTTAAAAGCAGCAAGAGAAAAGCAGTTAGTTACCTACAAGGGAGCACCCATATGACTGTCATCTGATTTTTCAACAGAAACTTTGCAGGCCAAAAGAGAGTGGCAAGAACTATTCAAAGTGATGAACAGTAAGGACCTATAATCAAGATTACTCTACCTAGCCAAGCTATAATTTAGAATTGAGGGTCAGATAAAGAGCTTCATAAATAAGAAAAAGCTAAAGGAGCTCATCACCACCAAATCAATATTACATAAAATGTTAATGGGTATTCTTTAAGAAGAAGGAATAAAAAATAGGAACAATCAAATGGCAACAAATACATATCTATCAACATCTGAATCTAAACATCAAAATAAACAATAAATATAATGAACAAAATAAACTGGTGAATAAAATAGAATCAGAGGCATGGAAGCATGGTACAGACTGATGAATCTCAGAAGGAAGGGGGAAGAGAAGGTAGGGAGAGATTAACCAAAGATCTTACCTATTGACATAGACAGTGGGGTGGTGAAGGGGTGAGGCAGAAACCAGATGGAGGGGGACAACGGGAGGGGGGGAATAATTATCTCAACAATAAATATTTTTTAAAGAAAATGTTCCTTGAAAATATGCTGGAATCCTGGCCAGTTACTCAGTGGTTAGAATGTCCACCTGTAGTTTGGAGGGTCTCAGGTTTGATTCCTGGCCCACGGCATATATCTTGGTTGCAGATTCTATCTCCTCCCCTGGTCAGGGCATTTGTGGGAGGCAACCAGTTGATGCATCTCTCTCACATCTCTCTCTCCCTCCCCCTCCCCCTTTCACTCTCTCTTAAAATCAATGGAAAAATATTCTTTGGTGAGGATTACAAAATATGTTGGAATATGATAAATCTAAAATAACATGTATAAGGGTCATGTATGAAATAAATCCAAATAAATTCTAATTCAATGTTTCAAGGTCTCTCCCTCAGAGTAAATGAGCTTTAGTGCACAGGATTTGTGACAGATTTTTTCATTTACTGGTATTTACAATCCTCTGTGTTGTAAATGGTAGGGTTGGTCAGCAACCTGATCCAAATATATGAGAGTTCTGCCACATGTAAGCATAATATGTAGCCTTCTGACAGACTATCAATCTTTTACATTTGAATTTGAGATTCACATTCCCTTCATGTATTTAACACAGCATCTAAAAATTGTTTCTAGTTTTGTAGCTTTTAGACATAATATATTTTCTTAAAATTATTTTTCAGTTATTTTAAGAACAATTCCCTCATGATTCTTCTACAAATATTTAGTGAAAAACATTCTCAGTAAATGAACAAAATCTCTACTCTGGTTGTTCAGCAAAAAAAAAATGGGGACTATCTTAAGGTCATGCTGGAGACAAGGTATGCAAGAAATGATATAATTAAAAAATAATACAGGATCTGATACCAGTGATTTATGTTCTATATCAATGATGTTATCTTTGATTACACAATATTGACATTATTCATATGGTAATACTTAAAATCAAACAAAAATAATTATTTTAAACTTTGGAGGATGTAATATATTGTTCCTTATGTGCCTGTAAGACAAACTGTGTGGTTATTTTCAAATAAATCATGCCATTCTGAGCCCTGAAATAGAAAGTCAAAGACTTTCTGGTCTTTTGATTTCTAATTCTGAATTTGATTTAGATATTACTGGAGCATCCTTTCTAATTGATATCCATTTTTAAAATATTTGTGCTTAAGTAATTTAAAAAATCATTGATATTCTTTGGAAACTATGGTTCTGTAATGTAGAAGAAACATTTTATTGCTTGATCCCTGTCCATGGCACAGAAACTTGCAAATGGTACATACTCAATTCAATTGTTGAACTAAATATAACAGCTAGGTCTAATAGAGGGTAAAGCAATGACCAAAATGTAAACTTCCCATTATAATTTAAGTTTGTTTTATCTACAATGAGTGGCCAGATTATTATGATCTCTGAATGCATAATAATCTGGTCACTCAGTGTATTTGTATCTCAAATGGGTACCAAAAGTATTCTAGACTTTTGCTGGAGATCAACCACCTATTTGCCCTGAGCTTTCTATCAGCCAGTGCAAAGGGGAAAACTGATCAGGTGCATGATTTATAGTATCTTTGACATCAAATAAATGAGGTACTCAAGAGAAGTACACTGAGTGGCCAGATTATTATGCGTTCAGAAATCATAATAATCTGGCCACTCAGTGTATATGATGTCAGAGAAGCAGTTAGGTGCATCTTTGTCTTACCCCACCTCCCTTCCAAACAAATTTTCAAATTTTGACTGGTTTTGCAGGCAGGAAATACACAGCCTAAACAAGTAAATGATATTGTTAGGAACATGATAGGAAACACCATTATTTTAAAGGACTTTTCTCCATTAAGATATTTTGGGCTTCACTTAAGGTATTGTAATAATAAACTTACCTAGCTTTACTTCAGCATTATGAGTCAATAGCACATTCTGACCTTTGATGTCCCGATGAATTACACGGTGTGCATGAAGATGAGCTAAGCCCTGCATATAATATATTTATTTTTAAAAAGCCACATCAGTATATATATTTTCTTTTTTTCATATAATGTTCTTAATATATTTGGAAAAACTTTTGGGAATAAAAATGGCCCAGATTTGCCTTTTTTCAGACAAAATTATTTCATTAGACTGGAATTACTATAACCAGTCCCCAGAAATACTATTTTTGGCTATTAGGAAAGGAAAATAAATCAGGACACCCAAGAAAGAAAAAGAACATCAAAAAGTAATATTTGTGTATACACTGGACCATTTACCTTCTTTTCTAGCCTCCATATTTCAAACAAACCATAAGAGTGAAGGCCTGGACATCTTATAATTGTAGTTCAGACATTGTTTTGCTCTATTCCTACCATTTGTTTAGTCAAAAATATTTTCTAGTCAACCTTGTAGGCGGAGAATTTGGAAGAATGTGAAAATTCATTTTAAAGCATTTACAATTTGTATTGGTTTTACCATGCTGGCTCCTCTGAAATTAACCTGTGACCTGGCTAACACATGACTTGGCTTCAGTGATATTATTCCAGATACTAACTTGGGATTAATAATAGAAGTAACAGTAAAAACAGCTACTACTTATTGAGTTCTTATTCTTTGCCAAGCACTGTGCTGAGTGCTTTACATTAAATGAATTATTAAATTCTCACAGCAATCCTTTGAGGAAGGTGCTAATATTACCCCATGTTATAGATGAGAAAGGTGAGATTTGAAGAAATTAAGTAACTGACTCAAGGACATACAGCTAATACATAATGACCCAGAATTTAAACTCAATCTATCATTTGCATTCTTAACTATTTACACTATTACCACAAGTAATTAGAGGAAGAACATTTTAACTTTGTATCAGTGATGCTATTTAATATTTTCTTGGGTGTTCCCTAAGCCACAAGGAAAAATTTGAGTTTGGAAGATCAAGATTGCCATTCTCATCCAATTTGGTATTCAAAATAAAGTTTTAAGAATAGGGCTTTATTAAAAGAGGATATCTGTCTGCAAAATGATTTGGGGACATTTTATAAAAAACTGCCTTCTACCTCACCTTTATCTTAATCTCTAATGACAGTTCTATGCTTTAAAAATAACTCTAAAATCATAATAACATAACAAATATTCCATGTGGTTATGACCATGATCCATTGAGCACAATAGCTTAAATTTGACATAGCTATTAAAGGTCATGATTTGGAAGAACCTGCTTACAAATCTTGTGGTCTACCTTAAAGTTTAAGGACATCACCTGAAAATCTGCTTTCTCTAAACCCTTTAGGTCTTTTTTGGTATCCTGATTCAGAGGTCATGTTTATAATTCTTAAACCAACCTATAGGAACAGTTATAAGGTACATTGTATATATTACTCCCAGTATTTTCAAGGCTAGTAGACAGTAATTATATAAAGACGCACCTGAAGTACTTCTCGGCAGATATAAGCAATCCAATATTCTTTCAAACTCTGATTTCTGGTCATTCTAACTACATCAGTAACTGAGCCTGCTGCACATAATTCCATCACCATCTGCAGTGAAGCCGGCAAAGTATCAAGAATTAGAAAGTAATTATCTGAAAATATCTGGAGAGTTTTAGTCCATATGACTTGCATTTATGTATAATGTTTAGAGATTAAGACACTGCAAAGATAGGCTCAATTGTCTGGTGGAAGACTCCAATGGCTGGTGGAATTATAAAGAGTTGAAAAATGTGCCAAAGCTTTTTTTATCTACTCATCTACTGATGGGCACTTGGGTTGTTTCCAAATCTTGGCTATTGTAAATAATGCTGCAATGAACACAGTGGTGCATATATTGTTTCAGGTCTCTTCACATACATTCCCAGAAGTGGAATCACTGGATCATAAGGCAGTTCCATTTTTAATTTTTTGAGGTAACTCCATACTGCTTTCCACAATGGCTACACCAATCTGCATTCCCTCCAACAGTTCACGGGGGTTCTCTTTTCTATACATCCTTGCTAACACTTGTTTTTGTTGTTGTTGTTGAATTAGTGATGATAACCATTCTGACAGGTGTGAGGTGAAATCTCATTGTGATTTTAATTTGAATTTCTCTAATGATTAGTGACATTGAACATCTTTTCATATGTCTATTAGCCATCTCTATGTCCTCTTTGGAGAAGTGTCTATTTAGGACCTTTGCCCATTTTTAATTGGATTTTTGGTCTTGAGTTGTATAAGTTCTTTATCAGTAGATGAGTGGATTAAAAAAATCTGTGGTATATTTACACCGTGGAATACTACTTAGCCATAAAAAGAAGGAAATCTTACCTTTTATGACAGCATGAATGGACCTGGAGAGTATTATGCTAAGTGAAATAAGCCAGTCAAGGAAGACAATTACCACATGATTTCACTTATATGTGGAATTAAATGAAAAAATAAACTAACAAACTAAATAGAAACAGACTCATAGATACAGAGAATAGACTGATAGCTGTCAGAGAGGAGGGCTTTGGGGGGCTGAGTAAAAATGGTGAAGGGACTAAGCAAAGAAAAAAAACCTCATAGACACAGACAACAGTATGGTGATTACCAGAGGGAGAAGTGGCTAGGGGAGGTAGGAGAGGGTATAAGGGGGATAAATGATGATGGAAATAGACTTGACTTGGGGTGGTGAACACACAACACAATATACAGATGCTGTGTTAAAGAACTGTACAACTGAAACCTATGTAGTTTTATTAGCCAGTGTCACTCCAGTAAATTCAATAAAAATTTTTAAAAAAACTTTTGGAAAGCCTGGTCAGGACACATGCCTGGGTTGTGGGCTTGATCCCCAGTACGGGGCGCACAGGAGGCAGCTGATCAATTATTCTCTCTCATCATTGATGTTTCTATCTCTCTCTCCCTGTCCCTTCCTCTCTGAAATCAATAAAAAATATTTTGAAAATATAAATATCTAGGAAAGGAGGGAAAACAGGTACCACACTAGGTATATTTAATCAGGAGGTAGGATTTGAGCTAAGCCTTAAAGGAGAGGTAGTGTTTGGAGATACTCCGAAGGAAGAATATTTAATTTATTGAAAACAGAATGAATACATGCCTTTAGAAAGAAATTTGTGTAGGGAACAAACCTGAGTGATAGTTTGAATGAAACAAAAACTGTTTTGGTTGTGTGGTATCTCAGCTTATGAAAGTGTGCATCCTCAAGTGTGACCTGGTATTATAGAATAAAATCAAGGTAATTAATACATACCCAAAGTTGGTGCCTCTGGCCAGCAGGACTCAGCTTGAAAAATGCACCATAGAAGGACACAATGTTTTTGTGGAAAGAGTACTTCTTCAAAAGGTTGAGTTCAGTTCTGAGATCCTCTTCCTCATCCTGCAGAATAAGAATAGAGAGTAAATTCCTAAGCTACCCCATTCAATGACTGTGAGACTTTAAACTACAGTAAATCAAAGGAGAATCCTATGGCAACCCATTATACCATAAAGAAATTTAGAGTAAATTTTTATCTAGAATTGTCAGAGAATGGAGGTCTTTGGTGAACTGGGAATTTTGGAGAAAATAAAGGTTAATTGAAGTTCCTTCAGTTCAATGGTTCTCAAAATGAGATCCTGGAACCAGCAGCAGCAGCCACTATATAAAGCTTTAACTGAAGTGAATAATTACAGAGTTGTTTGTTTGTAACAGTTTTATTGAGCTACTAGAGGCCCGGTGCATGAGATTCATGCACGGGGGGTGGGGGGGGGGTCCCCTCAGCCCAGCCTGCACCCTCTTGCAATCTGGGACTCCTCAGGGGATGTTCCACTGATGGTTTAGGCCCAATCCTGCAGAATTGGGCCTAAACTGGCAGTCGGACATCCCTCTCACAATCCTGGACCACTGGCTCCTAATTGCTCACCTGCCTGCCTGCCTGATCACCCCTAACCACTCGCCTGCCTGCCTGATCGCCCCTAAACACCTCTGCCTCGGCCCCCGCTGCAGTGGCTTTGTCTGGAAGGACGTCTGGAAGGTTGTTTGGCTGTCCAGTCTAATTAGCATATTATGCTTTCATTATGATAATTTATATACCATACAACTCATTCATTTAAAGTATAACATTCAATGGTTTTCACTTTTTAACAGAATTATGCAACTATTAACACAATCAATTTAGAATATTTTTATTACTTCCAAAAGGAAACCCCACAGCAGTTAGCTAACACCCCTAAATTCCACCACACACACATCTCAGTTTTAAGCAACCACTATATAATTTCTATCTCTGAAGATTTATCTATCCTGAACACTTTACATAAATGACAATCATAAAATATGTGAGCTTCTGTGACTAGCTTTTTTCCAAGATTCATCCATGTTATAGCATATATCAGTATTTCACACATTTTATTTTACTATTCATTAAATAATGGACATCTAGGTTTTTCCACCCTTTGGCTAATATGAATAATGCTAATATGAGCATTCATATTGAGTTTTTCTATGGATATATGTTTTCATTTCTCTTTGGTATATACATAGGAGTGAAATTGTTAGGTCAAATGCTAGCTCTATGTTTAACATTTTGGTGAAATGTCAAACTGCCACAGTGTCTGTGGCATTTTACATTTCCAACAACAATGATTCCAATTTATCCATCTCCTCACAAATATTCATTATTTCTGTTTTATTGTTATAAACATCCTAGTGGGTATAAAATAGTATTTAATTATAGTTCTGATTTGCAAATCCCTGACAACCAATGACTTTAAGAATTTTTTCATGTGTTCTTGGCCATTTGTATATGATCTTCAGAGAAATGTCGAATCAAAAAATTTTGCCTCTGTTTTTTAATTGGGTTACTTGTCTTTTTATTATTGAAGTATAAGATTATTTCTATATTCTAAATACAAGTATTTTATCCTATTCTGTGGATTATCTTTCTACTTTTTTGATAGTGTACTTTGAGGCACAATTTTTTTTTTTTTATGAAGTCCAATCTATTGATTTCTTGTTTTGTTGTTTGATGCCAAATCTAAAGATCCATTGCCAAATCTAAGGTCATGAAGATTTACCTCAATGTTATCTTATAAGCATTTTATAGTTTTAGCTCTCTAAACATTTAGGTCTTTGATCTATTTTGACTCAATCTATATATATATGAAAGGCTAAGCAACCATCAGACTGTCTGACTGGTAGCTATGACCCATAATGACCACCAGGGAGCCAACGCTCAGACCAGTAGCTAAGACGTGCACTGACCACCAGGGGGCAGACACTCAACACAGGAGCTGCAGAGCTGTGTTGACTTAGAATCTGCGGTTCTTGCGTGATGCACCGGGAACCAGAGAGGAGGGAGCCCAATTCCAGGGTGGGTCACCCGAAAACTACCCTCTTGCAATCTGAGACCCCTTGGGGGGATTCTGGAGAGCTGGTTTCAGCCCAATCCCTGCAGGCCAGGCCTAGGGACCCCACCTGCCAGAGGGACCCCGTTCACTCCACAGGTGCCCTTTGAGCCGCGGTGCTGCCCCAGGTGCAGCCAGCTAGGGAGGGACCATGGGAGGTTGGCTTCAGGGCCTGTCTGGCCCTTCTCACCCAGTCCCACCACGCTGGCCACCTTTTAATAAATTTTTTCAATGTGCACGAATCCATGCACCAGGGCACTAGTTTTGATATAAAATAGGGCTCAAAATTCATTCATTTACATGTGGATATCCTGTTGTCTCAGCATTATTTGTTGGAAATACTATCCTGTCTGCATGAATTGTCATTGCACCCTTATAAAAAATCAGTTTACCTTACCTAAATAGAAATAGTTCCATTCTATTGGTTTACATATACATCTATCCTTATGCCTATACAACACAGCCATGATTAGTTTGTGTGATTAGTTTGTGATTCATTGCATTTTAAAGGTACTGGTTTGATCTGTGGTGATCTGTTTTAAAATATATACTTCAAGTCAATTATTTTCTTAATCACTCATTCCAGTGGTACATATCTGCATCTTTCCTCATACCAATGGTTAACAGTTGGATGCATATTTTTCCATACATTTTATATACTATCACCATAGTTAAAGATGACAGAGAGAGATAAATAGATAGAGATATAATTTAAATATACACTGAGTGACCAGATTATTATGATATCTGAACGCATAATAATCTGGCCACTCAGTGTACTTCTCTTGAGTACCTCATTTATTTGATATCAAAGATACTATAAATCGTGCACCTGATCAGTTTTCCCCTTTGCACTGGCTGATAGAAAGCTCAGGGCAAATAGGTGGCTGATCTCCAGCAAAAGTCTAGAATACTTTTGGTACCCATTTGAGATACAAATACACTGAGTGGCCAGATTATTATGCGTTCAGAGATCATAATAATCTGGCCACTCAGTATATATATATATATATATATATATATATATATATATATATATATGCTTTAACCTAAACAAGCTCATATTAGTCTCACTATTTTGTAGCTTGCATGTTTTACTCAATAACTAAAGAGCATTTTTGTATATCAGTAAATATTAATGCACTTCCATTTTATGGATGCATAGAATTGCATAAAATGGAGATACATGTCTGGTACTCAGGTGGCAGGTCAGTGCTAGATATATTGTTTTTGAGGATTGTCCACATAGTGATAATCGATGCCATATTTTGGGATGAACCACCAAGGTAGAGTACATAATTTATAAGAGATATTTCTAGCAGAAGGCATTATGATGTCATCAGAAAAGAGCATCTACACTGGGCATTAGGACACATCAACTTCAGCACAGATGGACAAGAATTGGATATTAACTTAATCTTCCCAAGGTTCAATTTATCCTTAGAAATATCATGACAGATGTTAGCCATTACCTATCTTTATTGGATGTTAGTAGAACCAAATGAGACAATATATTTAAAATTCTTTAAATATTTGAAAGAAAAATGCTATAAATGCAAGATTTTATGACATAATATCTTTGTTAATTGACCTTATTTGATTTAGAGTGTTATCAAAATATACCGCTCTCTCCACTTTTTTAAAATATTTTTTTATTGTTTAAAGTATTACATGCAGTAGTACATATATCTCCTTTTTTTCCCCCTTGACCTTCCCCCAGCCTCCCCTACCCGCTGTCGCATGACCTCATCCCATCCCCCCAGTGTCTTGTGTCCATTTGTTGTGCTTATATGCATGCATACAAGTCCTTTGGTTGATCTCTTCCCCCCCTTCCCAACACTCCCCTGCTTTCCCACTGTAATTTGACAGTGTGTTTGATGCTTTACTCCCTCTGTATCTATCTTTTTGTTCATCAGGTTATAATGTTCTTTATTTTCCATAAATGAGTGAGATCATGTGGTATTTTTCTTTCATTGCCTGGCTTATTTCATTTAACATAATGCTCTCCAGGTCCATCTGTGCTACTGCAAATGGTAAGAATTCCTTCCTTTTTATAGCAGCACAGTATTTTTTTTGTGTAGATATACCATAGTTTTATAATCCACTCATCTGCTGATGGGCATTTGGGTTGTATCCAAATCTTAGCTATGGTGAATTGTGCTGCTATGAACATAGGGGTGCATATATCCTTTCTGATTGGTGTTTCTAGTTTCTTAGGATATATTCCTAGAAGTGGGATCACTGGGTCAAATGGGAGTTCCATTTTTAGTTTTTTGAGGAAACTCTATTCTGTTCTCCACAATAGCTGCACCAGTCTGCATTCCCACCAGCAGTGCACGAGGGTTCCTTTTTCTCCGCATCCTTGCCAGCACTTCTCATTTGTTGATTTATTGATGATTGCCATTCTGACAGGTATGAGATGGTACCGCATTGTCATTTTGATTTGCATTTCTCGGATGATTAGTGACTTTGAGCATGTTTTCATGTGTCTCTTGGCCTTCCTTCTGTCTTCTTTCGAAAAGATTCTATTTAGGTCCGTTGCCCACTTTTTTATTGGATCATTTATCTTCCTTTTATTAAGTTGTATAAGCTGCCTATAGATGTTGGAGATTAAACCTTTATCAGTGATAACATTTGCAAATATGTTCTCCCATACAGTGGGCTTTCTTGTTGTTTTGTTGATGGTTTCTTTTGCTGTACAAAAGCTTTTTATTTTGATGTAGTCCCATTTGTTTATTTTCTCTTTGGCTTCCATTGCCTTAGGGGCAGTATCAGTGAAAAAGTTCTTTTGGCATATGTCTGAGATTTTTCTGCCTGTGGATTCCTCTAGTATTTTTATGGTTTCCCGTCTTATATTTAAGTCCTGTATCCATTTTGAGTTTATTTTTGTGTATGGTGTAAGTTGGTGATCTAGTTTCATTTTTTTGCATGTATCTGTTCAATTTTCCCAACACCATTTATTGAAGAGACTGTCTTGACTCCATTGTATGCTCATGCCTCCTTTGTCAAATATTAATTGAGCACAGTGGTTTGGGTTGATATCTGGATTCTCTATTCTATTCCATTGGTCTATATGTCTGTTCTTGTGCCAGTACCAGGCTGCTTTGAGAACAGTGGCTTTTGTAATACAACTTGAATTCTGGTATTGAGATCCCACCTAAATTGTTCTTATTTCTCAGAATTGCTATGGCTATTCGGGGTCTTTTTTTATTCCAGATGAATTTTTGGAGAGTTCTTTCTAGGTCTGTGAAATATGCCATTAGTATTTCAATGGGGAGTGCATTGAATCTATAGATTGCTTTGGGTAGTATGGACATTTTATTTATATATTTATTTCTTTAATTTTTCTTTTTTTTTCTCTTTTTTTAATTTAATAAATCTTTATCTTTCAGATTATTACAATTGTTCCTCTTTTTCCCCCCATAGCTCCCCTCCACCCGGTTCCCACCCCACCCTCTGCCCTTACCCCCCACCCACTGTCCTCATCCATAGGTGTATGAATTTTGTATAGTTTCTTCCTGCACCCCCCACACACCTTTCCCCTCGAGAATTGTCAGTCCACTCCCTTTCTATGCCCCTAGTTCTATTATATTCACCAGTTTATTCTGTTTATCAGATTTTTTATTCACTTGATTTTTAGATTCATTTGTTGATAGATATGTATTTGTTGTTCATAATTTTTATCTTTATCTTTTTTTTCTTCTTCCTCTTCTTAAAGAATACCTTTCAGCATTTCATATAATACTGGTTTGGTGTTGATGAACTCCTTTAGCTTTTTCTTATCTGTGAAGCTCTTTATCTGACCTTCAATTCTGAATGATAGCTTTACTGGGTAGAGTAATCCTGGTCATAGGCTCCTGCTATTCATCACTTTGAATATTTCTTGCCACTCCCAACTGGCCTGCATACTTTCTGTTGAGAAATCAGCTGACAATTGTATGGGTGATCCCTTGTAGGTAACTAACTGTTTTTCTCTTGCTGCTTTTAAAATTCTCTTTTTGTCTTTTGCTCTTGGCATTTTAATTGTGATGTGTCTTGGTGTGGTCCTCTTTGGATTCCTTTTGTTTGAGGACATTTTAATCATGTTGATTCTACCCATCCATGAACATGGTATGTTCTTCCATCTGTTTATGTCTTCCTCTATCTCTTTTTTCAGTGTCTTGTAATTTTCCGCGTATAGGTCTTTTACCTCCTTAGTTAAGTTTATCCCTAGGTATCTTAATTTTATTGGTGCGATGGTAAATGGGATTGCTTTTTTTGTCTCTCTTTCTGTAAGTTCACTATTGGTGTGTAGAAATGCCATAGATTTCTTGGTGTTAATTTTGTATCCCACTATATTGTGGAATCCATTTATTAAGTCTATGAGTTTTTTGATGGAGTCTTTCTGTTTTTTTTTTACGTACAATATCATGTCATCTGCAAATAAGGACAGTTTACTTCTTCTTTTCCAATTTGGATGCCTTTTATTTCTTCTACTTGTCTAATTGCAATGGCTAATACTTCCAGTACTATGTCAAACAGGAGTGGTGAGAGTGGGCATCCTTGTATTGTTCCTGTTCTTAGGGGAAATGGTTTTAGTTTTTGCCCATTGAGTATGATGTTGGCTGTGGGTTTATCATATATGGCTTTTATTATGTTGAGGTATGATCCTTCTATTCCCACCTTGTTGAGAGTTTTTATCAAGAAAGGGTGTTGGATTTTGTCAAATGCTTTTTCTGCATCAATTGATATGACTATGTGATTTTTATCTCTCAATTTGTTTATGTGATGTATCACATTTATTGATTTGCAGATATTGTACCATCCCTGCATTCATGGGATAAATCCTACTTGGTCATGGTGTATGATCTTTCTGATGTACTGCTGGATCCGATTTGCTAGAATTTTGTTGAGGATTTTGGCATCTATGTTCATGAGGGATATTGGCCTGTAATTAATTCTGTCATTGTATTGTCTTTATCTGGTTTTGGTATTAGGTTGATGCTGGCTTCAGAGAAGGAGCTTGGAAGTATTCCTTCCTCTTGAATTTTTTGGAATAGTCTGAGGAGGATAGGTTTTATTTCTTCCTTGAATGTTTGGTAAAACTCCCCTGTGAAGCCATCTGGCCCTGGGCTTTTGTTTGCTGGAAGCTTTTTTATGACAGCTTCAATTTCTTCCATAGTTATTGGCCTATTGAGATGTTTAGATTCTTTCTGATTGAGTTTTGGAAGGTTGTATTTTTCTAGGAATATGTCCATTTCCTCCAGGTTGTCCAGTTTGATGGAATAGAGTTATTCATAGTATTTTTTAACAATCCTTTGTATTTCGGTGGGGTCTGTTGTTATTTCTCCTCTTTCATTTCTGATTTTGATTATTTGGGTACTCTCACTTCGCTTCTTGGTGAGCCTGGCTAGTGGTTCATCAATCTTGTTTATCCTTTCAAAGAACCATCTCTTGGTTTTGTTGAACTTTTGTACTGTCTTTTTGGTTTCCATGTCGTTTATCTCCACTCTGATCTTTATTATTTCCTTCCTTCTGCTTACACTGGGCTTTTCTTGTTGCTCTCTTTCTCTTTGAATTGTAAGGTTAGGTAATTTATTACCATTTTTTCTTGTTTTTTTTTTTTGTTTTTGTTTTTTTTTTGCAGTAGACTTGTAGAGCTATGAACTTCCCTCTCAAGATTGCTTTCGCTGTATACCATAGATTTTGGATTGTTGTGTTTCCATTGTCGTTTGTTGCCATGAAGTTTTTTATTTCTTCTTTGATCTCTCTGGTAACCCAGTCATTGTTTACTAGCATGCTGTTTAGTCTCCATGTGTTTGATTTTTTTGGATTGTTTTTATTGTAGTTGATTTCCAGTTTTATGCCACTGTGATCTGAGAAGATATTGATATGATTTCTATCTTCTTGAATTTGAAGAGACTTTGCCTATGTCCCAACATATGGTCTATCTTTGAAAATGACCCATATGCACTTGAGAAGAATGTATATTCTGTGGCTTTGGGGTGAAATGTTCTGAAGATGTCAATTAATTCCATCTGGTCTAGTGAGTCATTTAGGATTGATGTTTCTTTGCTGATTTTTTCTTTAGAGGATTTGTCCAATGGTGATAATGGGGTATTAAAGTCCCCTACTATGACAGTATTGCTGTCAATCTCTCCCTTGATATCCTCCAGGAGTTTTTTTATGTATTTGGATGCTCCTGTATTGGGTGTGTATATGTTTACCAGAGTTATTTCTTCTTGTTGGATTGCTCCCTTTAGTATTATGAAGTGGCCTTCCTTATCTATTGTTATGTCCTTAACTTTGAGATCAAATTTGTCAGATATAAGTATTGCTATCCCAGCTTTTTTTTTTTAATTTCCATTTTTCTGAAAAACCTTTTTCCATCCCTTCACCCTCAGTCTGTGTGCGTCTTTTTTTCTGAGGTGGGTTTCTTGTAGACAGCAAATATATGGGTTGTGTTTTCTTATCCAGTCCGTTACCCTATGTCTTTTGATTGGTGCATTTAATCCATTTACATTTAAAGTTATTATTGATAGATACTTATGTGTCACCATTTTTTTTCTTTAACCCTGTGTTCCTTCTTTGTTTCCTATTTCTTTTTTTTTTCTTTTCTTTTTTTTTTTTTTACAGCAGACCCTTTAGCATTTCTTGCATTGCTGGTTTTGTGGTAATAAATTACCTTAGTCCTTTTTTGTCTGTGAAGCTCCAGATTTCACCTTCAATTTTGATTGATAGCCTTGCTGGGTACAGAATTCTTGGATTCAGACCCTTCCTTTGCATGACTTTGTATATTTCATGCCATTCCCTTCTGGCCTGATGAGAAATCAGTTGCTAGTCTGATGGGGGTTCCTTTGTAGGTAACTTTCTGTCTCTCTCTGGCCACTTTTAAGATTCTTACTTTGTCGTTGGTGTTTGCCAATTTAATTATAATGTGTCTTGGCGTCGGTCTTTTGGGGTTCATTTTGCTTGGGACTCTGTGAGCTTCTTGGATTTGTGTGGGTTTTTTCTTCCCTATATCAGGGAAGTTTTCTGTCATTATTTCTTCAAACAGGTTTTTTATTCCTTGCTCAGTTTCCTCCCCTTCTGGAACCCCTATTATGTTGATGTTGTTTTGTTTTATATTGTCCCAAAGTTCCCTTAGGCTATCCTCCTGCTTTTTAATTTTTTTTTTTCTAGAAGCTGCTCTACTTGGGTATTTTTCCTACCTTGTCTTGGTGCTCACTGATGTGGTCCTCTGCTTCTTCTAGTCTAGTCTTGATGCTTTCTATTGAGTTCTTTACAGCAGCGATGTCATTTTTCATTTCTTCTTGGTTCTTCTTCATTTCCTCTTGGTTCTTACACATATTGTTGAATTAGTCTTCCATTCTTTTCAGCCACCTTATTACCATTTCTCTGAATTTTTTCTCTGACAGATTGCTTGCATCCATTTCGTTTACTTCCTTTTCTGGTGATGCCAGCTTTTCTTTCATATGTGGGCTTTTTCTTTGTGTCTCCATGGTCTCTCTTATCCGGATGTCTGGTAATGTAGTTCTCTCTCTCCTGCGTTGATTTAAAGGCACAAAATACAACACAACCAGGTACAGCACACGAGGCATTGAACAGAAATGTATTCATGATATTAATAACCCTAAATAAAGGTGACCAGCAGGGAAAGGCAAATTAGAGGATAGGAGAGAAAGAAGAAGAGAGAAAAAAAGAAAGGAGTGCAAAAATGAAATTGTGAAAAGGAAAAAAAAAGTAAGAGGGGAACAACTACATATATGGGGAGAAAACTCCAATAGAACAGCCACTAATCCCAACAAATGCCAGCAACAATACCTGGAGATGAATACAAAGTACAAACAACAACTAATATCAGTGAGGCAAGGGAAAACAGAAGCAAAAATCAAACAAAAACAAAACAAACAAACAAAGAATAAGCAAAACAGTCTCACAAACAAGCATATAAAATTGATAAAATCAACAATCAAGCAAACAACAACAAAAGGACAGAGAGAAAAAAAATCTTCTTTGTCAGTGAAGACAGAGAAGAGAGAGTTGTGTATGGACTTGAAGCAGAGGATTGGAAATTAGATATATAAGTATGGTGAAACTTTAACAGGGGGTAAAAAGAAGGAATAGGGAAAATCTAAAGCAGGAAAAGGGTAAGAGAAACAGGATAACAAAAGGGGAAAATTTAAAAAGAGAGTGATGGCATATAGGTAAAGTTGAGATAGTGTAAAATGATGCTAAAGAAAAGATGAAAATAGAACGTAGAACACTAATCCCAAAGTAAAATAAAGAGAAAATAAAATGACACTTTTTTTTAAAAAAAAAAGGTAAAATAGTAGTAGCAATAATACTGATTGAAAATAAAAATGTAATAATTAAAAAGGTAAAATCAAGTGAGGAAAAAAGAAAAAAATTAGTTTCTTAAGTAAAAGTTGAAAAAAATAAAATAAAATAAAAATAAAAATGTGCAGTAGTGAAGGTCATTCACTTCCTCTACTGTTCTGTTTGGCACGCCTGTTTCCTAGTCAGGACAGTATTGCTGTTCCCTGCACTCCACTGCTCCTCAGTGTTGTAAGCCAGTCCTGATTTTTAAGCAGGCAGTGTGTCTTAATTTCTTGTATTCCTTTATTTGTGTTTACACAAGAGACAATTTGTGATTCAACCCCTGGGTGGCAGTGTTTCTGTATTGACCTCTGGGTCTATAGGTTCTTTCTAGCCAGTGCTTAGATCCTGCTTTCCCTGTGGCACTCAATACTGTCTTGTGGGAGTGGGTTACCCCAGAGTTTGTTCTCTGATGGTCACTCCCCTCCCTGATTCCCAGGTTCCAGAAGAACAACTTTCCCCTGCAGTCTCCTAGGGTGTCCCCAGTTGGGCAATCCTATGTATTGGGCTTAGCAATCAGAAGCAAGGATTCAAAGAGGAAAAAGAAAAAAGAAAAAGAAAAAGGAAAAGAAAAAGAGCCAGCGCAATTGTGCGATCTCCGAGGCTGCGCACAAGTGTGTGCATTCTCTCCTTCCCCCCTGGGTCCAAACAGCCGTCACACCTCCAAAATTTTTAGGCTGTCCCTTTGTGTCAGATCAAAACGGGTTGATTTTTAGAATTCCCTTCTTTTAGCAGCTCTGATGACCCCCTTCCACATTTAGGGATCACGCCAGCCCCAACAGCCATGGATTTTTCTAGGCGCAGACTTCCCCTGATCCTTCAGCTCCCGCAGTGCATGCGTTTCTCTCTCCTGCCAGGACCAGAGACTTCACCTTATCCCAGGTGAAATCTGACCTTTCAGTGGTGGAGTGTAGAGCTCCTCTGAATCTGCTTGTTTGCGCCAATTGAGGACTGATCTTCTCGGGTTCGCAGCTGTTTGGTGGGTGCCCTAGTTATAGATTTTCAGGCTTCCAATAACATCCACTTTCCCCTTTAAGATGGCACATCTCCGTGTCCGAGCCAGTAGCTCCAGGAGGGAACCCAGCAGCAGTGGGTGCTGCCTGGTCAGGGGAGCCCTGTCCAGGAGTCCCCCCACCTTCTCCTGGAGTATAGCTGTCCCTCAACTTACCAGCAAACACTCCCCATTTGACAACACACTCTCCCTTTGTTTTCTCACTCACACAGTATCTTGCACTCTGCCTTGCTGTCAGCAGCCATCTTCAAGACGTCTCTCTAATCTCTACTTTTTCTTTTTCTTAAGAGAAATTTTATTTTGTCATCTCCCAAGTTATCAATTTAGCTTGTTTGTCTTATGAAGGCAAGTAAGATAAGGCCAATTTAGTTGGAGAAAACATCTGACTCTGAGGAAACTAGCTCTGGGAGGCAATTTAGGGAAGCCAAAGAAGCTGGTGAGTTACTGAGTTATAGACAGATGTGAAGACGCAGCAAGTGAAGAAGAAACTGATTAAAACATTGTTGGAGCTGTGAAAATACTTTGATCTAGATGAATTTTAAAAAAATAACGTGGAAAGTATATAATAGGAGACTTTAATAGTACCTACCAATTTCTTTAATAGGTGGGCAATAACAGGGCAATTGCTGAATCCAGTGCAAAGTAGGTTCATAACTGAGCCAAAGTGACTCTCAGCTTCCAATCTCTCTCCGCTTTTTACCCTAATCTGCAAACATGAGCAAACTTCATTTCCAGCAAATTTGTTATAGTGGTGTGAAATAGGAAGCAAATGTGTTTCCCTAATATTCAAGTATGTCTCCTTATACCATGACAACACAGTAGTTTCCTAACTCTTCTGTAACTTTGATTATCCAGTCTAAAAAAGCTTGTGACTTCTAAATAATTTGAAATCATCACACTTTTGTGTACACATGTGTAATGCACTAGAGAAAAATATCTTAAATTATTAACTTAAGGAAGTACTTAAATTTTGGGGAATTTTCAATGAACATATCATTGATTTACGCATTTAGGTTTCATAGTCCTAACTTAAAGGAACTTACAAACAGGAAAATAAGATTCCCATACGTGAATGACATAACCATTAATGAATACAAAATAGAACATAATGAAGTTGAGGGTAATATGAAATGATTCAAGAAGTCATTCTATTCAAGAAGTCATTCTGCACAAATGGATCACCACTGGGTCATTTGAATCTTTATTAACTCTAATTTTCATTTGGTTATAATTTTAAAAGCTCTCTTGCTATATGTATAAAAGTTCAATTTTATATGAGCTCTTCAGGAATACTCTTATTGTACAAAGTGAAATATATTAATAGTATGTAAAGTAAGGAAGACTTTTAAATAAATAATAGAGTTAAGTTCCTCTTCTGAAATCCAGTGAAAAAGGATATCATTGACTTATTTGAGGCAATGAATTAGAAAAGTGCCAATTGGCATGAAAAGCAATTAAATATTAATCTCTAACTATCTTTACTTCTCTCCAGAATTTCCTTCTATTACTTTGACTTGTTGGTTTGTGTTAGGGGAAAATACATCTTACCTTTTCCCTAAAATGAACAGGTAACTGAATATTCAGTCAGTTATTTTTCCTTCCTTCTTAACTTATTCTCTAAGACCAAGTAGAAAAGATGAGCAATTAGTTTTTGTATTTAGCTAAATTGTGGCTCTGGCTTAAAATAGTTATGAAATAAATATAAGGCAAAACTAGGTTTTTAGTGTCCCCAAGTATTCATAATATATTTTGTAAAAAAAGTGTGAAATGGTTGGCAGCGGCAGAACATTCTTTAACATTTCTCTATGATTTTCCAGTGGATTTACCAATAAACATTAAACTACTAGAGAACAAACCTAGGCACATATTTGTCTTTAGGGGAAGCAGGTGGAGCCTGATTTATCCAGTTGGAAATCTTTGTATTAATTGTATTACAAAGGCATGAACGAATAAAACAATCAACTTGTACCATGAGAATTCTATGGAAGTTCAAGTTCCAGTCTCATTTTATCCTCTAATAAGATCCTTTCTATTTCCCTTTACCTTTTTCTACAAAGCTAAAAGTTGATATTGTGGCTTTCATTCTTGTCATGTAATACCCTTAAAATTTCTGCTTCCTCTCTGATGTGGCTCTACTTTGAAATGATAACAATATCTGCTATCACAGAGAAATAAACCACAGGAAGTAGCAATTCTCTATGTACATGGGCACTCCAGTTCCTAGTAAGGGACTAGGGTTCTGCTAAAAGGAATAAACATTAACAAAGTGTGCAATAAATAGGAATGAGATGAAGGTGCTAGGATAAGCAAATGAAGAGCAGGTTAAAGAGAAGCAAGGGCCAGACTGAGTCATTTGACTTGTTTGGTAATTTGATATCAAGGAGCTTCCTTTTCTATCTGGGTTACAAAGCCTATGTCCCTAAGCAAGAATATGATAATGGCTGGGCTCTAGGTAGCTATGTAATTGCATTTGACCCTACTTTTTAACCCTGTTTATAGGTTGGCCAAATATTCTGGTGCCATTTTATCTATGAGGAACTAGAGGCCTAGACAGGTAAGACCACTTTTCTCAAGTAGTTCTTGGCTATTTAGTGGTAGATTTTATATTTAAACTCATTCATGAATTTCACATTTTTGCTATTTCCATAAAACCCCTACTGAAAGAGATGGATGTGTGTACAAGTCACAAATTTCTTATCCCAAATGATTCAAGATGATTTAGAGATGCTAAGTGGTTGATCAGCTATTAGTTATTTTTCTTACTAAAATATATAATGAGAGAATTCAAAGTTCCCAACTAAAACTTTTTTAAGAGTGGGTTTCCCACATAAATGTACATTCCCCAAAACCAATAAACCATGATCAGATATGTTTGGAAAGCATTAGTGTGTTTGCCATTCTCTAACAGAGAGCTGAGCTTGTGAGAGACACATAAGTACCTTATAACCATGAGGCCAAGTGGGTAATTTAAAACTCACACATATCCCAGTAATATGATGCCATAGCATTTCCTGGCTCAGAGCCAACTTATCCCAGAGTGGCCTGAAAATCCAGATTTTTTTCAAGAAGAGGCAGTGCAAGAATGCCAAAACTTCCTTTATAATTTCACCCAATTCTAGAATAAAAATATTTTTCCCCATAGAAAGAATACCAGAGAGAGTTTGGGGAAGATATTTAAAACGTTTATTAACACAAATGTTTGATAAATCCAGAATTGGTCAATTAGATTTTTCATACCTTACATTTTACAGCTTCTTCATCTAGCAAAGCATGTTATTATTCAGTACTACTTGTTTCATTTGGATATGCTTTGTCTCCTGAGATACATTATAAATAAAACAGGAGCTCACTACTTCCTAGAAGAATCATGAAGCTGTTTATCAATATCATTCTACTATAACTAAAAACGTTTTCTAAATATGACTATGCTAATGGAAAAGGTTATTTTAATGTCCCCAAGAGCATATTTATTAAGACACAAAGGTTGAAAGTATTTGAATACCAGAGAGTTGACTGCAGGGGAGAAATGTAAGAAAAAAAGATGTATTGATAAGAACAAGGATTCTGATTTTGGCCCACAGAATACTTTGATAGATCACCAACATCTAAATCACCAATGTCTATTGGAAAAAATTTTCTTTGCCTGTTCTTATTCTGAAGCCAGCAAATCAAGACATAGAGACTGTTTTTGAAGGCAGTTAAAAAGCTTTAAGTAGAAAGCATCTTCACAGTCTTTCATGTATTTAACTACTGTGCCAGATATCTGAAGACTTTTAAGCTTGGCAGCTTGTTGTTTTTCTGTCTGCTATTGTTCTTACAATAAAAAAAGGTAGTCCTTATTTGGCTCATATATATTGCAAATTTTCTTAGAATCATAATGGGGGAAAAGCATGTCCAAATTACCATGTAGAAGGTGTGACAAAGGACCTTGCTAAGGCAAATTTTAGGCAAAATTTGCTCTTTGTCCCATTATCTCCTTTGTTGCTACTCAGCTGGAGTGTTATATACTTTACTAGAGGCCCAGTGCACAAATTCATGCACCAGTGGGGTCCCTCGGCCTGGCCTGAGGGATCAGGCCAAAACCAGCTCTCCGACATCCCCCAAGGAATCCCAGATTGTGAGAGGGTGCAGGCCAGACTGAAGGATCCCACCGGTGCACAATCAGGGCCGGGGAGGGATGTGGGAAGTTGGCCAGCTGGGAGGGACCACAGGAGGGCTCCAGGGTGTGTCCAGCCCATCTCACTCAGCCCCAATTGGCCAGACCTCAGCAGCAAGCTAACCTACCGGTTGAAGGGTCTGCCCCCCTGGTGGTCAGTGCATGTCATAGCAAGCGATTGAGTGGCCTTACCATATCATTAGCATATTACGCTTTGATTGGTTGAATGGATGACCAGATGACCAGACACCTAGCATTATTAGGCTTTTATTTTTTGGGTGGGTTTACTGTTCTGCAGTTAACACTTACTTGTTCAAGTAACCATTTATTCTAGGCCCTGCTTTCTGACTGATGCTAGTTTTCAAATATGATGATTGACTCTGTGAATATGTGAAAAGGTATAAATATGTTGTCACTTCCACACAAGAACATTTTAATGGTGGCCTTCTAAAGATAATACAACACAAAGGGATTAATTTAAAGTTGAAAAATAAGGGAAGACTACTTGAGGGCTAATGAGGACTTTCAGTACTCACACTGTATCTCCACCCGACAGACTTTTGATATTTATTCACTCTCACTCGCCTTCCTATTTCAGGTAAAGGAGTCTGCAAAACCAGGAAGAAAATGCTATTAGAACCACTGGTACATGCTTAAAATGATTTACTCTTTAGTACTTTGTGCTCTTTTAGCACTAAATGGAAAAGTAACATAATATCATTCTTCTCTCATATTTTGCTAATAGTTTTAACTAAAACATTGTACTCTTATATATGCAGAAACTTAGCATCAAATTCATAATAACACATTTAACTGCCTATGAAAAAATTATAATTTGATGTTAACAAAGTGTTATTTCCCCTTAAAAATAACATAAATGACACTATGTATGGGCTGAATATGATTTTTAAATATTTCAAAAGTTAGAGTATCTAAAAATTAAATTAAATGTGGGTCAAGGTCTCTCAAGTTAAAATAAGGAAATAAGTACTTTAGGGAGTCTCACTCAAATAGTACTAGATTGATTATTGGAAAGTCAGGTTTGTAGGTCAAAATAAATCCACGAAACATTAACATCCCTTGAAATTCACATTGGTTTGCAACATTTGACACTTACTGGCAAAACAAAAAAAAAACATGCAACTCTTTAAATAGCTTTAGCAATTCACTGCCTGCACAAATTATGAAAGAACAGTTTATGGCATAGACAACAGTTCAGTGACTATGTAGAGTTTTCAAACATACTATTTGAGAATTTTCCTTTAGGGTATAGTAAAGTGAAAATTCTTTGACCTTTGCTATGTTCATGCTAATATTATCTTGAGAAAGTAAGGCACTCATGCTAAAGAAAGAGGACAGAAATCAGTGCTTAGCAAATTCTCTGACAATATGTTATAAACTGTGGTTCAACTTTATGAATGTTAACAAGAACAGTGCAAATTAAACTGTTTGTCTTGCTCATCTGTCAGAAAATATAAGAAAAATGTGTATCTCAGACAAGTTCTTTACTTCTACCTGTCATTGAGAATCTAATGGCCTCAATTCTCAAAAATAATAGTTGGAGAGGGAAAATAATATGATGGAACAAGAAGGATTAACACAATATTAGAAGAAATCTCCTCTTTGATATCCCTGGAAATAGATAATCAACTAGAAATAGATATAAAAACAGATAATGTCTTAATTCTTATAAAATGCCAAAATAAATGCATTTGACCTGCAAATATAATAAATTCATAATAAAGATAATATACTAATGGGTAGAAAACATTAAATGATAAATATAATAAATTCAGGTTAACATAATTATAATTACATATAATGATTAAAAAAAACAATATTTTCTGAACTGTTTATCCTTAGACCATAGACCATTAAGGGAATAAAATATAGATAGGATATAATATTACCTTACGAGCATTCATCACTTTAACAGCTGTAAATGCACCAGTTTTTTCATGGAGTCCCTGAAACATAGCATAGTAATAAACATTAAATGCTGGCTATAGAATCAAGCAGTCAAACAGCAAAGTGAAAATATTACAATAAAATAAGGCCAAACACTATAGCCTATCTAAAATACTATATAGAGAGTAAATATAAGGTATAATATAGAGAACAAAAAGATTAAATTATGAACATTTTATTTTTTTAGTATTTTTATTGATGTCAGAGAGGAAGGGAGAGGGAGAGATAGATAGAAACATCAATGATAAGAGAATCATTGATTGGCTGCCTCCTGCATGCTGCCCACGGGGGATTGATCCCTGACCAGAAATTGAATCGTGACCTCCTGGTTCATAGGTTGACGCTCAACCACTGAGCCATGCCAGCCAGGCAATGAACATTTTAAAGAAATACAAAGTATTTCGCTCAAAAAATCAAGCAAGTTTATGGAGTAGTTTTGTTTTCCTTTTTATTATGGTATTGTTGACATATAATATTATATTCATTTCAGGTGTAAAAAAATAGTGATTTGACATTTATATACCTTATGAAGTGATCACCATGATAAGTATTCCACTGTGTTTGTGTCACTACATAAAGTTCTTACAATATTATTGATTATATTCCCTATATTGTATATTATATCCCCATGACTTCTTTCCAAGAGGGAGTTTTTATCTCTTAATCTGCTTCATCTTTTCTTACCTGATCCTACAAGTCCCCTCTATTCTGACAGCCATCAGTTCATTCTCTGTATCTATGAGTCTGTTCCTATTTTTTTGTGTGTGTTGTTGTTTTAGATTCCAAATATAAGTGAAATCATTTGATATTAAGTCTTTCCCTGTCTGACTTACTTCACTAGCATAATACCCTCTGGGTCCATCCATATAGTTGAAAAGGGCAAGATTTCATTCTTTCTCATGGCTGAGTAATATTTTATCATTGAACACTTAGGTTAATTCCATATCTTGAATATTGTAAATAATACTGCCATAGACAGACATGCATGTAACTTTTCTAATCAGTGTTTCATGTATTCTTCAGATAAATACCCAGAAGTGGAATTCCTGGGTTGTACAGTAGTTTACTTCAAAGAGTTTACTTTATTATTTCCTTCCTTCTACTTATTTGAACTTTATTTGTAATTTTTTGAGGAATCTCCATACTGTTTTCTGTAGTGGCTGCATCAATGAATAAACCCATCAACAGTGTACAAGGTTTCTTTTTTCTCCTCATTCTCACCAACACTTGTTAGTTGATGTCTTTTTTATAATAGCCATTCTGACAGGTGTGAGGTGATATCTAATTGCCATGTTGATTTGTATTTCCCTTAAGATTAGTGGTGCTGAGCATTTTTTCATCTATCTATTGGTCATCTCTATGTCTTCTTTAGAAAAATATCTATTCATGTACTATACCCATTTTTTGTTTTTGAGGTTTTTAAAAATATTTATATATATATAATAGAGGCCCTGTGCACAAAATTTGTGCATGGATGGGGGGGGGGGCAGGTACATCAGGCTGGCCTGCACCCTCTCCAATCCGGGACCCCTCAGGGGATGTCCAACTGCCGGTTTGGGCCCGAGTGGGATTGGGCCTAAACCGGCAGTTGGACACCCCTCTCACAATCCAGGACTGCTGGCTCCTAACCACTTACCTGCCTCCCTGCCTGATCACCCATAACCGCTCTGCCTGCCTGCCTGGTTGCCCCTAACTGCTCTTCCCTGCTGGCCTGGTTGCCCCTAACCACTTTTGCCTTTCCTCCACCATCGTGGCTTTGTCCAGAGGGATGTCCGGGCTAATTAGCATATTACCCTTTTATTAGTACAGATGGTTACTGAGCAGTGCATTCTGGAGAACATGGGGAAACTGCCCTATAACTCAGAGACCAGGGACTCGACAGGAAAATGGGGGGTCCAGTCTCACTCAGCAGAGGATGGTCCTTGGATCATGGGCGAGGCCTGCACTGTGTTTAGATCTGAGGAGCTTCCCTCCTCCAGGCACCACTTGCTCAGTGGCCTTCCGCACACACACCGACCAGGGTTCAAACTCGCAAACTTTCAATGTACAGGCCAAAGCTCCAAGCAACGGAGCCACCTGGGCAGGGCAGTTACTCTTGGCTTTTATTTTCTTTTCATTTATATTTTAATTTTACTTTAATTTTTACTCTTATTAAATCTTTATTGTTGAAAGATTTACATAGGTCCCCTTTTCCCCCATTAACGTTTTCCAGCCTACTCCCCACCCCAGGCCCTCACCACCCCATTGTTTCTGTCCAGGGGTGATGCATATATGCACACAAGGCCATTGATTTATCTCTTCCCACCCACCCACCGTCCCCCGCCTTCCCTCTGAGGTTCCACAGTCTGTTCATGTGTCTGTATCTCTGGGTCCATTTTTGTTCATCAGTGTATTTGGATCATTAGGTATTAAAAGTGCTCTGGTTGTGATCACTTGGGTTTTCTAAAGATGCAGTCATATCACGTACAAATGTTTGTTCTTTTTCCAAATGTTCTTGTGGACACATTGGAATATAGATACCAGAAATAGAAGTCTGTGAATTAGTTGGGAATAGGATGCTTTTTCTTTCATGACGTTGTGTACATGATCCTGTGCTCCCGCTGTGTTGACAACACCGAGTACTGTGGCTGCAGGGAGGCTCTCATTGGCAACTCATCCACATAGAGCCATAGCCCCCTCTCCATCAGCCGCAGCTCCCAGGACTGACGCATGCACCCCTCAGAGAGGTGGGGGCACTTGGCCACCTCCCGCAGGCTTGCCCCCTGTCATCACCTGGTGGGGCCCACCTTCCGCATATCCTCCTCTTGTTCCTACTCCCAGGCCTTTCCATGCACTTCCTCTCACCCAGCCCCCTCCCTCCTCCCGTCATGTCCGGAGCCCCAGGTGCTGTCCCTGCGAGGTCTATGACACTCCCTACCGGACCGTTTCATCTTATTCTTCCATGGCGTCCAGTGTTTCTTCTGCCTCGTTAACTTGGTTTGAATCTGAACGGAAATGGCTCCATCTTCTATTCCTTTTGTGTCCTTTCCACCCCTAAGTTAATGTCCTGTCCTTAGTATGTGGCTATGAGATGTCTCTGTGACTAAACAGGGAATCCTTTCACGTTTCTCTTTCCTTTCCTTTCATCTTAGGATAAGTGAGCTCTGCGGTTTGCCTGGGACCAAAGGCCCTGGGAATACAATGCTGAGCCCTCTGAACTCATTTTATTCCTTATTGTATTATTGGATTCCTGGGGTTGAATTAAACATGAAAACAGAAGAAAATATACCCTTAGATATACAATCTGAGTTATTACCCGGAGATTTCCTTGGGAGTTGACCCTGAGGCATGAGACCCATGTGTTTATGGGTCAGTTTCCTCAACTATGGAATGAAGGTTGAACCTGCCCCTCAGATCCTTTGGAGGCTGAATATGATGCATCCAGAGGGATTAACTGGTGGCTGGGAGAGTAAGATTGGAAGTCAACAGATACTTGTTTCCTTTACCCGGACAGAGTTAGAAAAACACAACTCCATTTATCATAACACCAGGAAGGGCTATGCCTGGGAGAGGAGGTGCAGGGAACAGGGCTTCCCCCTTGCTCCTGCCGCGCCCTCCCTCCCTCCCTCCGTCCTTCCCTCCCTCCCTCCGTCCTTCCCTCCCTCCTTGCCTGCACTGGCCCAGCCTTCATCTCAGAAATGCTCAACTAAGGCTCTGGCCCCGCCCATCTCACAGGGAGGAGCCTGCGCAGTTTCCTGCAGACAGGGAAGCAGCTGTGGAGTAGGGAGGTGGCAGATTTTCCTGAGGAGGTGTTTGTGCTTTAAAGCTTATGCTCTCCGTCCACCTCCCAGCAGTGAAGGCTGAGTTTTCCTGCAGGCACTGAAGTCCTTGTTGAAGTCTCCACTCCAGAGCCTCTTACAGTGGTGAGTCCGCGTTCTGGGAGGCTGCGCAGTGGAGGCGCCACATTCCTTTCAGAAGAAACTGAGGATCAGTTGGAGCCTGCTGGCTGGGGGGAGGGACCAGGAGGTCTGCCTTGTGCCTCCTGCAAGTCCCCAGTCCAGCTCTGCTGCTACCCAGCCTGGTTACCCGTGGTTCCCTGTTGGCCATCCAGGGATGGGAGCCTGTGGACAGGCGGGGGTGGGGGGTGGGGGGTGGGGGGTAGGGGGGGGAGGACTGAGAGGTGCTCCATTCACCTCCTTGTGACCCTTCGTTTTGTGGTTTTGGTCATGACGCCTCTTGGCCTTTCATTATTATGATATACTGTATGTAACCCTTATTGTTGAAAGTATTACATATGTCCCCTTTTTTCCCCCTTTGACCTCTCCCACCCAACCCCCACCCCAAAGCCTTCACGACCCTATTGTGTGTGCCTATGGGCTATGCATAGACACATATGAGTTCATTAGATGATCTCTTTCCCCCATCCTACCCTCCCCTGCCTGCCCTCTGAGGATTGATAGTCTATTCCCATGGTTGGCAAACTGTGGCTCATGAGCCACATGCGGCTCCTTGGCCCCTTGTGTGTGGCTCTTCCACAAAATACCACAGCCTGGGCGAGTCTATTTTGGAGAAGTGGCGTTAGAAGAAGTTTAAGTTTAAAAAATTTGGCTCTCAAAAGTAATTTCAATCGTTGTACTGTTGATATTTGGTACTGTTGACTAATGAGTTTGCCGACCACTGGTCTATTCGATGTTTCTATGTCTCTGGGTCTATTTTTTTAATCTTCATTGTTGAAACTATTACATAGGTCCTCCTTTTTCCCCCATTAACCTCTTCTAGCCCACTCCAGTTCTCTGCCCACCCCAGGCACTCACCACCCCATTGTTTGTGCCCACAGTTTATGCAAATATGCATACAAATTCATTGACTGATCTCTTCCCACCCACACTCCCTTGCCTTACCTCTGAGGTTCAACAGTCTGTTCATGCTTCTATGACTCTGGGTCTATAATTGATCATCAGTTTATTTGGTTCATTAGATTCCACATATGAGTGAGATCATGTGATACTTATCTTTCTCTGGATTATTTTGCTCAGCATAATACACCCCAGGTACATCCATGTTATTGCAAATGGTAAGAGTTCTTTCTTGTTTAATGCAGGGTAGTATTCCACTGTGTAAATGTACCATAGTTTTTTTTCCACTTCATCTGCTGATGGGCACTTAGGCTGTTTCCAAGTATTAGTTATTGTAAATTGCACTGCTATGAACATAGGGGTGCATATATTCTTTCTGAAGAGTGTTTCTGATTTCCCGGGATATATTCCTATAAGTGGATTACTGGGTCAAATGGGAGTTCCATTGTTAATTTTTTGAGGAAATTCTATATTGTTTTCCACAGAGGCTGCACCAGTCTGCATTCCCACTAGCAGTGTACAAGGCCTTTTCTCCACATCCTTGCCAACACTTGCCATTTGTTGATTTGTTGATGATAACCACTCTGACAGGTGTGAGATGGCAACTTATTGTCATTTTGATTTGCATTTCTCGGATAATTAGTGACATTGGGCACATTTTCATATGATTTTTGGCCTTCTGTATGTCCACTTTGGAGAACTGTCTTTTGCCCATTTTTTAATTGGATGGTTTATCTTCCTTTTGTTAAGTTGTATGAGTTCTCTATAAATTTTGGAGGTTAACTCCTTTCAGATGTATCATTGGCAAATATGTACTCCCATGAAGTGGGCTCTCTTGTCAATTTGGAAACAGAGCAGGATATAAAATTAACAGCCAGAAATCTATGGCATTTTTATACACCAATAATGAACTCTCAGAAAGGGAAACTAAATAAACAATCACACTTACCATTGCAACAAAACAATTAAAAGCCTTAGAAATAAACTTAACCACGGAGGTAAAAGACCTGTACTCAAAAACTAAAGGACATTGAAAATGAGATAGAGTAGGGTATGCACAAGTGGAAAACTATACCATGTTCATGGATTGGTAGAATCAACATCATTAAAATATCCATACTACCCAAAGCAATCTATAGATTGAATGCAATCCCCATTAAAATACCAATGGCATATTTCACAGACCTAGAACAAATACTCCAAAAATTTATATGGAATAAAATAAGACCTCGAATAGCCACAGCAATCCTGAGAAAGCACAAAGTTGGAGGAATCACAATACCAGATATCAAGATGTATTACAAAGCCACTGTTCTCAAAACAGTCTGCTACTGGCACAAAAACAGACATATAGGTCACTGGGACAGAACAGAGAACCCAGAAATTGACCCAAGCCATTTTGCTCAAGTAATATTTGACAAAAGAGGCAAGAGCATACAGTGGAATCAAGACAGTCTCTTCAATAAAGACTGATGCTGAGAAAATTAGACAGATACATGCAAAAAATGAAACTAGACCACCAACTTACACCATCCACAAAAATAAACTCAAAATTGATAAAAGACATAAACGTAATACGGGAAACCATAAAAATCTTAGAAGAATTCATAGGTAGCAAAATATCAGATATATCTTGTAGCAATATATTTACTGACATATCTCCTAGGTCAGTGGTCAGCAAACTCATTAGTCGACAGAGCCAAATATCAACAGTACAACGATTGAAATTTCTTTTGAGAGATGAAAACCGACTTCTGCACATGGGCCACGAAGTTTCAATCGCACTGTATGTGCACATCCACACGTGGTATTTTGTGGAAGAGCCATACTCAAGGGGCCAAAGAGCCGCATGTGGCTCGCGAGCCGCAGTTTGCCGACCACTGTCCTAGGTCAATGGAAACTAAGGAGAAAATAAACAAATGGGACTACATCAAAATAAAAAGCTTCTGAACAGCAAAAGAAACCATCAACAAAATAACAAGAGAGCCCACTGCATGGGAGAACATATTTGCCAATGTTACATCGGATAAGGGTTTAATCTCCAAAATTTATAGGGAACTCATAAACTTAACCAAAGGAAGATAAACAATCCAATAAAAAATGAGCAAAGGACTTAAATAGACACTTCTCCAAAGCAGACATACAGAAGGCCAAGAGGCATATGAAAACATGCTCAACATCACTAATCATCTTAGAAATGAAAATCAAAACTACAATGAGGTACCATCTCACACCTGTCAGAATGGCTATCATCAACAAATCAAAAATTGACAAGTGTTGGCGAGGATGTGGAGAAAAGGGAACCCTCATACACTGCTGGTGGGGATGCAGACTGGTGCATCTTCTGCTGAAAACAGTATAGCATTTTCTCAAAAACTTAACAATGGAACTCCCATTTGACCCAGTAATCCCACTTCTAGGAATATATCCTAAAAATCAGAAACACCAATCATAAAGAATATATGCACCCCTATGTTAATAGTGCAAAATTTACAATAGCTAAGATTTGGAAGCAACCTAAGTGGCCATCAGCAGATGAATGGGTTAAAAAACTGTGGAATACTATGCTGCTGTAAAAAAGAAAGAATTCTTCCCATTTGCAACAGCATGGATGGACCTGGAGAGCATTATGCTGAGCGAAATAAGCCAGTCAGGAGAAAGTTAAGTATCATATTATCTCACTCATTTGTGGAATATAATGAACAACATAAACTGATGAACAAAAATAGATCCAGATACATAGCAGTATGGAACAGACCATCAAACCTCAGAGCGAAGGCAGGGGTGGATTAGTTGGGGGGGGGGGTTAGGGTTAGGGTTAGAGATCAACCAAAGACTTGTATGCATGTAAGCATAACCAATAGACACAGACAATGGGGAGGTGAAGGCCAGGACTGGAGGGTGGGGGCTGGCTGGTTGATGACAATGGCGGGGAGAAGAGGACATGTGTAATACTTTCAACAATAAAGAATTTTTAAAAAAACCTGTTCATCTAAAGATAGAGATAGCGACAGAGATGAGAGAGAGAGAGAGAGAGAGAGAGAGAGAGAGAGAGAGAGAGAGAGAGAATGAAAGATGGAGACATCTAAGTAAACCTATAGCAGCACAGGGCAATACACTAACTCAGATTCTAACTAAAAGTCATAAAAATATGGACTGTCAGACTCATAGACAAAGGGGATTAGCAAAGATAGCATGAGCCTTTGTGGAAAACATTAAAAAGTGAGAACCAAGAATGAAGTTAAAGCTTGAAGAAAATAGGAAGTGCATCATAGAGGACTTTTAGAAGTTTGGAAAGGAGAGAAGGGTGAGGGCAGAGAAGAAGGCTGATTCACATATTAAACAAAATAAAATAATGTTGACAGATAACAGCAAAGGTAGAATGTCTGAACTCATGTTTTCATTCTCTATCAAGAAAATTATTTTTCAAACTGGAAAAATTGAAGAAATTGAAAATTATAAGTAACTAGAGGCCCGTTGCACGAAATTCTTGCACTGGGCAGGGGGGTGTCGTTCAGCCCACCCTGCACCCTCTCCAATCTGGGACCCCTCGAGGGATGTCCAACTGCTCGTTTAGGCCAGATCCACCTGGGCCTAAACGGGCAGTCAGACATCCCTCCCACAATACAGGACTGCTGGCTCCCAACTGCTCGCCTGCCTGCCTGCCTGATTGCCCCTAACTGCTTCTGCCTGCCAGCCTGAACACCCCCTAACCATTCTCCTGCCAGCCTGATAGATGCCTAAGTGCTCCCCACTGCCGGCCCGATTGCACACAACTGCCCTCCCCTGCTAGCCCGGTCACCCCTAGCTGCCCTCCCCTGCCAGCCAGGTTGCCCCAAACTGCACTCCCCTGCAGCCATGGTCACCCCTAACTGCCCTCCCCTGCAGCCCTGGTCACCCCTAACTGCCCTCCCCTGTAGGTCTGGTCCCCCCAAACTGCCCTCCCCTGCAGGCCTGGTCACCCCCAACTGCCCTCCCCTGTAGGCCTGATCCCCCCAACTGCCCTCCCCTGCAGGCCTGGGTCCCTCCCAACTGTCCTCCCCTGCAGGTCTGGTCACCCCCAACTGCCCTCCCCTGCCGGCCCAGTCACCACTAATTGCCCTCCTCTGCAGGCCTGATTGCCTCCAACTGTCCTCCCTTGCATGCCTGGTCTCTCCCTACTGCCCTCCCCTGCCAGCCATCTTGTGGTGGCCATCTTGTGTCCACATGGGGGCAGCCATCTTGTGTGTTGGAGTGATGGTGAATTTGCATATTACTCTTTTATTAGATAAGATGAGATACCAAGAGAAATCTTAGAAGCGTTCAATGTAATAAAGTCTTCTGGATCATTTAAATTCATTTTCAAAATACAAAAAGAATTTAGAGGCATGATTTGAGAGGCAGTGTGCAAAATTTTTGAAAACCTATGGGGAATGAAGGAAATCCCAAACCTATAAATAAGGAAGACATGGACTGATATCCAACAAAGTTTTAGAACATAGTATTAATATTTAATGTGTGTTCTCTTAGAAAATAAGTGATCAGTATGAACTAGAATGAGTTTACTAAAGGTATTTTTTCTTTATTGATTAAAGTATTACATATGTCTCCTTTTTCCCCCATTGACCTCTTCCCAGCCACCCCCACCTTCCAGCACATGCCCTCACTCCACCTAGTGTCTGTGTCCATTAGTTATGCTTATATGCATGCATACAAGTCATTTAGTTGATCTCTTAACCCCCCACCCCTTCCATTGCCTTCCCTCTGAGATTGGAAGATCCATTTGATGCTTTTCTGCCTCGATCTGTTTTTGTTCATCAGTTTATGTTGTTCATTATATTCCACACATGAGTGAGATCATGTGATATTTATCTTTCTCTGATTGGCTTATTTCTCTCTCCATGTCCATCCATGCTGTTACAAAAGGTAAGAGTTCCTTCTTTTTTACAGCAGCATAGTATTCCATTCTGCAGATGTACCACAGTTTTCTAATCCACTCACCTGCTGTTGGACACTTAGGCTGCTTCCAAATCTTAGCTATTGTACATTGTGCAGCTATGAACATAGGAGTACATATATTCTTTCTGACTGGTGTATTTTTAAAACAAGATTGCTAAATTCAAAACACTTATATTGATTTAAATTATCTTAAATGTTTGCAAGAAATTTGATTGTTTTGTTTCTCATTATATCTTTAAGAAAATAGTAAAGTAATAATCCTATTTAATAAAGAGGGAATATGCTGGAGGGAAAAATGGCGGCAGAATAGACAGACATGTTCTGAGCCTTGTCCCAGAGCAGAAAGAAAGAACAGCTGAGGGTCGCACGAGGAGTGTTTGTTGGCAAGTTGGGGGACAGCTGAACTCCAGAAGAAGGTGGGGGACTGCTAGACAAGGTTCCCCTGACCTGGCAGCCCCCACTACGGCTGGGTCCCCTCCCAGAGCTGCGGGCTTGGACGCAGAGTCTGCGCCATCTTGAACCAGAAAGTGGAGCTTATCGGAAGCCTGAGAATCCACAACTGTGGCACCCACGGAACAGCTGTGAGCCCCAGAACAATGCTCCCCAATTGGCGCAAACACACGGGTTCAGAAGAACTCTACACTCCACCATGGAAAGTCAGATTTCGCCTGGGATAAGGTGAGGTCTCTAGTCCTGGCGGGAGAGAGGAACGCACATTTTGCGGGAGCTGGAGGACCAGGGAAGTCTGTGCCTAGAAAAATCCATGGCTGTTGGGGCTGGCGTGGTCTGTGAACGTGGAAGGGGGTCCTCAGAGCTGCTAACAAAAGGACTCTCTAAAAAGCAACCCATTTTGATCTGACATGCAGGGACACCCTAAGAATTTCAGGGGTGTGCCGGCTGCCTAGATTTACGCGCAGCCCCAGAGTTCACACACTTGGGCTTTTTCCTCTTCAAATCCTTGCTTCTGATTACTAAGCCCAATACATATGATCACCCATTTGGGGACACCCTGGGAAACTGCAGGGGAAAGTTGTTTTTCTGGAACCTGGGGATCGGAGTGGGGAGTGACCATCGGAGAGCCAGCTCTGAGGCAGCCCACTCCCACAAACCGGTAGTGAGTACCACAGGGAAAGAAAGCTCTAACACTGCCTAGAGAGGCCATAGATAGACCCGGAAGTCAATCCAGAAACAATGCCACCCAGGGGCTGAATCACAAATTGACTCTTGTGTAATCAAAAATAAAGGAATACGAGAAATTAAGACACACGGCCTGCTTAAAATCAGAACTGGCTTACAACACTGAAGAGCAGTGGAACGCAGGGAACTGCAATACTGTCCGGACTGAGAAACAGGCGTGCCAAACAGAACAACAGAGGAAGTGAATGACCTTCACTAATCCACATTTTATTTTTATTTTTTATTTTTTTATTTTCATTTTTTGCATCTTTTACTCAAGAAATTATTTTTTTTCTTTTTTCCTCACTTGATTTTACCTTTTTAATTATTACATTTTTATTTTCAATCCCTATTATTACTACTGCTATTTTATCTTTTTTTTTTTAAAGTGTCATTTTATTTTCTCTTCATTTTACTTTGGGATTACTGTTCTACATTCTATTTTCATCTTTCCTTTAGCATCATTTTACTCTATCTCAACTCTACCTTTATGCCATCACTCTCTTCCTAACCTTCCCCTTTTCGGTGTCCTGTTTATCTTACCCCTTTCCTGCTTTAGATTTTCCCTATTCTTTCTGTTTACCCCTTGTTAAAATTTCACCCTACTTACATATCTAATCTCCAATCCCCTGCTCCAAGTCCATACACACCTCTCTCTTCGCTGTCTTAACTATCCAAAAAATTGTTTTTCTCTCTGTCCTTTTGTTGTTGTTCGCTTGAATGTAGAATATATCGAATTTTTATGCTTTTTTGTGAGATTGTTTTGCTTATTCTTCTTTTGTTTATTTTTGTTGTTGTTGTTTTGTGCTTCTGTTTCCCCTTGCCTCACTCAATATTAGTTGGTGTTGTACTTTGTATTAATCCCCAGGTTCTTATTGCTGGAATTTGCTGGGATTAGTGATTGTTCTATTGGAGTTTTATACCCAATATAGATAGTCTGTTCCCCTTTCTCTCTTAGTCTCTTTCTTGTCTCTCTTACTTTTTTTTTCCTTTTCCCAATTTCATTTTGACACTCATTTTTTTTCTTATTTCTTTCTTTTTCCTCTTCTTCTTTCTCTCCTATCCCCTAATTTGCCTTTCTCTGGTGGTCACCTTTATTGGAGGTTATTAATATCATGAATACATTTGTGTTCAGTGCCTTGTGTGTTGTACCTGGTAGTGCTGTATTTTGTGCCTTTAAATCAATGCAGGAGAGAGGGAACTACATAACCAGACACCCAGAGAAGAGAGAACATGGGGAGACAAAGACACAGTCCGCATATGAAAGAAAATCAGGAATCACCAGAAAAGGAAGTAAACGAAGTGGAGGCAAGCAACCTTCCAGAAAAAGAATTCAGAGAAATTGTCATAAGGTGGCTGAAAAGAATGGAAGACAAATTCGAAAATATGAGCAAGAACCAAGAGGAAATGAAGAAGAACCAAAAAGAAATGAAAAATGACATTGCTGTTGTAAAGAACTCAATAGAAAGCATCAAGAGTAGACTAGAAGAAGCAGAGGACCGCATCAGTGAGCTAGAAGACAAGATGGGAAAAAATACCCAAGTAGAGCAACTTCTAGAAAAAAAAATTAAAAGGCAGGAGGAGAGCCTAAGGGAACTTTGGGACAACACGAAACAAAACAACATCCGCATAATAGGGGTTAGAGAAGGAAAGGAAGCTGAGCAAGGAATAGAAAGCCTCTTTGAAGAAATAATGACAGAAAATTTCCCTGCTATAGGGAAGAAAATCCCCACACAAATCCAAGAAGCTCACAGAGTCCCAAGCAAAATGAACCCCAAAAGACCGACACCAAGGCACATTATAATTAAATTGGCAAAAACCAACGACAAAGTAAGAATCTTAAAAGCGGCAAGAGAGAGACAGAAAGTTACATACAAAGGAACCCCCATCAGACTAGCAACTGATTTCTCAACAGAAACTCATCAGGCCAGAAGGGAATGGAATGAAATATACAAAGTCATGCAAAGGACGGTCTGAATCCAAGAATACTGTACCCAGCAAGGCTATCAATCAAAATTGAAGGTGAAATCAGGAGCTTCACAGACAAAAAAGGACCAAGGGAATTTATTACCACCAAACCAGCAATGCAAGAAATGCTAAAGGGTCTGCTGTAAAAAAAAAAGAATTAGGAAGCGAAGAAGGAACACAGGGGTAAAGAATAGGAATGGCGACAAATAAGTACCTATCAATAATAACTTGAAATGTAAATGGATTAAATGCCCCAATCAAAAGACATAGGGTAACAGATTGGATAAGCAAACACGACCCATATATCTGCTATCTACAAGAAACCCACCTCAGAAAAAAAGACGCACACAGAATGAGGGTGAAGGGATGGAAAAAGGTTTTCCATGCAAATGGAACTGAAAAAAAAGCTGGGGTAGCAATACTTATATATGACAACTTAGATCTCAAAGTGAAGGACATAACAAGAGATAAGGAAGGCCACTTCATAATACTAAAGGGAGCAATCCAACAAGAAGAAATAATTCTGGTAAACATATATGCACCCAATACAGGAGCACCCAAATACATAAAAAAACTCCCGGAGGATATCAAGGGAGAGATTGACAGCAATACAATCATAGTAGGAGACTTTAATACCCCACTATCACCATTGGACAAATCCTCTAAACAAAAAATCAGCAAAGAAACATCAATCCTAAATGTCTCACTAGACCAGATGGAATTAATTGACATATTCAGAATATTTCACCCCAAAGCCACAGAATATACATTCTTCTCAAGTGCACATGGGTCATTTTCAAAGATAGACCATATGTTGGGACATAGGCAAAGTCTCTTCAAATTCAAGAAGATAGAAATCATATCAAGCATCTTCTCAGACCACAGTGGCATAAAACTGGAAATCAACTACAATAAAAACAACCCAAATAAATCAAACACATGGAGACTAAACAGCATGCTATTAAACCATGACTGGGTTACCAGAGAGATCAAAGAAGAAATAAAAAACATCATGGCAACAAATGACAATGAAAACACTACAATCCAAAATCTATGGTACACAGCGAAAGCAGTCTTGAGAGGGAAGTTCATAGCTCTACAAGCCTACTGCAAAAAACAAGAAACAATGGTAATAAATTACCTAACCCAACAACTCAAAGAGTAAGAAAAAGAGCAACAAGAAAAGCCCAGAGTAAGCAGAAGGAAGGAAATAATAAAGATCAGAGTGGAGATAAAGGACATAGAATCCAAAGAAACAATACAAAAGATCAACAAAACCAAGAGCTGTTTCTTTGAAAGGATAAACAAGATTGATGAACCTCTAGCCAGGCTCACCAAGAGCAAAGAGAGAGGACCCAAATAAACAAAATCAGAAATAAAAGAGGTGAAATAACAACAGATCCTGCTGAAATACAAAGGATGGTTAAAAATTACTAGGAACAACTCTATTCCAACAAACTGGACAACCTGGAGGAAATGGACATATTCCTAGAAAAATATAACCTTCCAAAACTCAATTAGGAAGAATCTAAACAGCTCAATATGCCAGTAACTATGGAAGAAATTGAAGCAGTCATCAAAGAGCTTCCAGCAAACAAAAGCCCAGGGCCAGACGGCTTCACAGGAGAGTTTTACCAAACATTCAAGGAAGAAATAAAACCTATCCTTCTCAGACTATTCCAAAAAATTCAAGAGGAAAGAACACTTCCAACCTCCTTCTATGAAGCCAGCATCACCCTAATACCCAAACCAGATAAAGACAACACAATGAAGGAGAATTACAGGCCAATATCCTTCATGAACGTAGATGCCAAAATTCTCAACAAAATTCTAGCAAATCAGAGCCAGCAGTACATCTGAAAGATCATACACCATGACCAAGTAGGATTTATCCCAGGAATGCAAGGATGGTACAATATCCGCAAATCAATTAACGTGATACATCACATAAACAAATTGAGAGAGAAAAATCACATAGTCATATCAATTGATGCAGAAAAAGCATTTGACAAAATCCAACACCCTGTCTTGATAAAAACTCTCAACAAGGTGGGAATAGAAGGATCATACCGCAACATAATAAAAGCTATATATGATAAACCCACAGCCAACATCATACTCAATGGGCAAAAACTAAAACCATTTCCCCTAAGAACAGGAACAAGACAGGGATGCCCACTCTCACCACTCCTGTTTGACATAGTACTGGAAGTATTAGCCATTGCAATTAGACAAGAAGAAGAAATAAAAGGCATCTAAATTGGAAAAAAGAAGTAAAGCTGTCCTTATTTACAGATGACATGATATTGTACATAAAAAACCCGAAAGACTCCATCAAAAAACTAACAGACTTAATAAACGAATTCGGCAATGTAGCAGGATACAAAATTAACACCAAGAAATCTATGGCATTTCTATATACCAACAGTGAACTTACAGAAAGAGAGACTAAAAAAGCAATCCCATTTTCCATTGCACCAAAAAAATTAAGATACTTAGGAATAAACCTAACCAAGGAGGTAAAAGACCTATACACGGAAAACTACAGGACACTGAAAAAAGAGATAGAGGAAGATGTAAACAGATGGAAGAACATACCATGTTCATGGATTGGTAGAATCAACATCATTAAAATGTCCATACTACCCAAAGCAATCTATAGATTCAATGCACTCCCCATTAAAATACCAACGGCATATTTCACAGACCTAGAAAGAACTCTCCAAAAATTCATCTGGAATAAAAAAAAGACCCCGAATAGCCACAGCAATCCTGAGACAGAAGAATAAAGTAGGAGGGATCTCAATACCAGATTTCAAGCTGTATTACAAAGCCACTGTCCTCAAAACAGCCTGGTACTGGCATAAGAACAGACATATAGATCAATGGAATAGAATAGAGAATCCAAATATAAACCCAAACCACTATGCGCAATTAATATTTGACAAAGGAGGCATGAGCATACAATGGAGTCAAGACAGTCTCTTCAATAAATGGTGTTGGGAAAATTGGACAGATACATGCAAAAAAATGAAACTAGATCACCAACTTACACCATACACAAAAATAAACTCAAAATGGATACAGGACTGAAATATAAGATGGGAAACCATAAAAATACTAGAGGAATCCACAGGCAGCAAAATCTCAGACATATGACAAAAGAACTTCTTCACTGACACTGCCCCTAAGGCAATGGAAGCCAAAGAGAAAATAAACAAATGGCACTACATCAAAATAAATAGCTTTTGTACAGCAAAAGAAACCATCAACAAAACAACAAGAAAGCCCACTGTATGGGAGAACATATTTGCAAATCTTATCACTGATAAAGGTTTAATCTCCAACATCTACAGGCAGCTTATACAAATTAATAAAAGGAAGATAAATGATCCAATAAAAAAAATGGGCAACGGACCTAAATAGAATCTTTTCAAAAGAAGACAGAAGGAAGGCCAAGAGACACATGAAAACATGCTCAAAGTCACTAATTATCCGAGAGATGCAAATCAAAATGACAATGTGATACCATCTCACACCTGTCAGAATTGCTATCGTCAACAAATCAACAAACGACAAGTGTTGGCGAGGATGCGGAGAAAAAGGAACCCTCATGCACTGCTGGTGGGAATGCAGACTGGTGCAGCCACTGTGGAGAACAGTATGTAGTTTCCTCAAAAAACTAAAAATGGATCTCCCATTTGAACCAGTAACCCCACTCCTAGGAATATATCCTAAGAAACTAGATACACCAATCAGAAAGGATATATGCACCCCTATGTTCATAGCAGCACAATTTACAATAGCTAAGATTTTGAAACAGCCTAGGTGCCCGTCAGCAGATGACTGGATCAGAAAATTATGGTACATCTACACAATGGAATACTATGCTGCCATAAAAAAGAAGGAATTACTACCATTTGTAGGCACCTGGATGGAATTAGAGACCATTATGCTAAGTGAAATAAGCCAGTCAATGAAAGAAAAATACCACATGATCTCACTCATTTGGGGACAATGAAAAACATTATAAACTGATGAACAAAAAGATAAATACAGAGGCAGTAAAGCATCAAACTGACTGTCAAATTACAGCGGTAAGGTTAGGAAGAGGTGGGGGAAATAAGAGATCAACTGAAGGACTTATATGAATGCATATAAGAGTAACCAACGGATGCAAAACATTGGGGGGGGAGGGCATGTATGGGAGTGGAGTGGGTGGGGTGCAATGGTAAGATATGTATACATACAATACCTTAATAAAAAAAAAAAAGATGGCAAAGGCAAAATAAAATTGCCTAATAAAGGAAAGGTACGAAAGCCTTTCAAATTAAACTTAAATATAATAAAATAATTTAAAACTAAAATAAACAAACAAATAAATAAATAAATAAATAAATAAATAAAGAGGGAATATGCTAATTTAGTGCCCCACCCTCAAAGATGGCAGCACCCAAAGCTAATAAGGAGGGAATATGCTAATTGACTGCCCCACCCTCAAATATGGCGATCCCCAAAGCCAATAAGGAGGGGATATGCTAATTGACTGTCCTGCCCCCAAAGATGGTGGTGTTCACAGCCAAAAGATTTTGGCACCCAGTCCCCTCAGCCCTATTGGTGCTGCAGGCGCATGGCAAGGTTGGGCCTCTCTGCAGGCGGCCCCGGACGCTTTACCATGCTTGCCTCCAGAGTCCCCAATCCCCTCAGCCTCCCAACTGCCCAGGGCCAGCCCAAGGTGCAGGTAAACCTCAGATGGCGGCTTCCCAGCTGTCCAGGGCTGGCCCGAGGAGCAGGTAACCAGGGCCAGCTGAGGCTTGCGCTGCCAGCAGTGGCAATAGCAGAGGTGTGATGGGCGTGTTGCCTTCCCCTGATCACCGGGTTGCCTCCTGCCCCTGAGGGCTCCCGGACTGAGAGAGGGGGCAGGCTGGGCTGAGAGACCCCCCATCTAGTACATTAATTTTCATGCACCAGGCCTCTAGTCTTAAAAATAAAAAGCTTCTGAACAGCAAAGGAAAGCATAAACAAGTTCTTTTTTAAAAAATAAATCTTTATTGTTTAGATTATTACAGTTGTTCCTCTTTTTTTCCCACCATAGCTCCCCTCCACTGGGTTCCCATCCCACCCCTTGCCCTTATCCCTCCTCACTGTCCTCGTCCATAGTTATAAGATCTTTGACCAATCTCTTCCTGCACTCCCACACCCCCTTCCTCCTGAGAATTGTCAGTCCACTCCCTTTCTATGCCCGATTCTATTATATTCACCAGTTTATTCTGTTCATCAGATTTTTTTTATTCACTTGATTTTTAGATTCACTTGTTGATAGATATGTATTTGTTGTCACTTTGTTCAAAATTTTTATGTTTACCTTTTTCTTCCTTTTCTTAGAGAGTACCCTTCAGCATTTCATATAATACTGGTTTGGTGGCGATGAACTCCTTTAGTTTTTTCTTGTCTGTGAAGCTCTTTATCTGACCTTCAATTCTGAATGATAGCTTTGCTGGGTAGAGTAATCTTGGTTGTAGGTTCTTGCTATTCATCACTTTGTATATTTCTTGCCACTCCCGTCTGGCCTGCATAGTTTCTGTTGAGAAATCCGGTGACAGTCGTATGGGTACTCCCGTGTAGGTAACTGTTTTTCTCTTGCTGCTTTTAATATTCTCTCTTTGTCTTTTGCTCTTGGCATTTTAATTATGATGTGTCTTGGTGTGGTCTTCTTTGGATTCCTCTTGTTTGGGGTTCTTTGTGCTTCCTGGACTTGTAAGTCTATTTCTTTCACCAGGTAGTGAAAGTTTTCTGTCATTATTTCTTCTAATAGGTTTTCAATATCTTGCTCTCTCTCTTCTTCTGGCACCCCCATAATTTGGATGTTGCTACGCTTAAAGTTGTCCCAGAGGCTCCTTACACTATCTTCATACTTTTGGATTCTTTTTTCTTTTTTCTTTTCTGTTTGGGTGTCTTTTGCTTCTTTGTATTTCAAATCTCTGACTTGATTCTTGGGATCCTCTAGTCTGCTGTTGGATCTCTGTATATTATTCTTTATTTCAGTCAGTGTATGCTTAATTTCTTATTGGTCCTTTTTCATATCCTTGAGGGTCTCACTAAATTTCTCGGAGGTTTCTAGAAGATTCTTGAGTAACCTTATAACCGGGGTTTTGAACTATATATCCAGTCTTTTGCTTCCATCCATTTCTTTCATTTGTGACATGTTTCTTTGTCTCCGCATTTTGGCTGCTTCCCTGTGTTGTTTCTTTGTACTGGTTAGCTGCTAAGTCTCCTTGAGTTGACAGAGTGGCTTTGTGTGGTTGGTGTCCTATAGGGCCCAGTGTCTCAGCCCCCCTAGTCACCTGAGGTGGACGCTCTTGGTGCACCTCTTTGTGGGATTTTTGTAGAGTCTTGTTGTAGTTAAGCCTTGATTGCTGTTGGTATCACTGGGAGTAATTGACCTCAAGGCCAGTTGACTGTGATGACCAGCTGTGTCTACACTGGAAGATCTGTTGCACAGGAGACACCCTTATGGGGCAGGACTTGCTTCAGTGGAGCTTTGGTGCTCACTGAGTCTGACCCCTGAGTGTGTCTCTTATTTATGTGAAGATTTGTAATCCAATATGGTCTCACTCTGACCACTGGGTACACTGGCTCTTGGATCTCCAAGGAGGTACAAGGTCAGCCACTGTCTGGGGCCACCCAGCAGGAGCTACAGAGACATCTGCAGATTCCTCCTCTTTGTATGGGGTTTGGGAGTGTCCAGAGGAGGCCCAGCTGCGAAGCAAGGCCACTGCTGCTGCCAGGTATTGGGCCTTCTTTTGGAATCTCTTGGGCTCTCTGGCCCAGCTGCAGTTTGTTTAGGTGAAAGAACAGGCCATTCATATGCAAAAGCTGCTGCTCACAGCTTGGGTGTGGTTGTAAATTGGGTGGGGCTGGGTCTCTGGGAATCACCAGGGTGGAGCAAACAGCAATGGCTGCCCTGAACTGGAGAAGTCCCTGGTTCTCCGTGTCCGTGTGTAGGAACAATGACTGCTGTGACCACCTCTAAGAGTAAGCCACCCTCACATTCCTGTCCTGAGGCCAGACAGTCCAGTTTCTCTCTGTATGTGTATGGTCCCCCAGTGTCTCACCCAGAACTGGAGTTCAGAGCAAGTGGGAGCTTGTATCTCCCTCCCGGTTTAAAGAGCAGCATATCCAGGTGCAGCACTTTCCATGCCTCCACACCTCTTACTGGTCTCAATGAGCCTTCTTCACCTGTCTAGTTGTGGAACTTCCTCTCAGCCAGCTTTCCTGCAGTTCTGGGTGTTAGTTGTTCTGCTGTTTAGTTGTGGTTTTGATGTGGTTGTGAGAGCAGCAAGTATAGGTGATTACCTATGCCAACATCTTGGTTTCTCCCACAAGTTCTTTATATATTTTGAATATTAACCCCTAATTGGATATACCATTTGCAAATATCTTCTCCCATTCAGTAGGTTGCCTTTTTATATTGTTGATGTTTTCCTTTGCTATGTGAAGGATTTTTTGTTTCATGAATCATTGTTTGATAATGTTTGCTTTTGTTTTCCTTGCCTGAGGAATCGTATTAAAAAAATATTTCTAAGGCTGATGCCAGAGAGCTTAATACCTGTGTTTTCTTCTAGGAGTGTTAGGATTTCAGGTCTCACTTTTAAATCTTTAATACAGGTTTTTTTTTGCATATGGGGTAATTTTTTTTTGCATATAGCTGTCCAGTTTTCCCAACATCATTTCTTGAAAAGATTGCTTTTTCTCCATTGTGTATTCTTGCCTACTTTATTGTAGATTAATTGGTCATAATGCACAGAATTGTTTCTGTGTTTTCTATTCTGTTCCATTGATCTATATGTCTGTTTCTGTGTCAGTACTATACTGCTTTGATTACTATACTTTGTAGAGTAATGATGTCTCCAGCTTTGTTCTTTTTCGTGATTGCTTGGACTATTGGGGATTTTTTCTGTTACACACAAATTTTAAGATTGTTTTTTTATATGCCTTTTGGCCTTCTGTATGTCCATTTTGGAGAAGTGACTATTTATGTTCTTTGCTCATTTTTTAATTAGATTGTTTATCTTCCTTTTGTTAAGTTGCATGAGTTCCCTGTAAATTTTGCAGGTTAACCCCTTACTGGATGTAATCATCTGAGAGAAGCAAAATCAAAATGACAATGAGGTACTACCTCACACCTGTTAGAATGGCTATCATCAACAAGTCAACAAATGACAAGTATTGGCCAAGATGTGGAGAAAAGGGAACACTCATACACTACTGTTGGGAATGCAGACTGGTGCAACCTCTGTGGAAAACAGTTTGGAGTTTCCTCCAAAGATTAAAAATGGAACTACCTTTTGACCCAGTGATTCCACTTCTGGGAATATATTCCAAGAATTCAGAAACATCAGAAAGAATATATGCACCCTATGTTAATAGCAGCACAATTTACAATAGCTAAGATTTGGAAATAGCCTAAGTGCCCATCATCAGATGAGTGGATTAAAAAGCTGTGGTATATCTATACAATAGAATACTACACAGCTGTAAAAAAGAAAGAACTCTTACCATTTTGCAACAGCATGGATGGAACTGGAAAGCATTATGCTAAATGAAATAAGCCAGTTAGAGAAAGATAAGTATCACATGATTTCACTCATATGTGGAATCTAATGAACCACATAAACTGATGAACAAAAATAGACCCAAAGACAGAGAAACATTGAACAGATTTTCAAACATTGGAGGGAATACAGGGGTGGAGGGAACAGGGGATAAACCAATGAACTCATATGCATATATTCATAACCCATAGACACAGACAATAGGGTGGTGAAGTTTGGGGGGGAGGGAGTTTGGAGAGGGCAATGGGGGGGAAAAGGAATATATGTCATACCTTCAACAATAAAGATTTGTAAAAAAAAAACTATCTGTGGTAAAGAAAAATTCTGATTTAAAAAAAAGATTATTTGTTTTAGTTCTATGAAAAATTCCATTGGTATTTTGATAAAGACTACATTTAATCTTTAGATTGTTTTGAGTAGTGTTAATATTTTAACTATCATAATTCATTCAATCCATGAGCATAGTATATTATTCCATTAATTTGTGTCATATTCATTATTTTTCATCAATGTCTTATGGTTTCCAGAATACAGATCTTTTAACTCCTTGGTGACATTTAATTGTATGTACTTTATTATTTTTAATGCAATTATAATTAATTTTTTAGTTAATTTCTCTTTCTGAGAGTTTATTATTAGAGTACAGAAACACAAGTGATTTCTGTATATTCACTTTCTATCCTGCAACTTTACTAAATTTCTTTACTAGTTGTAATAGTTTTCCATAGAGTCTACTTTTTATATATATAATACCATGTCATTTGTACATAAATAGTAACAGTTTTACTTCTCCCTTTCCAATTTGGGTGGCTTTTATTTCTTTTTCTTATCTAATTGCTTTAGCTCGGACTTCCAATATGATGTTGAATCAAAGTTGTGAAAATGGACATCCTGGTCTTTTTCCTAATCTTAGAGGAAAAGGTTTCAGTTTTTTACCATCTACATTATAAAAGGCCAAGGCCCATAATATCCAAAACGACCAAATGGACGACCGAACACCAGAAAGTGCATGGAGCACCTCTAGGTCCACCCTCCCCTCCGCCCGCAGGCTCCCATCCCTGGATGGCCGACAGGGAACCACGGGTAACCAGGCTGGGTAGCAGCAGAGCTGGACTGGGGACTTGCAGGAGGCACAAGGCAGACCTCCTGGTCCCTCCCCCCAGCCAGCAGGCTCCAACTGATCCTCAGTTTCTTCTGAAAGGAATGTGGCGCCTCCACTGCGCAGCCTCCCAGAACGCGGACTCACCACTGTAAGAGGCTCTGGAGTGGAGACTTCAACAAGGACTTCAGTGCCTGCAGGAAAACTCAGCCTTCACTGCTGGGAGGTGGACGGAGAGCATAAGCTTTAAAGCACAAACACCTCCTCAGGAAAATCTGCCACCTCCCTACTCCACAGCTGCTTCCCTGTCTGCAGGAAACTGCGCAGGCTCCTCCCTGTGAGATGGGCGGGGCCAGAGCCTTAGTTGAGCATTTCTGAGATGAAGGCTGGGCCAGTGCAGGCAAGGAGGGAGGGAAGGACGGAGGGAGGGAGGGAAGGACGGAGGGAGGGAGGGAGGGCGCGGCAGGAGCAAGGGGGAAGCCCTGTTCCCTGCACCTCCTCTCCCAGGCATAGCCCTTCCTGGTGTTATGATAAATGGAGTTGTGTTTTTCTAACTCTGTCCGGGTAAAGGAAACAAGTATCTGTTGACTTCCAATCTTACTCTCCCAGCCACCAGTTAATCCCTCTGGATGCATCATATTCAGCCTCCAAAGGATCTGAGGGGCAGGTTCAACCTTCATTCCATAGTTGAGGAAACTGACCCATAAACACATGGGTCTCATGCCTCAGGGTCAACTCCCAAGGAAATCTCCGGGTAATAACTCAGATTGTATATCTAAGGGTATATTTTCTTCTGTTTTCATGTTTAATTCAACCCCAGGAATCCAATAATACAATAAGGAATAAAATGAGTTCAGAGGGCTCAGCATTGTATTCCCAGGGCCTTTGGTCCCAGGCAAACCGCAGAGCTCACTTATCCTAAGATGAAAGGAAAGGAAAGAGAAACGTGAAAGGATTCCCTGTTTAGTCACAGAGACATCTCATAGCCACATACTAAGGACAGGACATTAACTTAGGGGTGGAAAGGACACAAAAGGAATAGAAGATGGAGCCATTTCCGTTCAGATTCAAACCAAGTTAACGAGGCAGAAGAAACACTGGACGCCATGGAAGAATAAGATGAAACGGTCCGGTAGGGAGTGTCATAGACCTCGCAGGGACAGCACCTGGGGCTCCGGACATGACGGGAGGAGGGAGGGGGCTGGGTGAGAGGAAGTGCATGGAAAGGCCTGGGAGTAGGAACAAGAGGAGGATATGCGGAAGGTGGGCCCCACCAGGTGATGACAGGGGGCAAGCCTGCGGGAGGTGGCCAAGTGCCCCCACCTCTCTGAGGGGTGCATGCGTCAGTCCTGGGAGCTGCGGCTGATGGAGAGGGGGCTATGGCTCTATGTGGATGAGTTGCCAATGAGAGCCTCCCTGCAGCCACAGTACTCGGTGTTGTCAACACAGCGGGAGCACAGGATCATGTACACAACGTCATGAAAGAAAAAGCATCCTATTCCCAACTAATTCACAGACTTCTATTTCTGGTATCTATATTCCAATGTGTCCACAAGAACATTTGGAAAAAGAACAAACATTTGTACGTGATATGACTGCATCTTTAGAAAACCCAAGTGATCACAACCAGAGCACTTTTAATACCTAATGATCCAAATACACTGATGAACAAAAATGGACCCAGAGATACAGACACATGAACAGACTGTGGAACCTCAGAGGGAAGGCGGGGGAGGGTGGGTGGGTGGGAAAAGATCAACCAATGACCTTGTGTGCATATATGCATCACCCTTGGACACAAACAATGGGGTGGTGAGGGCCTGGGGTGGGGGGTAGGCTGGAAAACGTTAATGGGGGGAAGGGGGACCTATGTAAACCTTACAACAATAAAGATTTAATAAAAAGTGTAAAAAATAAAGTAAAATAATAAAATAAAATAAAATAAAAGCCAAGAATAACTGCCCTGCCCAGGTGGCTCCGTTGCTTGGAGCTTTGGCCTGTACATTGAAAGGTTGCAGGTTTGAACCCGGGTCGGGGTGTGTGTGGGAGGCCACTGAGCAAGTGGTGCCTGGAGGAGGGAGGCTCCTCAGATCTAAACACAGTGCAGGCCTCGCTCATGATCCAAGGACCATCCTCTGCTGAGTGAGACTGGACCCCCCATTTTCCTGTTGAGTCCCTGGTCTCTGAGTCATAAGGCCTCTTCTCCATGTTCCCCAGAATGCACTGCTCAGTAACCATCTGTACTAATTAAAGGGTAATATGCTAGTTAGACCAGGTGACCAGACATCATCCGGATGTCCGACTTCCTTCTGGACAAAGCCACAGTGGTGGGGGCTGAGGCAGAGGCGGTTAGGGGTGATTAGACCAGCAAGGGAGGGCAGTTGGGGGCCATCAGGACAGCAGGGGAGGGCAGTTGAGGGTCATCAGGCCAGCAGGGGAGGGCAGTTGGGGGCCATCAGGCCAGCAAAGGAGTGGTTAGGCGGCAATCAGGCCGGCAGGCAGGCAAGCAGTTAAGTGCCAGTGGTCCTGGATTGCGAGAGGGATGTCCAACTGACAGTTGGGATGCCCTTGCAGGCCCAGGATCTGGATCCATCCCACTGACTTTCTTGCAGGTTGTAGGGAGCCACCTGGCAGCCACTTTTATATTGTTTCTTCCTTGAGGAGTGTCTAGGGAGGGGAAGCCAGTTTGTCTGTGCCTGGCCTGTGATTGGACCTGCAGGACTACTGAGGGAATGAGTGGCTGGTGGGCCACTGGGAGGGGTGGGTCAGCTGAATTGTGGTCCCACTCTAGGAGTGCAATGACCACCAGGGTGCAGCTCCTGGATTGAGCCTTTATTGGAAAGATTTTTTTCTTTAATACATTTTTCTTATTTCTAGTTTTGGCCTTTTCTTTCCCATTTAAAAACAAAGTCCCTTTAATATTATATTGTGTGTGTATAGTGTTTTTTGTAATTTTGTTTTAGTGGTGGTAAAGTCCTTTAGCTTTTGCTTGTCTAGGAAACTATCTCTCCTTCAATTCTGAATAACTTTGTTGAGTAGAGTATCCTGGGTTGTAGGGGTTTTTCCCTTTCACCACTTTGAATATATTGTGCCACTACCTTCTGGCCTGCAAAATGTCTACTGAAAAACAGCTTATAGTTTTGTGGGGGTCTCTTTAGGTAATTAGTTGTTTTTATCTTCCTGCTTTTAAGATTATTTATCTTTAACTTTTGACATTTTATTTTATTTTATTTTAATATATTTCTATTGATTTTAGAGAGAGGGCGAGGGAGAGAGGGATAGAAAATTCAATGATGAGAGAGAATCATGGATGGGCTTCCTCCTACATGACCCACACTAGGGATAGAGCCCACAACCAGGGCATGTGCCCCAACCAAGAATTGGACCTCAACCTCCTGGTTCATAGGTCAACACTCAACCACTGAACCACACCAGCCAGGCAACTTTTGACATTTTAATTAATAGGTTTCCTGGTGTGGATCTCTGCATTGTCTTATTTCTGACTCTATGATTTCTAGACTTTTATGTCTGTTCCCTTCATTTTTCAGCAATTATTTCTTTAAATAAATTTTTCTGTCTCTTTTTCCGCTTCTTCTCCTTCTGGAAACCCTAAAATGCAAATGTTAGTATACTTGATGTTTTCCCAGAGGTCCCTTAAACTGTTATAATTTTTAAAATTTCTTTTTGCTGTCCCAATTAGGTTATTTCTACTACTTTGTCTTCCAAATCACTTATCTGCTATTATGCATCATCTAATCTGGTACTGATTCTTTCTAGTGTGTTTTTAAAGTTCAGTTATTGTATCAATTAGTTCTCATTTTTGAAATATATTTTATAAATCTCTGCAGAAGTTACTACTGTGTTGGGCCATTTTTCTCCCAAATTTAGTGAGTATCTTTATGACCATTAAATTGAAATCTATCTGGTACTCTATCTTCACTTCATTTCATTTTTTTTTCTGGGTTTTTATCTTGTGCTTTCATTGGAAACATATTTCTTTGACTGCTGTAGCTACACTGGTGGGCAAGTCTGGTCTCCTGCCAACCTGTCTGGGGGGGCAAGCTATGACTTTTGTGGGCATACTGTAAGTGGGGCTAGTCCTGGCTCTGCTACCTGTGAGGCTCTGCCTGGTGTATTATAGGCATGCTGGTGTGTGTGGGCTAGAAAGGCAGAGCATGAGATGCTTGGAGGTGTGCCAGTGCAGGCTGAGCCCTCTTTCCAGGTGTGGTAGTGCAAAATCTGCATCAGCTATGGAGGGCTTAATTGGTGGGGTCAGTCCTCAGCAGAAATTAACAATTAGAGAGTGTAAGAATCAGTGCCAGCAAGTGCTGAACCACCTAGGGTAGAATAGTTTTAAAAAAGGAAAAGAAGAAAATAGCACCCACTATCAAATTTGTCCCTGTAGATAGTTCCATCAGATTCCTCCCCTTCTAAACTTAGTTAATGTATCTTCTGTACATAGTCATAATCATTGTTTCTCCATGAAGGATTCAGACACTTTTCAAACTGCTGCCTCTTCACTGGGATTCAGACTGAGTGGTTTTGTGTACTCCTTTAAGATTGGAGTTTCAGTTTCCTAAACACTTTTGGCTCTCTTGGAGATAAGCCCTGTTGGATTTCAAATCAGATATTATGTGGGCTCCTCTTCCCAATGCAGGTCCCACAGACTGGGGATCTCAATACGAGGTTCAGACCTCTAGTTCCTAAGAAGGGATTTCCATGGTTGTGCTGACCATTGCACTGTGGATTGCTGTCTTGGGGGTTTGGTCTTGACCAGACCACATCTCTGTCCCTCCTACCCTTCTCAATTTGGCTTTCTTTTCTGTCCTTAGTTGTAGAAAATATCTTCTGCTAATCTTCATGTCATTATCAGAAATAGTTGTTCTATATGTAGTTGTAGTGTTTATGTGTCTGTGAAAAGAAGCTCAGGATCTTCCTACTCCACCATATTGACCCCAGTCCTAGTTTTGCTTTTTATGTTTGTATTAAATAGTGGACAGAATTGGCCATTTTAAGGCACTGCTTTTTTTTTATATTTAGTCTAGATTTATATGGCACCAAAACATCTAGATGAAAAGTAAAAATTTCAGATTGGGGATTGGGACAAAGGAGATATTTTTAATGAACACTTTTTCATCTGATTATGTGCAGACATATCTTTCCACTAGATTACTCTTCATATACTAAACAGGTTTTTCCATAATGATCACATGTAAGAGTGATACATAATTAATTTAATGACATCTAATCCATTTTGTATGCCCTCAATCATATGAAACATATATTTATGAAAGGACAAAGTTCTGAAAGATTGCTTCTCATTGAAAACTTCATAAGTTTTCAGAACTTAGTCTTATCCTAAATGCAATTATAAGTTATGCCGGAAGCCAGTTCTAGCATGCCATAATTGCAAGAGTTTCATCAAAAGGTTGATGGAACTTGGGGACTCAACAAAGGCTGAGTCACATATGTTATCACCTGATGGAATGGCTAAAGGTATTTCCCCCAAACCTGAAAAGGTTGATTGTTTGCTGCCAAACAGCTCAGGGCATCTTAATCTTCATGTTATTGCATCCTACTGGCCAAACATCTGAACAGTCGTAGGCTATTCCCCAATCTGACAGTGCTTCTGTATAAAACCCTACCCTTTGAAGTGTATTATCTCCACCTTGCCTTAGGACAAATTGTGTTAATAAAAAGCAAGGGTCCTGAGACAAGGAGAACTTAGCTCCTTTAGCTAAAGCTCCTCTGACCCCCAATGCCTTTCAAAATTATCTTTTGTCTCTGGAGTCCTACTTAATCTATGCACAGCCTTTCTCCAGATTGCTGAACCCTTCTTAATGCTGGAACAAGAACCCCGGCAAAGTTACAGATTTATAATATTAAAAAATGAATATAGAGCTGTGTAATTAGAGTTCTTATTTTGTGGCTGATTGATTTTAATGTATTTCAAGCTGTAGTCATAGAAAAAAGTAAGTTTGAAGTTGATATGAGTAAGCTTTCATGTTAAAACAAATCCTAATATGATAGTTCTCTAGCAGATTTATTTCTTGGACTCTACTGGATTAGATGGTATCTCTTCAAAATTCAGTTCCTCCTATAAATTCACAACATGAGCTTGAAAACAGGGCATTTGCAGAGGTAATTGAGTTAAATGAGGTCACACTGGATTACAGTGATCAATGACTGGTGTCTTTATAAGAGAAAAGGGTGGATATTTGGACACAGACACACAGACACTGACACTCATAAAAGGAAATATGGTCATGTGAAGACACAAAGAAATTAGAGCAGTGGACCTATAATCCAAGGGATGCCAAGGATTATTGGAAACCACTAGAAGCTAAGGAGAGGGAAGGATTCATCCCTAAAGCATTCAAAGGGAGAATGGCCCTGCACACTTCTAAATTCAAGAAATATGAACTAGATGACCAACTTACACCATACACAAAAATAAACTCAAAATGGATAAAGGACTTAAACTTAAGACAGGAAACCATAAAAATCTTAGAAGAATCCATAGGCAGTAAAATAGCAGACATATATCTTAGCAATATCTTTACCAATACAGCTCCTAGGACAATGGAAACAAAGGAGAAAATAAACAAATGGGACTATATCAAAATAAAATGCTTCTGCACAGCAAAAGAAATGATAAACAAAACAACAAGAGAGCCCGCTGTATGGGAGAACATATTTGCCAATGTTATCCCCGATAAGTGTTTAATCTCCAAAACTTATATGGAACTCATAAAACTTAACAAAAGGAAGATAATTCAATAAAAAAATGGACAAAGGACCTAGGAATAGACACTTTTGGAAGAGGACATATAGAAGAACAAGAGACATATGAAAACATGGTCAAACTCACTAATCATCTGAGAGATGCAAATCAAATTGACAATAATATACCATCTCACACCAGTCAGAATGGCTATCATCAACAAATCAACAAATGACAAGTGCTGGAAAGAATGTGGAGAAAAAGGACTGCTGGTGGGAATGCAGACTGGTGCACCCACTGTGGAAAACAGTATGGAGTTTCCTCAAAAAATTAAAAATGGAACTTCCATTTGACCCAGTAATCCCACTTCTAGGAATATATCCCAAGAAAACAGAAACACCAATCAGAAAGGATATATGCACCCTATATTCATAGCAGCACAATTTACAAGAGCTATGATTTGGAAACAGCCTAAGTGCCCATCAACAGATGAGTGGATTAAAAACATGTGGTACATCTACACAATGGAATACTACACTGCTGTAAAAAGGAAAGAACTCTTATCATTTCCAACAGAATGGATGGAACTGGAGAGCATTATGCTAAGCGAAATAAGCCAGTCAGAGAAAGATAAATATCACATGATCTCACTCATTTGTGGAATATAATGAACAACATAAACTGATGAACAAAAATAGAACCAGAGACATAGAAACATGAAACAGACTATCCAAGCTCTGAGGGAAGGTGGGGGGTGAGGGGGTAAGAGATCAACCAAAGAACTTTTATGCATGCCTATGAGCATAACCAATGGACACAGACAGGAGGGGGATGAGGGCATGTGCTGGGGGGGTGGGAGCAGCTGGGGAGAGGTCAATGGGGGAAAAAGAGACTCATGTAATACTTTAAACCGGTGGTCGGCAAACTGCGGCTCGCAAGCCACATGCGGCTCGAGAGCCGCGGTTTGCCGCTCTGTTGACTAATGAGTTTGCCGACCACTGGGATAGGGGCTTAATCACAAGGAACAACAACAGCCTGTAATTATTGGAATCGAGAGTCTAGGTCAGTAGTCCGCAAACTCATTAGTCAAGAGACGCAGTTTGCCGACCACTGCTTTAAACAATAAAGAATTTAAATTAAAAAATAAGAAATACGAACATATAATTTTCTATTGTTATAAGCCATCTAATTTGTGGATTTGTTATCACAGCTGTAGGAATCTACAATAGGGGCATTCAAACCAAAAGACTATCACTACTCACAGCTCTCATGTGAAAGACAATAACACTTTTTTACTTATAGAATGAACAAATAAGGGTTGTGTTTCTGGACAGTACTGTTAATATCTTAGGTAACCTGTGAAATGAGTAAATATGGATATTATCAAGGTTCCTCGATTTCAGGAAAATGATCCTTAACTATATTGCTTGTTTGTTGTCCGAACTATTTTATAAAGCATAGGCTTTGAAGTATGGATACTATATTTAGATGGTACCTACAAGTTTTCTCATCAATATAAAGACAACTGATTATAGAAGTTCAAAAGTTAAAAACACACACACACACTACCATTGTCACCAATGCTATATGCTACATATGAGTGTCAACACTTCTCCATTTCCCCCCACTGATAAAACTAATAGGATTTAATCCCATGCATTTAAGGTTATTTCAATCCTGTTGAGCAAGTCACTGTTTTTAAATGAGGCCATTGTCAGAAATGGACACACATTAGTCAGATAATCAAATGTCTTTTTAAAGTTTCAGGAATTGCCATAGAACAACAACAACAAAAAAATCAGCTCAGTTCTACCCTCATTATCTGTAATTTATTCTCTGACTTGAAACCTGGACAAAATTATTTTGTCAGATAAGGTATCCTAATATGAGGTTTGATAAACAATCTCCTTTATCTGTAGAGAAAATAAACCCCAGGTCTTAGAACCATGTACTGAGACCTAACCATTATGCAAGCTTTCATAGAAGTCTACTATATACAGATAATAGATAATTATAAAATTGCTGCTTGCTAAACAACGCTTTCAGAGAGTTCCCTCTGAATCTTGAGTTTGTAATATTTAATTTTGAAATAATTTTAGACTTAGAGAATGGTTTCAAAGCTACTATAGAGTAACTGACCATGGTACAATTGTCAAAACTAAGAAACTAACATTGGTCCAATACTCTTACAATATTCTTACAAGAACTCAAAGGAAGGCTGAGATTTGCAATGGTTGCAATGAAAGAATTAGGAAAAAAAATCACCAAGAGCAAAGATGTGTCATTAGAGACCAAGGCTAAGATAATTTATACATTTACATTCCCCATTACTATGTACAGATGTGAAAATTGGAAAGTGAAGAAGGCTAAGAGGGAAAAATATGATTCATTTGAAACACGGTGCTGGAGAAAAACTCTTTGGCCACCTAGACCACCAGAAAGAAAAAAACTAGGCATGCTAAAACAAATTAAAATGTCACTGGAGGCAAAAATGACAAAACTGAAGTTGTTTTACTTAAGACACATCATGAGAAGGCAGAATTATTTGGAATAGATAACAATGCTGGAAAAAATGCAGCATGAAAAGAGGAAAATCAAATTTGAGATTTATTAACTCCATAAAATAAGTCATATTTATGAGTCTATAGGAACTGACTTATGTGGACATTGTGTGTATTTCTCACTTATAGGTTCACTAGGAGTCGGAGCCCATTCAGTGGCATGTAACACACACACACACACACACACACACACACACACACAATACTCTTAACTATATTGTAGTCTTTATTTGGATTTCTCCAGTTTTTCTACTAATGTCCTTTTTCTAGGACCCAAACTTGGATGCCACAGTCCAAGTTTAGCTGTCATGTCTCCTGAGGCTCTTCCAATCTGACAGTTCCTCAGTCTTATTTTCTGTTTTGTTCATGACCTTGACACTTTTCAAGAGTACTGGTCAAGTATTTTGCAGAATGTCCCTCACTTTGGGTTTGTCAGAAATTTTATCAAGAATAGACTGAGATTATGGTTTTGGTAAAAGAATATCACAGAGGTGAAGTGCTGTTCTCATCACATCATGTCAGGGATACATGATATGAGGATCATGACCGATCACTGGTGATAATTATACTTGGTCACTTGATTTAAGTGATGTCTGCGAGGTTTTTTCACAGTAAAGTTATTATTTTTCATTTTCATACTCTATTCATTAGAAGGGACTTTCATTGCCTTTGAAAAGGGATAACAATTTTTGAGCATTTATCTAGCAAACTTTAATCATCTTGAAATAAACTGATTGTTCAGTGGTGCCATCTTGTGGCTCACTGACTATATAGACGCTGTTTGGTTTTTTTGTTTGTTTTTTATCTCCTTAGCTTAAGGACATATTGTCAAAAAACAGATTGTCTCAGAAATGAGATCTTAACCACGACCAGCAAATTCAATTGCTAGAATGTGTTATTTTGTAAATTACAATGTATATTATATAACAAATTAGTTCAAAAAGCCATTTGTTGGAAACACACATAAAGAATGCTAAGACAGTAGTTTGGTTTTGTATTCTAGAGTGAGTGTTAAATATCCTCCTAGTTACCACTGACCTTAGTGAATATTATACATGAAAATCACAAGGAAATCCTTAAAATATAAATGTGGGAGATTTTGTATGTTTTTATATCATCAATGATACTACTTATATATAGGAGCCACTAGCTGCACTGGATTAACAATGTTCCTTTAAACAGACTTTGTGTGCAAAGAATGACCTTTTAATTATTAAGCATCACAGAGCACAGAGAATAAAATTCTACAAGCTTTCATTCATATTAAAAGACAGGAAATGCTGCTTAAATATTTTGTATAAATTCATAGACTCTCTCATATTTTAGTAATAGAAGGTGATATCTAGTAACAATGCTTTGTAGCTGTTCTTGACTCTAGGCTCAAGCCTATGGATATTTGGAATCAAATAATCTATATCTGCCCCTCAGGCAATTATTTGTCTTGTCATCAAGCTCATTCAAATTATTTAACGTTAGTTATTAATAGATGCAACTTATATGATACTAGAGGCCCAGTGCACGAAAATTTGTGCAATTGGGTGTGGGGGGGGTCCCTCAGCCTGGCCTGTGCCCTCTCATAGTCCAGGACCCCTTGGGGGAGGTCCACTTGCCAGCTTACGCCCACTTCCTGGGGAATTAGGCCTAAGCTGGCAGTCAGACATCCCTCTTGCAGCCCAGGAGACCATGGGGAGCAGGCCTAAGCCGCAGTCGGACATCCTTAGCGCTGGCGAGGAGGCAGTAGAGGATCCCACCACTGCTGCTGCGCTCACAGCTGTCAGCCCAGCTTGTGGCTACATGAAGCTCCCCCAGTGGGAGCACACTGACCACCAGGGGTCAGCTCCTGCATTGAGTGTCTGCCCCCTCGTGGTCAGTGTGCGTCATAAAGACCAGTAGTTCCTGTGACTGGTAGCTCCTGGTCGTTCCGCTGTTAGGGTCAATTTGCATATTACTCTTTTATTATATAGGATAATTTTGGGGACAACAAAAGGTAAACTACTCCAAAAATCCCTCCCTCCACCTCACAACCTGCTACAAATTATAAAAATCATTCATTATGTCTTCAATTTTACTAAAGTCATGAAACTCACTGATTATTCAAATGTTAGCTCTGAGAAAGACACATTTAGTTATTGTTTGCTATTAACACTTTAGCATGAGTTAGATGATCAGATTAGATAACTGCAAGAATAGCAATAAATAGTAAAGTGTTCATGGAAGCAGAGGTGGAGGAAGGAAAGGGCTAGAGTCTGAGGAGTTCCAGGAGAGGTCATTCCTCAGCCATAATGAAGGTAGCAGGTGCCTGGAATGGAAAGCAAGGTAAAGGTAAGTGAGAAGGTTTTCTCAATGTGTGAAGGGAATAAACAAGGTAGGGGAGGGAATGGAGAGGTGAAAAAAGTGCCAAGTCAAAATTCTATTGGAGAAATTTACAGTTTTTAAGATGTATACATCTGAAAAACTAGAAAGAGAATCAAATGCAAAGACAAGTTAACAACATAAATTATTGGGCTCCAAATACAATCTAAGTACAATTTAAAGGTTTTTAAAGAATAAATATATGATACCATGTGAGAGCTGTAAAAAATTTCCCTAATTTATGCTCTCACAACTATATTCTCAGATTGTAAAACTATAGTAATTGGGAGAAATGTGTGTTCTTTTTCCAGGACCATTTGAAATTACTCAGGAGAGAACATAAATTCCTCATTGTGTTGATTTCAATTTGGCAAGGATTTGTGTTCTTAATGAATTAATTTAGATAATCAAATAAGCAGTATTGTTTAGGCCGCTTTCCCTAGGAAAAACAATTTATTACTGTGTTGTTACTGTTCAATGGCTCCAAGCTGAATATTACCATCCTGAATTTATACTATAAATAGAAAATGTGGCATATCTCTGAATTTAGGATACTTGTAACATATTTTAAAAATTGTAAAAAGGTGTATGTGCCTGCTTTAAACAAAAACCAATGCAGGAAAATCTTGAATATATATATATATATATATATATATATATATATATATATATAGTCATAAAGTAACTCTCTTGTTTATTAATGAACTTGTACTAGTTTTCATTAAACAGCAAACTCCTCCAATTTATTTTGGAAAGTCAAATACCACATTTTAGATTACTTCCAATTTGTGGAGGGGGGGCAGTATCTCAAATGTAAGAAAGCAATGTCAACTTGTACATTGAGGATCCAGAATCAAACTATAGGTTACCCAGTAATTCCAGATGAAAATTATAAGTTGTCAGTATCTGGGTCACTTGGGACGTAGCCTTGGTGACTTCTAACTGACCAACCAGTCTAACATACTTCCTTTATGCACACAGCATCTCATGATTTCCAATTTTGATTTAAAGGTCTGTTTTCTGCTCAAATGGAGATAAATAGCTATTTCAGTTGTTTGTTATAATGTCTGTTAGCAAATCTAGGAGACAGATGTAGATGTGGAAGGGAGAGTAAGGAGAGGAGTAATGGTAGAGCAGGGAACAGGTGATGACCCTAAGTGGGCTCAGTCTTCTCAAATCCTTTATAAGTAAATAACCACATTTACAATGATAAACAAAGTACATTAGATAAATTAATTACAGACAGAAAATTATAATGGAAAAATACATTAAGGCAATAAAGTCTAGTTATCAAACACAACATTATATCAAGGATTTAGCCACTCCATCATTAGGTATATATAGTGCCTAGCACAATGGGTGGTATCTAAGAGCTTTTAATGAATAATAGATGGGTGAATAATGAATAGAGTAACTGGGAAGGCTTCCCAGAAGAGATAGACTGTCAATAGGATAATGGAAATGGCATAGAATTTAAACAGATTCTGAAGTGCAGGGTGGATCCAGTGTACACCATGAGCAAAGGCTATGAGATAATGCTGAGTATGAAAGCATAGCTACTAAAGAAGAGAAAAAATTGGGAGTGGCCACAAAGAAGAGAGATGGAAAGAGAATGCAAGAGTGCAGCTGTTTGTATCAGAAATTTTAGGGTAAAAATGTTTTAAATATACTTTTGTTTAAAAGAAGACAGAAGTGATCATTGATAAATTAGCCATTAGTAGCTTAATTCTTTATGACTGATTTTTGTTTGTTAATGGTCTGAGGCAAAGCTCAGGGTGGTTAAGGCACTGAAAACCTAGCACTGAATTGCAGTAATGATCAATTTCTTGGGGATTACACATTTTAAACCATAATAAGTGATTTAAAATAGCAGTTGTGACAGCTGTGTTGGAAAAATCATTCTGTGGCAGTTATTACCATGTTTTCACCAGAAAGAATACCAGACAGTTGTTGACTGCCTTGTAATTTTGACTAGGTTAAAAACTGATTTTTAATTATGCAGTTAAGGAAACTTGTGGAAAGACTGTGGATTATTCAGCAGTTTCTACATAGTCCTTCTAGTTATTTGCTTTGCCATCTGTTGGCAAAGCTAAACCACATAATTCCCAGGGCATTATTTCTTCATTTACAAATGTATTTTGTGGTGACAGGAGACCACAAGGCACATACTATACACATGTCCATTTGGAAACCTTGTTTTCCATTAACAGTTTTGTTCTTCTACACATTCATTTGGGTTCCAGCTTTCTCCTCGCAAACAAACAAGTGCTACTTCAAGGTCACCAAGATTGCAGCCAAAGACAGCACTCAGGAGCACTTTGTGCTATGCTGTTGGGGGATGAGACAGTATAGCTAGCAGTATAGTTTTTGTCAGTATTGTTTCTATGCAGAAAAACAAAGACATGGTGATGGAGAAGCCTTCAAAGTTTAGAAAGTCTATATTTCTGACTCTAAGCAGGGCCTTTTCTGAACCAGTGCTTGAGATGGGAAGTAATAATTGTTTGGTTCTTATTCAGAAGTATTTTAATTGCTTCCCTTTTTAGTCTTCATCACCAACAACAAATTCAACAATACCAAAGGGATAAATGGATTCAGAGCAGTGAAGATTTAGAGGTGTGGCTGAGATGGGAGAGAACCTAGCAGTAACTAGTAGTAGTGGTGGGTGGGTAGAGTTGGGGGCATATATTGCAACATGTCAATCAATCACCCTCCATATTACACTTTATCAGTCAGGAAAATTTACTTATTTCTAAAGATTGCCAAAGAAAGAGATGCAACCTGTTTGAGAAGGTCCTTAAAAGAATTCTACAGACTTCAACTTTAGATTTGTTTTAATAAGTTTAAAATGTTTGTAAAGTGCTATTTGATAACTGACAAGATTATAAAGAAACATGTTTTATATAACTCCCACAAAGTACAGTAGAGTGCTAGGCCCCAAATCTTTGTATTTGATTGAGGGATAATAGTCATTTGGCTGCCAAAGGGTATTAAAGAGGTTTTCTGATTTGATATATGCATAAGAACATCATCATCACAAAGATTTTTGGTCAATTTATTTCAACTAAAAATATAAGTTCACTCATTACTCCCACCCCCCAACTCTCACATCTGATAATCACTAATCTATCTCTATGAGCTCATATCTATCTATCTATCTATCTATCTATCTATCTATCTATCTATTTATCTATCCATCCATGCATCCACATATTCCACATATAAGAGAGATCATATGATATTTGTCTTTGTTTGACATATTTCACTTAGCATAATGCTATTCAGGTCCACTAATGTTGCAAATGGCAAGATTTTATTCTTTTTTCATGGGTGAGTAATATTTCATGAGGGTGCACATACCCCTTCAAATTAGTGGTTTCATTTTCTTTGGGTGAATACCAGGAAGTTGAATTGCTGGATCATAGAGTAGTTTTATTTTTAACTTTTTAAAGAACATGCATACTGTTCTCCATGGTGGCTGCACCAATTTACATTCCCACCAACACTGTGCAGGTTTTTCCTTTTATCAACATCCTCACCAACACTTGCTATTTCTTGTTTTTCTGATAACAGCTACTACAACAGGTATGAGGTGATATCTCATTGTGGTTTTAATTTGTATTTCCCTGGTGATTAATGATATAGAATATCTTTTCATATGCATGTTGTCCATATGTGTGCCTTCTTTGTAAAAATGAGTATTCAGATCTTCTCATTTTTAATCAGATTGTTTTACTATTGAGTTATTTTTATATATTATATATTACCCCTTATCAAATACATTATTTCAAATATTTTTGCATTCAGGAGGTTACATTTCTACTTTGGTTTCTTTTGCTGTTCAAAAGCTTTTTATTTTGACATATTCACACTTTTTATTTATGATTTTGTTGCCTTTATTTTTGGTATCAGATTCAAAACTTTATCACTAAGGCTACTGCCAAAGAGATTACCTTATATATTTTCTTCTAGGAGTTTTACTACTTTAGGTCTTACAGTAGGGTCTTTAATCCATTTTGAGTTAATTTTTGTGTATGATGTAAGATAACAGTCCGGTTTCACTCTCTTGCATGCAGCTGTCCAATTTTCCCAATACTAATTATTAAGGTATTGTCCTTTTCTCATTGTATATTCTTGGCTCATTTGTTGTACATTAATTTGCCATATATGCATGGGTTTATTTCTTGGCTTCCTATTCTTTAAATTGATCTATGTGTGTTTAAATTACTACAGCTTTGTAATATAGTTTAAAATCAGGGAGTATGGTGCTCCCTGCTTTGTTTTTCTTCCTCAAGATTGCTTTTGATATTTGGGTTCTTTTACAGTTCCATACAAAATTTAGAACTATTTGTTTTATTTCTGTGAAAAATGCTATTGGAATTTTGATAGGGATTGCACAGAATGTGTATATTGATTTTAGTAGTATGGACATTTTAGCAATATTAGTTCTTCTATGAGCATGGAGTATCTTTCCATTTATCTGTGTCTTCTTCAAATTCTTTCTTTAGTACCTTGTAGTTTTGAGTGTATATGTTTCTCATCTATTGGTTAAATTTATTTGTAGGTATTTTATTATTTTTGATGCAATTATAAATGGGATTAATTTCTTCATTTCTTTTCTGATAGTTCAATGTTAGTGTACAGAAATGCAAAATGTATTTGTATATTAATTTTGTATTCTGCAAGTTTACTAACAAATTTTAGTACTTCTAACAGTATTTTTATGGTGTCTTTAGAGTTTTCTATATGTAGTTTCATGTCATCTGCAAATACTAACAGTTTACTTCTTCCTTTCCAATCTGAATGCCTTTCATTTCTTTTTATTGCCTAATTGCTCTGGCTAGGACTTCCATTGCGATGTTGAATAAAAGTGGTGAGAGTTGGCATTCTAGTCTTGTTCCAGATCTAAGAGAAAAAGCTTTCAGCTTTTCGCAATTAAGTATGATAACTGCGTACTTGTCACATGTGGCCTTATTATGTCACAGTATGTTCCCTCTATCCCCACTTTGCTTAAATTTTTAAAGAATCATAAATGAATGTTGAATTTTGTCAAATGCTTTTTCTGCATGTATTGAGATGATCATATGTTCTTTATCCTTCATTTTGTTACTATGGTGTATCACATTGACTAATTTGTGGATATTGAACCATCCTTGCATCGTAACAAACATTGCATATATTTTACTTGATCATGGTTAATGACCCTTTAATTTTTTAAAAAAATATGTTTTTATTGATTTTTAAAGAGAGAGGAAGGAAGAGGAGAGAGAGAGAGAGAGAGGATTAATGTGTGAGAGAAACATCAATTGGTTGCCTCCTGTACTCACCCCAACTGGGACCAAACACACAATCTGGGCATGTGCCCTGAAAGCTATTTTTTGGCACACAAGATAATACTCAACCAACTGAGCCACACTGGCCAGGACAATGACCCTTTTAATGTTTTCTTGAATTTGGTTTACTAATATTTTCTTGAGGAAGTTTGTATCTATGTTGATCAGAGATATTGGCTTATAAGTTTCTGTTCCTGTGGTATCATTGTCTGGTTTTGGTGTCAGGGTAATAATGTTAGCCTCATAATATGATTTTATAAAAGTTCTTTCCTCTTCTATTTTCTGGAGAACTTTGAGAAGGATTGGCACCAATTTTTCTTTAAATATTTGGTGGAACTCATCAGTGAAGCTATCTGGTCCTGGACATTTGTTTGTTATGGGGTTTGTTTTTAAATATATCCTATATAATAAAAGCCTAATATGCTAAGTGTCCGGTCGTCCAGCCAGCCATTCAACCAATCAAAGCATAATGTGCTAATGATATGCTAAGGCCACTCAACCACTTGCTATGACATGCACTGACCACCAGGGGGAAGATGCTCCGACCAGTAGGTTAGCTTGCTGCTGGGGTCTGGGTGATTGGGACTGAGCAAGTTGGGCCGGACACGCCCTGGAGCCCTCCCGCAGGCCCTCTCCTGTTGGCCAACTCTCATGATATATTTATAAAGATAGGACACTTCTTCGTAGTGACCTAAAAGTCACAACTGTGCCATGAACACTATTTATATTAATAAAGTCCAGAAGCAATCTCTTTGTTACTATTGTGGAAGGAAACATAGCCATTGTTCCCTTCCCCCATGGTTCAACATTTGCCCTGAAAGATGTAGCAGCTTGTTCATAGAATTCTTCAATCCTAAAGTGTCAAGGATAAAACAATATTCATCCAATCCCAGAAATATCTGCTCCTGTTTATTCTGAATTCATTCTAATAGTAGAAATTTATACCCAAAATAATTTTCCAACTTTTTAAAAATATATTTTTATTGATTTCAGAGAGGAAAGGAGAGGGAGAGATAGAAACATCAATGATGAGAGAGAATCATTGACTGGCTGCCTCCTGCACGCCCCCCACTGGGGATCGAGCCCACAACCCGGGCATGTACCCTTGACCAGAATTGAACCTCGGACCCTTCAGTTCACAGGCCAACACTCTATCCACTGAGCCAAACTGGCTAGGGTGACAATAGCTAATTCTTATCCATGCTTCTGCTAACCCATGACTACTACTCCAAAGGTTCTTCCCCAAGTTCCTGCTGTTTATAATCCCTATAAGTAAATGAGATGTTGAGAGCTTAAATTCCCTCCCCCTTTTTTCTTTAGCAAACCCCAAGCTACCCAAACCCTGGCTAAATGGAGTCAAACAATATTTACTGAAATAAATTTTTTTTAGTTAAAAGTATTGAGCCATCACCATAATCCAACAGAATAATGTTTTTCCTCATTCAGGTATCTGGGACACTCATGGTCCTGCTTATTAGAACTGTGAAAGGAGTAAGAAGAGGGCCTTTGCGGTTTCAGTGGCTTTGTAGTTTAGAAACTGCCCTGTAATTTGAGGCAACTATATGTGCTTCTATGACAGCTTCAACTCAGTTTATTACCCTTGCTATTACTCCTGCAGGGAAAAGTAGGTCAAAATAAGTAGTAACATCATTTGCAAATGGAGCTACTCTCTATTACACTACAGCATTCAAACAGTGAATTGCACAAAATGGACAATAAAGTTCAATGTTATTGCCTGAGTGATACATACAACATTTGCTGGAAATAAATGAATAGCTACTAGTAGGCAACAAGGGAAGACCTTAATGCACTGCTATGCAACAAGCATACCCCCTTCTATAAGAGGACAAAAGTACAAAGAAAGCCACTGAGGGTTGTTTCTACAAATGGGTGTCATCATAAAACATTCAGGGTTGTTCCTAAATTCAAGTTTAAAGTCGTGGTCTATAATTGTGCTCATGCTCAGGAAACTGTTTAGGAATTCTGTGAGACTAGGGCACACAGTGTGTCAAACACTCTGAAAACTCCTCCAACCAGATTTATCTATAAAACTAGAGGCCCGTTGCACAAAGAGATTCGTGCAACAGGCCTTCCTTCCCTTGGCTTCCAGCACCGGTTTTCCTCCAGCACCCAGGACCCAGACCTTCGCTCCAGCCAGAGTCTGCCGTCTTCATCTTTGCTGCAGACACCAGCTGGAGTCTTCCATTTTCATCTTTGCTGCAGACTCCGGAGTCTGCAGTCTTGTCTTTGCTGCGGCACTCTGCTCCTGTAGATCCCTTCACCCCCCGCCCTCCCTCTCATAGCAGGCGTCCAGCCCCGCCTGGCCACCTGGAGCAGCTGGGTGGCCATCATCTTTGGCCTTCTAATTTGCATACTCACTCTGATTGGCTGTGGGTGTAGCGGAGGTATGGTCAATTTACATGTTTGTCTATTATTAGGTAAGATATAGTGAAATAATGATCAAGTGAAAAATGAAAATTTAGTTAGTTCTCCATGTGTGAAGCTTCCCTGCAATGATATTTTTTCCCTATGAAAGATCATACACTACAACAATAAAAGGAAACTGAGCTACCAGAAGCCACTTTTGTAAATGGAATTTTTCCTTCTCAGTTTCCCATTTTTCTCCCATTGTCACAGATAGTATACATTTTTTTCTTTAATTTTTTTCTTTAAGGCTTGTCAGGGCTTGAACATGGAGTAGTGGGTGAGGGTATGGGCAAGGGCAAAGAATCAAACCCTCTATAAACAAACAGGTTTCAACACACAACAGATTGCACTGTCACAGTGTTTTAACACAGATTGCTTTCTTGATGCAGTGCATGAATCAGTTAACACTCATGCAAAATACATTACATCTGGTCAGACAGATGTAAGATGCAGTGTTTACAGTTCTAACAAACAGCACAACTTTTTGAAAGAAAAGCACTGAGACAGATAGATGGTGGGTAAGGAGAATGACTCAACCAAAAGAAGCAGCTTCGCCTCAAAATCTACCCAATCAAAACAGGATTCTCAACTGTCTCATTTCTATCCACAGAAGTACAAACACAACAGCCCTTAGACATCAAGTTAATGTAGAGAGGAAGTTGATGCTTTAAAGAGAAAAAATCATTATAAAAGGAATTTTCTCCATAATCTACATTAGTAATTAGCAGTTCTCAAAGCTTCCTTAGAAGCACCTAATTTTGACTGGGATGAAAACTAAGACTTTGGAAAATGTCAGAAATGGGAAAGAAAGGAGGAAAAATGGAAAAGAAAGGAGTAGTGGGAAGAGTGAGAGAAGAGACAGGGACTAGAAAAGATTGAGAAAATAGTAAGAAGAAAAAATGGCTTCCACTGAAGATATGTTAAAAAAAAACAGCTCTCAGGGTCTAGTCAATATTTTAAAGCATAGATGATTGAAAAAGTAAAGGGCATATTTTGCCAATATCAATGTGATAACTTCCCACTAACTACCTGGAGTTCTCATTTTCGTCCCTAAATTGACTTAGTTACTTCTCCTTGAATTGACCTCGAATTGACATTTGTGGGCAGTTTCATGCCCTAGATGTTTACTCCCATAACTCCCCACTTTGTGTCCTCAATTCTTTAGGATTCTGCTCCAGACTTTTCAAAATTAAAGCATAAGCTAATTTTCTCTTACTGATGTACTGGGAAGGTCTTGTGTAATGACCTCCCATGGCACCAAGGTACTTAAATGTGCATTTTAACTGGAGCTGACTCTTATGGAGGACCTTTTTAACTCTCAGGAATTAACTAAGTGGTGGGAATTTCAGCACATTTTGGCTACTATTGTGATGGATTTGCCAATAACAGGCTACTTACATCAAGCCTACAGAAATGAAATCTGAAGTGTGAAATCAACTAACAGGCTGAAAGTTAACCACCTCAGTGCATCACTCACTGTTTTGAGGCAGATAAAGGTGGGTGGGACAAGATAGTAGAATATAGTCATGTAGAGAATCCTGAGCTGAAAACTGTAACATGATAAGAGGAGAATGATGCCAGTGCACAGGAAAATAAAATCCAAGTACAGAAAGATTTTAAGGCTATCCAAAAGAGGAAAGTCATGGAAACAAGTCAAATCTAGCAAGGCAATATGGACAACTAAGGTAATAATAAGGCTGAATAATAAGGCTGAAAATAATAAGGCTGGAAACATACATTTATGCCAAATATCTGGTTATTTCAATAAAATCTATGTCTCTGTGGGTAGAGTGTTAGTAGTGAGCAGTGAGTGTAGCAATGACTATTCCCAGATTTGGAGGAAAGGAAAAAAAAAATCTAATGGATCATGGACTCATACAGAAATCAACTTTGCCTTCTTCATTATTTTGAAGGTTTTTTTTAAAAAAGATTGTTGCCTCTTTTTTTCTGCTCTATTTTCTACCATTAGTCCCCTAGATTAGTAGCATAGCCACAATTAAGCGCAAGACTACCTTTCCATTCTAGTGATCTTTTCACTCCTTCACACAACCTTTCACATTTAAGAATTATTGATTGAGCCCAGCCAGTCTGGCCCAGTGGTTGAATGTTGGCCCATGAACCAGGAGGTCATGTTTTGATTCCTGGTCAGGGCATGTGCCTGGGTTGTGGGCTCTATCCCTAGAAGGGGTTATGCGGGAAGCAGTTGATGAATGATTCTCTCTCATCATTGATGTTTCTGCCTCTCTCCCTCTCCCTTCTTCTCTCTTAAATCAATAAAAATATATTTTTAAAAAAGAATTATTGATAGAATCCCACTCATATGACAGACATCAGGCAAGACATTATAAAAATCAGTTTCTATCAAGAAACTTTTAATGTGGTAATAAAAATAAACAAACTACCATAATGCAGGAGAAAATGTGACAATTTTCATAAGAAGGGGGCAAATGAAAAGTTACTAAGCCCTTGAAAATATGAGAAGTATTGAAATTATTTCACAACTACAGATAAGAATTCCCCCATATCAGTTAGATTCTACGCATTTGACTATTTTCAAAGTCTCAGTATATATTTGAATTAATAAGTAACAGTTACATTTTTAGGTCATAGTTTCTATATGGTCGCATATTGGTTGCAATACTACATATTACTATTAAAATAGTAAGCTTCAGGTGGGACCCGTGATTAAATCCAATAGAGAAAACTGCTAATATTTGGAAGATATAAGGAAAGCAGCTGGTATAACAGGATGATTGATTTTTTTAATGTTTTAATTTCTATGTATAATGGAAGAAAGACTTTAATGTATAAAGATCTGAGTTAATTCAAATTCAGGTACAAATGCACTGTTGAAATATTACCTTAACCAGTTCAATATTTCTCTGACAATGCTTGTACTTATTAAGTAATCTAAATGTTTGATGAGCTTTATTATCAGTGTGGGCTTATATAAATCAGGGACTGGAGTCCATATATTAATCCAGAATTAAGCCACTAACTTTAGGGGGCCTATCTATCACCTTAGAAAGTTCAGCTTGGATAATCATCAGACCTTTCAAAAACTAAATATCCATAGCTGGATTAGGATAAAAATATGAAGTCCAGAAAATACACTTCACCCATGCCTGACTTGGGCAAGAGAGCATCTATAAGATGTAGCTTTGAGAGTCACTTTGCCTTTTCAAAAAAAATAAACAATTACATTATTCTTAATTAATTTGGCAGAATTTCAATAAGGTCAATCTGAATTGCTTGAAATTGTAATAGGCAACTTTAAAGAATCTAATGTTTAGATAAGAATGATTTTTCAATGAATTTATCAATATTATAATAGTTTTTCACTATTTTCTACTGCATACTATCCAACAAAAATTAAGTGAATACCTGTTTGCAAATCACTGTGCTAGGAAGTATGACAGAAAATCAAGTGCTGCCAAAAGACTTGAAAAAAATTGTTAACCTAAATAATTAAATAATCTTCTTATGATTGTCTAATATATTAATTTGCATAACACTTTTTTCAAATCAACCAACAAGTATTTAGGAATTACTATGCTACGGATTTGCTACTTTTATTTGATATGCATAAGAGGTTCAAAAAGCTCTTTTCCCATTTAATCTAAAGTATTATTGGATTGGACAATACATGATTAAGTAAATATTTTTGAGTATATATTAAATATTCATTTCTCTGTGAATTGTTTACATATGCATCTATTCAATTTCTAAATACAGAGGATTTTTGACATAATTTTGTTATTGCTTTCTTTGGTCAGAGAGTACATTCTGCAAGATATGGATTAATTTACTATTTAAGATTTTCTTTATAGCACAGCTTATAATTGATTTTTCAAAATGTCTCTTATGTGCTGGGAAAGAGTGTTTATTCTGTAATATTTGATTGCATATTTCTAAAAAATAAGCTTGTTAATAGATTGTTTAAATTTGTATTGATTTTCAGAGAGAGGAAGGGGGAGGGATAGAGAGGAAGAAAGAGAGATAGCAACATAAATCTGTTGTTCCACTTATTGCATTCATTGGTTTCTTCTTGTATGTTCCCTGACCCAAGAGCTAAGCCTCAGACTTGGGGTTTTGGGATGATGCTCTGCTAATTGATTTTTTATTAATTTTTTGTTAACTCGATCTGTAAAATTCTAAGACAGGTGTCAAATTCTTCCATTGTGATTATGGATAGAGCAGTATGTCCTTGTAAGTCTGTCACTCACTTTTAGGGTGTTTTATGTGCATGTGCATAGAAGTTCCAAGTAAAAAAATTCACTTGGCACTTCATAACACAAATTAAAAGGTTTCATGAAAAACCCGCTGAGTTTTATTGCTTACTTTGTTTCAAGTGCCTGACAAGTTTTTGAGAGCTATGACACTTAGAGTAATCCCCAGGCCAAGCAGTGTTCCTTGGCCCAAACTTCGAAAACATAGAAGCATTGAACAGACTGTGGAACCTCAGAGGGAAGGTGGGGGAGGGTAGGTGGGTGGGAAGAGATCAACCAAAGAAATGGTATGCATAACCTATGGACACAGACAATAGGATGGTGAAGGCCTGGGGTGGGGGGCGGGGCACACTAGAAGAGGTCAATGAGGGAAAAAGGGGGACACATGTAATATTTTCAACAATAAAGATGTAATTAGAAAAAGAACTGATAACATAAAAAAAATAATTGCCTGGAAATGGTTTTTCACTAAATTGACCATCAAATGGCTGTGCTGGCAAAATATTCATGATGAAAAGATTATCTTTCCATAGCAATGTCTGCAGGCTGTCAGACCGATGGTATCTTTTTCCTTAATAAGTCTTCAACATATATAGAAATACCAGTAGAGCTAGAGGGCTGCAAAGAAAGGTTGCAATTATGGTTTATTTTTTTTGTATTCCAATTTTATTTATTAATGCACAAAATCTTATTCCTTACAGGACCAAATTACAATATTTATTTAAACAATAGCTCAACAGCCTTCACCATTTGTGTGGGTTTAAATGTTAGTTGCACTCATTAACAGTGGCTAAAATATATCGCAGGGTTTCCATTTCAGCAAGGAAATTATTTAAAAAGAAAAGATCCTACTATCTCTAAGCCTATACCTTCAATTTCACAAAACTAAAGCATTCCAGTTTCAAGGGTCTTCACTGATGACGTGGTCATGAGTCAGTCAGTGAAGTGACTAAGAACTTGCTCTTATTCATCATATACTATACATTTATTTAATTGTGAACTCTGAGAAGTCAAAATATTCCAATATCTTTATGGGGCATTACCTGAAAGAGTATGAGCTTCGGGGGGGCCTCCTTAAGGAAGACACTGTACCCGTAAAAATTAAGCCTTCCTTCCACTAACTCCCCTCCCATTCTCCTCAACCTACCACTACACAACTGGACTTAAAGAGATAGTGAGATTGTTTTATACTTGTCTTGGTTAAATGGAACTCTGGCAGTATGTTTTATCAGTAATCAAGGATTACAAAAAGTATTTAAATGAAGGGGAGATTCACAGTTTAAAATAAAAGTCAAACACAATCTTAAAGGGAAAAACATTCTTCCAAGAATAGCCTGAAGAAGAGATGTGTAGTTTGGAGGAGTAGACCCAACCACTTTGACAGGGTTACAGTTGGACTGCTGCTGGGATCATTAGCTGTAGACTGCCTTGTTGCCCACACTGGGGGAGAGATGAGGGAGGGAGAGAGTGAGGGAGGGAAGGAGGGAATAAGGAGGAGAGAGAGAAAGAGAGAGAGAGAGAGAGAGAGAGAGAGAGAGAAGAAGAAGGAGGAGGAGGAGGAGGAGGAGGAGGAGGAGGAGGAGGAGGAGGAGGAGGAGGAGGAGGAGGAGATAGAAGGTTTGGGGGAGGGAACACTAACTCTCCTTAGAGAGTGGGCAAAGTGTGCAGCCAAAGAAATTCATTTCACTGGTCCATTTTGCCTAGCATTTCTGAATATTACTAGTCTCTTAGCAAAATTCAGACACCCTAAATGACCTAGTTTTATTCTCCTAAATTTACTCTGGCCTGAACAAGTCTTGGTATACAGATAGCCAAATGGAAACTTAGTTTTTCTACCCTGGCAAGTTAACTACCAAATTAAATCAATAAGATTATTCAGGTATTGAGAACCATATGTATGTGTGTATGTGCACGTGTGTGCTTAACAGTTATACTATATTCATTAAACTTTGGACAGCTTGATAAATATTTTCCACCAGCTAAAATAAGTATTGATTCCTATAAAAGTCTGATTTATCTGTTATACTTTATGGTTTCAGAATTTTTTCCAATAATACTTATTTTATTCCTTCTAATTTTAAAGGGTTTAGAAATTTTCATTCAAAGAATAGGGGAAGATTTTTCTAATAAATCTAGTGAGTGAATTTGCAGAATTGCTCAGTTATAACTGGACATTGGCCCATAGATATTCTAAGATCTCCTCCATGTTTACTAGGTAACTAGATGTACCACACAGCATTATATACTGAATATCTGTTTTGTGCCTATGTCCCATTTAGATTTTTGAAATTGAGCAACACCAAGTGCTGTGGGATCCTTTGTAACTCTATGTTCTGTCCCTTCAGATAGTTAAATGAAGCATATCCCTACAGTATACATTCCAAATAAAGTTACAGAAAAAAAAGTTTAAATCTAATATTATTTTTACTTTAGAATGAGAGAAAGGGAGAGGGAGAAAGAGAGGGAGAAACATCAATATGAAAGAAAAATATGCATCGGATGCCTCCTGCACAGGACCTCACCAGGGATTGAACCTGCAACCTCGGTTTGTTCCCTGACCAGAATTAGACCCACAATCTTTTGGTGCATGGGACGATGCTCCAACCAGCTGAGCCACACTAGCTAGAGCTTTAATATTTATGTTTCCATAAAAATTAAAATTTTATATTGTTACATATGACCCTGAATGACCATGCATAAAGGAAAACTTGAAAGATGGTCCTGAAAGTCTGCTAGATATAACTCTGAGATTGTTAGGCTCCATCTTTCATCTGAAAAAGTACAAAAAGTTCAGACTCTTCTAAAGAGATTTTCCTTAAGCCAATTTGAACATTATTATCATTTAAAGAGAAAATACTATTTTACAAAGAATAACAGAAATGATTGAAGTGATGGTAAATTAATCTTCCTAGGAAAGTTTAGATATAGTAGTTAAGCTGAGAGAGAAGGTTCAATGGTAACCTGAAAGACTGTCTTCTAATATAAGAAGGTCGTGAATGACATTGTGACTACAGGAACTGAAAAATGGGAAATAGGTTTTAATTAAAGTAGGAAAGATTCTGTCTAAATATCAGCAATAATTCTTTGATGATTAGAATGGTAACATATGGGAATCAGTTACTTTTCACATAGACTTTTAAAAACTCCGTGAGTGTGTGTGTGTGTGTGTGTGTGTGTGTGTGTGCGTGTGTGTGTATAACCTGAAAGTTCAGCCAGCCTACATAAAGGGTATTAGAACAAAACTCTATTCCCTGATAGTAATATATTCAATTTACAACTTCCTTCTTAACTTTTGTAACTTCAGCACCCTTAGAATCAGCCCTAGTGTTTCATAGTGACTTTCCCTCTTGTCCTTGCCTTTCAAGAAATGCAATCAATATGATACAAAAGCCTGAGCTAAGGTTTCACAAAAATGGTATAGCTTAACTATTATTCCTTGTCTACCATTTATGCAATATTGGTTTCATTTGCCTGTGGCCTATCTTGTGGGATAAATGGAATATAATCTCCCCTGCTATGTTTTAACCTTTTAATGACTAAAATCCTAATCTCAAACTAGCTATTCATCATTTGGAATATTTAAGGACAGTTAAATTATGAACTTGCTAGGGAATCTGAGTCCCTCTCTGACACAAATGTATTGCCCACTGGAAACAAGTTTAATTAACTTACTGAGATGCATTAAGTCACAATAAGCACAAGACCCTCCACCTTGGTTTTAACATCTGCCACTAATTGTATTCATCATAAATGTTGACTTAGGAGAGTTAAAGCCACAAACACACCCATTTTAAAAACAACATTTTCTCTGTATAGTTTGTATATCAAATCATCCATGTCATAGTACTAAGTATTCTGTCACCTATTGCTATTATTTGAAACAAATCTCTAGATAATCTCAGCCAAAGGAAAATTAGGAGAAAAGCAATTGAGAGAATAGAGAATGTATTTCTTCTTCATTTTTTTTTTGTTTTTATTGTTGAAATAATTACATGTGTCCATTTTTTTTGCCTCACTGACCCCTTCTACTCTGTCCCCGCCCCACACCCCAGGCATTCACCACGCTATCGTGCTTGTCTATTGGTTATGCATATATGCATACAAGTTATTTGGCTGATTCCTTTCCACCCACCTCTGCATTCCCTCTGAGATTCCATAGTCTATTCCATGCTTCTGTGTCTCTGGATCTATTTTGATCATCAGTTTATTTTGTTCTTAAGATGCCACACATGAATGAGATCATGTGATACTTGTCTTTCTCTGACAGGGTTATTTCACTTAGCATAATACTCTCCAGGTCCCTCTATGCTGTCTTAAAGGATAAGAAATCTTTCTTCTTTACTGCTGCATAGTATTCCATGGTGTAAATGTACCACAGCTTTTTTTATCCATTCATCTATTGATGGGCAATTGGACTGTTTCCAGATCTTAGCTATTGTAAAAAGCGCTGCTATGAACATAGAAGTGCATATGTTTTTTCTGACCAGTGTTCCAGGTCTCTTAGGATATATTCCTAGAAGTGGGATCACTGGGTCAATGGCAGTTCCATATTTAATTTCTGAGGAAATTCCATACTGTTTTCCATAATGGCTGCACCATTCTGCATTCCCACTAGCAGTGTACAGGTGTGAAGTGATACCTCATTGTCATTTTAATTTGGATATCTCTGATGATCAGTGACTTTGAGCATTTTTTTCATATGCCTCTTGGACATCTGTATGTCCACTTTGGAGAAGTGTCTGTTTAGGTCATTTGCCCATTTTTTATTGGATTGTTTGTCTTCCTTTTGATAAGTTGTATGAGTTCCTTATATATTTTGGATATTAACCCATTATCAGATGTATCATTGCCAAATATGTTCTCCCATACGGTGGGCTCATTTTTCATTTTTTTGATGGTTTCTTTTGCTGTGCAGAAGCTTTTTATTTTGATGTAGACCCATTGGTTTATTTTCTCTTTAGTTTCCTATGCTATAGGAGATGTATGCACAAACATATGGCTAAGAAAGATGTCTGAGATTTTGCTGCCAATGGATTCTTCTAAGATTTTTATGGTTTCACAACTTAGATTTAATTCTTTTAACCATTTTGAGTTTGTTCTTGTGTATGGAATAAGTTGGTGGTCTACTAGTAGTTTCACTGTTTGTATGTATCTGTCCATTTTTCCCAACACCATTTATTGACGAGACTGTCTTGACTCCATTGCATGTCCTTGCCTCCTCTGTGAAACATTAATTGAGCATAATGGCTTTGGGTCAATTTCTGGGTACACTATTCTCTTCCATTGATCTATGTGACTGCCAGTGCCAGGCTGTTTTGATTGGTGAGGCTTTGTAGTATAACTTGGTATCTGGTATTGTGATCCCTCCAACTTTGTTCTTCTTTCTCAATATTGCTATGGCGATTTGGGTTGTTGTTGTTGTTATTATTATTATTATTTTGGTTCCATATAAATATTTGGAGCATTTGGTCCATATCTTAAAAATATACTTTTGGTATTATAATGGGAATTTCATTGAATCTATAGATTGCTTTGGGTAGTATGGATGTTAATTTAATGATGTTAATTCTACCAATCCGTGAACACAGTCTATTCTTCCACTTGTTTAAATCTTCCTCTATCTCTTCAATGTCCTGTAGTTTTCAGAGTACAGATCTTTTACCTCCTTGGTTAAGTTTATGCTAAGTTTTTTTTTTTTTGAAAGTGAAAAACTATTTAATCTTCTTTAGGTTCACATTACAAACACAGATAATCACTTTTAACAGTTTGGTATATTTCCTTCAAGCCTCTTTTAATTTTTTTTTTTTTTTTGCAATGGTAAATCGGATTGATTTTTTAGTTTCTCTTTCTCAAAGTTCATTATTGGTGTATAAAAATACCACTGGTTTCTGGGTGTTAATATTGTTTCCTGCTACATTGCCAATTTTCTTTATAAAATCTAGTAGTTTTTGGTGGAGTCTTTAGGGTTTCCTATGCACAATATCATGTCATCTGTGAATAATGAAGTTTTACTTCCTCCTTTCCAATTTAGACACCTTTTATGCTTGCTTCTGGTCTGATCACTATGGCTAGCACTTCCAGTACTATGTTGAATAAGAGTAGTGAAAGCAGACATCCCTGTCTTCTTTCTGTTCTCAGGGGAAATGATTTTAGTTTTTGCACATTGAGTATGATGTTGGACAAAGGCATGTTATATATCACCTTTATTATGATCCCTCTATTACCACTTGGCTGAGAGTTTTTATCAAAAATGGGTGTTGGATCTTGTTGAATGCTTTTTCAGTGTCTATCGATATGATCATGTAATTTTTGTCTTTCAGTTTGTTTATGTGATGTGCCACACTTATTGGTTTGTGGCTATTGTATCAATCTTGCATTGCTGGAATACTTGGTCATGGTGTATGATATTTTTAATATATTGCTGGATCCAATTTGCTAATATTTGTGAAGGTTTTAGCATCTGTTCATCAGGGATATTGACCTGTAATTCTCTTTCTTTGTAGTGTCTTTATCTGGTTTTGGAATTGGGATAATACTGGCCTCATAAAAAGAGCTTGGAAGTGTTCCTTCCTCTTGGATTTTTTTTTTTTTTTGAATAGTTTGAGGAAGGTAGGTATTAGTTCTTCTTTGAATGTTTGGTAAAATTCCCCTGTGAAGCTGTCCAGACCAGGGCTTTTGCTTGCTGGGAGGTTTATTATTATTATTATTAGTATTAGTATTACTGCTTCAATTTTATCAGTTGTTATTTGCTTATTCAGGTTTTCTGACTCTTCCTGATTCAGTTTTGGAAGATTGTATTTTTCTATAAATTTGTCCATTTCATCCACATTGTCCAGCTTGTTGCCATATAGTTGTTCATAGTATTTTCTTACAATCCTTTGTATTTATGTGGTATTAGTTGTAACTTCACTGCTTTAGTTTCTGATTTTATTTATTTGGGTCCTCTCACTTTGTTTCTTGATTAGTCTGGCTGAAGGTTTTTCAATCTTGTTTATCTTTTCAAAGAACCAACTCTTGGTTTCACTCATCTTTTGTATTGTTTTTATAGTCTCTATACCATTTATTTCTTTTCTAATCTTTATTGTAATTTTCTTCCTTTTATTTACTCTGTGTTTTTCATGTTGTTCTCTTTCTAATTCTTTAAGTTGCAGGATTAAGTAGTTTATTATTAATTTTTTTTTTGAGGTAGGCCTGTAGTGCTATGAAGTTCCCCCTCAACTGCTTTTGCTGTGTCCCAGCGATTTTGGGTTGTGTGTTCATTTTCATTTGTTTCCAGAAAATTTTTGAATCCCTTCTTGATCTCATTGGTAACCCATTCCTTGTTTAATAACATAATTTTTAGCCTCCAGGTGTCTGAATATTTTTGAGTGTTTTTACTGTAGTTGATTTTTATTTAATCCATTGTGATCTGAGAAAATGCTTGATATGATTTCAATCTTCCTAAACTTGTAGAGACTTGTTTTGTGTCCTAACATGTGGTTGATCTTTGAAAATGTCCCATGTGCAGATGGGAAGAATGCATTTTCTGTAGCTTTGGGGTGAGCTGTTCTATAAATGTCAATTAAATCTATCTGCTCCAGTGTGTCATTTAGAGTCACTGTTCACTGTTACCTTATTTTTTATTTTTGTCTGGAAGAACTATCTAGTGAAGTCAGAGGGGTGTTAAAGTCTCTTACTACGATTGTATTTCCATCAATCTCTCCCTTAAAGTCCTCTAGACATTTAAAAATATATTTAGGTGTTCCTATATTATTTGCATATAGTATGTTTACCAGGGTTATATCACTTTGTTGGATTGCTCCCTTTAGTATTATGTATTGACCTTTATTCTCACTTGTGATGACCTTCATTATGAAGTATATTTTGTCAGATATGAGTATTGCTACCCCAGTTATTTTTCATTTCCATTTGCATGGAAAATTGTTTCCATCCCTTCACTCTCATCCTGTGTGAATCTTTTGTTCTGAGTTGGGTCTCCTGTAGGTTGCATGTGTTTGGATCATGATTTCATTGCCATTCAGCTACCCTACATCTTTTGATTATAGCATTTAATCCATTTACATTTAAGTTTTTTATTGAAGGTACTTATTCATTGCCATTTTAATTTTTATACCCATATTTCTGTCTATTTCTTCTTATTATTACAGCAGTCCCTTTAGCATTTCTTGCAGTGCTGGTTTGGCTGTGATAAACTTCTTTAGCCTTTTGTTTGTTTGTTTGTTTAGGAAGCTCTTTATTTTAAGATCTATTTTGAATGATAAGCTTGCTTGATATAGTAATCTTGGTTTCACATCCTTGCTTTTCATTACATTGAATACTTCTTGCCATTCCTATAGAGTTTCTGATGAAAAATCTGGTGAAAGCCTTATGGGAACTCCTTTGTAGGTAACAAGATTGCTATTCTCTTGCTGCCTTTAAGATTCTCTTTGTCTTTAATTTTTGGCATTTTAATTATAATGAGTATGTGTGTAGTCCTGTTTGGCTTCTCCTTGCTTGAGACTCTCTGTGCTTCCTGAACTTGAGTGAATTTTTCCTTCACCAGGTTAACGAAGTTTTCTGCCATTATTTCTTCAAACAGGTTCTCTATCCCTTACTCACTCTCTTCCCCTTTTGGCACATCTATTATGCAAATTTTGTTATGTTTCATATTGTCCCACAGCTCCCTTAAGTTGCCCTCCTGTTTTTTTAATTGTTTTCTCTTTATGGTTCTCTGATTGAGTCATTTCATATACTGTCTTCTAATTCACTGATGCAATCATTCACTTTTTCAAATCTCCTGTGTATTCCATCCAATGTGTTTTTTATTAGTGCTATGTCATTCTTTATTTCTGAGTGTTTTTTTCCCATTGTTACTATACCTTTTCTCATGCTGTTGAGCATCTTTTCCATAATTATTGTGGAATTTGACAAATTTCTTATCTTCCTTTCATTTAGCTCTTCTTCTGAAGAATGCTCTTATTCGTTCATTTGAGACTTATTTTTTTGTCTCCCCATTTTGGCTGCCTTTTAGGGTTTGTATCTATGTATTAGGTACATCTGCTATGGCTTCAAATATCTAGTGCAAGACAATGTCAGATGCTGTTTGTGACTGGCACTGAGTACCCTGTTTGGAGCTATCAGCAATCCACAGCTTGTGGTTGCCTCTGCTGTTACTGGGTGCTTTTGAAAGGACCAAGATATGCACCAAAGGTACTTTTCTCAGTTCTGGTGCTCTGGGCTGGGGAGCCCATCTTGGGGTTTAGACCCAGAGTTCTCAGTGGGAAACCCCCACAGCTGCGATATCCCTCCAGGACTTCTGCTGCTGTCTGTTGAGCCAGCCCAGCCCTGTCAGGCCTCCACACTTCCTACCAGTCTCTATGTGGTCTCCACTCTCTGCCCTTGGTTGCCAGGGTTTTTCCAGATAGTCTTCAGTTGGCTACTCAGGATGTTTGATTCTGGGAGTGTGTCAATGCAGGTTCCACTTACCCTCTTGCCATTTTGGAATCAGAGCTTATTCTGGAGGCCAGCTGAGCAAGTTTGGAATCTGTTGGGATGTATGCTAGGAAGAACAGTCTGAATAGCTCTGGAATGGGTTGAAACTGCTGTTCAACCAGAAGAATTTTTTCTATTTCTCTTCATTTTGGATATGAATGGCGACTTTCTTTTTATTCTTATTTTTTTAAGTACCTAATGATTATATTTAATTTGTATAGGATAATTATCTGGCTGCTTTCCCCTTTGTAATTTAAGTGGCTAACCAGTAAGAAATTCTTCTTTCATTTAAGAGATGGCAGTTAATATTCAAAACTTGCTATTGAGTAATCAATTTCCCAGTTTTATTTCATAATATAGAATAATTTACTATAACAAAGATCCAAGTATAATTATGTTTAAAGTTAGAAAGCAGTCATTTTTGCTTCCTTGATAAAAAAGTTGTTTTAATAACTATTTTACAGCAAGTAAGCACAGTTTGTATAGTTTGTATCTTATCTATCACCATCTCATATCTACCACTGAAATTCAAATATCTAAATTAAATCCATGGAAGGTATTATAAAAACTTTGATAATTACATGAAAATAAGTTAAATAAGTCCTAGCTGGTTTTGCTCAGTGGACAGAGCATCAGACTGTGGACTGAAGGGTCCCAGGTTCGATTCTGGACAAGGGCACATGCCTCAGGTTGCAGGCTCAATCCCCAGTAGGGGGCATACAGGAGGCAGCCAATCAATGATTCTCTCTCATCACTGATGTTTCTATCTCTCTCTGCCTCTCCCTTCTTCTCTGAAATCAATAAAAATATATTTTAAGAAAAAGAAAATAAATTAAATAAACCATTACATTTATATTTATGGTAAAATGATTGTTGAAAAGAGTGGCAAGACAATTATTGAGAAGTAATCATTTTGTTTTATCAATGCTACTAGGACAAAAAGCAAAAGAATGAAGTTGTACCCCTACTTCATACCAAATACAAAATATTAAATGGACCAGCTACCTAAATGTAAGAGCTAAACCTGTAAAACTTCTAGAAGAAAAGATAGGAGTAAATCTTTGTAACACTGTATTTGGTAATGGATTTTTTGAACAGCTAACATTAAACTGTATATGGAGAACCCTAAATATTCCACCCCAAAAATCCCACTAGAACTAATAAATGAATTCAGTAAAGTAGCAGAATACAAAGTAAATATCCAGAAATCAGGAGCATTTTTATGCATCAATAATGAACTATCAGAAAATGAACTAAGAAAAAAACCCCATCCATGATTTCTTCAAAAATAAAATATAAAATACCTATGAATAAATTTAAACAAGGAGGTAAAAGACCTGTACACAGAAAATTATAAGACACTGAAGAAAGAAATTGAAGAAGATACAAATAAGTGGAAACATATTCTTTGTTCATGGATAGGAAGAGTTAACATCATTAAAATGTCCATACTATTAAAATAAATCTATAAACTCAACACAATCTCTATCAAGATACCAATGCATATTTCACAGAACCAGAACAAATAGTCCAAAATTTTATGTGGAACCACAAAAGACCCCAAATATCAACAGCAATAATGAGAAAGAAGAACAAAGTTGGAGGAACAAAGTTTTGTGTGTGTGTGTGTGTGTGTGTGTGTGTGTGTGTGAGAGAGAGAGAGAGAGAGAGAGAGAGAGAGAGAGAGAGAGAGCGGGGGGGGGAGAGAGAGAGAGAGAGAGAGAGAGAGAGAGAGAAGAGTATTGGTAAGGATGGAAAGAAATCAGAACTTTCATATGCTGTAAATGAGTTGGTAAAATGATGCATCCCCTTTGAAAAAGTCTTGTGGTTCCTCAGAAATTCACCAATAGCTACTATATGACCCAACAATTTCATCCCAAGATGTACACACAATAGGATTGAAGAAAAATCCATGAAAAAACTTGTACATGTATAATAATAACAACATTATTAATAATAGCAAAAAAAACTTGGAACAACCCAAATGTCTAGAAAAACAGAAGAATGAATAAACAAAATGTGTTATATCCATATAATGGAATATTATTTGGCTATAAGAAAGAATGTTGTACTGACTCACTACAACATGATGAATCTTGAAAATAGTATGCTTAAGTGAAAGTAGCTATTCACAAAAGGTCACGTATTGTATCATTCCATTTATGTGAAATTTCCAGAATACATAAATATTGTGTGACTTACATTTATTGTTGCCAACAGCTGGGAAAAGTGGGGAATAGGAGATAATTACTAATGGGTACAGTGTATCTTTCATCTGTAATAAAAAATGTTCTAGGATCATATTGTGGTCAAGTTTGCACTAATTTGTGGATACACTAAAAACCACTGAGTTAAATTATACACTTTTAAAGAGTGAATGTTATGTGAATTTTATAAGAATACTAGAGGCCCAGTGCACAAAATTCATGCATAGGTGGTGTCCTGCCCACACACCATCACCGTGTGGTTCCTCACCTCCCTGCCTCCTCCTTCCTTCACCGCCCATACGCTGCCACCACGTGGTTCCCCACCTTCCTGCCTTCCCCCCTCCTCCTCCTTCCCTCACTGCCTGCAAACTGCCACTGTGTGGTTCCTGAACCCCCTGCCTCCAACCCTCCTCCTTCCCTCACCACTGGCATCCACCACCACCCACCCCCAGTTCCCTGTCCCAGCACAGGGCCCAGCCCCAATCAGGAGATCGGGGCCTGCCAGCTGGGGAGAGGGACTGGGAGGTTGGCTGGCAGGCCCCATTGGCAATCGGGGCCTGTGGCCTGGGGGCAGCTCCTGGGTTGAGCGTCTGCCCCCTGGTGGTCAGCATGTGTCATAGCGACTGGTTGTTCCAGTCATTCCATCGTAATGGTTGCTTAGGCTTTTATATATAGAGAAAGCTGTTATTTAAAAATAAAAATAAGTTAAATAATGATTTTGGGAATGTTAAATATAAATTTCCTCTAGCCTTAGCAGAACAATTTAGCATAAGAAACAGCAGAATAATAATTACTAATATATTACAAGGACCCATTAATATTTGGACAGTGAAGCAAGCTTTGAATTTCAGCTATTTACCATTACCTAATTATGTGCCTAGCTATTAAGCAAGTTACTTTACCTCTCTTAAACTAGTTTTCTTCATCTGTAAAATAGGAATGATAATACCTTTTTCAGAGGAAATGAAAATAAATAATGTACATGAAAGTAGTACCATAGTTTCTGACACACATTAAGCACACACACACACACACACATTAAGCACGTGAACACACACACACACACACACACACACACACACACACACCAGAACAAATTCATTCAATACAAGGTGCTGCTGTTGAACTTCAAAAACAAATTAAGTCAAGGACTTCATCTTCAAGAGGGTCAGGTTCAACTAGGCTATTAAAAATTACCATTAGCCAAAACCGGTTTGGCTCAGTGGATAGAGCGTCGGCCTGCGGACTGAAGGGTACCAGGTTCGATTCCGGTCAGGGGCATGTAACTTGGTTGCGGGCACATCCCCAGTAGGAGGTGTGCAGGAGGCAGCTGATCGATGTTTCTCTCTCATCGATGTTTCTGACTATCTATCCCTCTTCCTTCCTCTCTGTAAAAAATCAATAAAATATATTTAAAAAAATTACCATTAGCCAGTATTATTATTCTTTACAAGGTATGTGGCATGGGATCCCCAACTACTCATTTGCTCCCTCAGAAGGTTTCTGCACCCTCCAACCCCCACAGTCCCCCATATGGTTATGAAAACATCAAATCAGATAGTACAAAGAATTCTACTTATGCACATCCCTGTTGAGTGAACACTGTAAAGCTGTTATAGCTCACTGTAGATATATGTAACACATCTTTCAAATGTATTTTTTGATAGAAGCCTGGCTTCCATGCACTCTGTTGAGGAACACATCCCAATGTATTTCTGATATACCTGCATACTCCTCAGTTGCCACTTTTCTCTAGATTCAAGCCACATTTCACCTTAACCACATTTTTTTTTTTTTGGTTAAGAGCTCTAAATTGATGCTGGTACTGATTATATATAATTATTTGGCAAGTCATTGACATAATAGTGCTCTAATTTATCACTGGAGAGTCTTATCTGGTAGGTTCCATTTATAGATACTCTTTATAAATACAACTAAGTTCAACCAGAGAATATGGCTTGCCTTAGCTCCTATTATTTCTTGTTAAAAATTATCATTTTATCAAGTTTACTATTTTATGTAGGTCTAATTGTGCTTAAAATGGAAAGCCAGGTCTCCACAACATAATCAGGCTATATTACATATATATCAATATATCAATATATCTCAATGAATTACTCTTTCATATTCGAATACTGATTTGATCAAAGACACAGGTTTTTCTTATTTCTTCAACTGAAATATATATATTTGAGCAAGCAATTAGAAGAAAGGAAGACAATAAAATATTTATAAATAGTACCTATTCATATTAGAAGCAATCCTTACTCTTTTAAGATGAATATAATTCTCTTACACAAAGAATAACTGTTCACTAATTCACTTATTCTCTTCTCCCACTAGTTCCAAATAAAAACTGTTCCCAGAAATTAAAGAAAGTGAAAACAATCCTAAAAACTATAAAACTGATAATAGCCATTTTTTATGCTGACCAAAATGTCTTGGGTCAAGTAGATTCTGATTTCAGTAAGTTGATACATTACTTCAACCCAGGTGGCTCCATCTTGACTCAGACATTGCTATATAGGCAAATAGATGTTTCTCAAATTTCACATGACATTATCCATTCCACCTGTTTTGTGACAGATGATTTACTTTCTGACACTTAAATCTCCCTAATGTCTCTTTCCACCCTTCCCCCAAGTTAGATCACCTCAACAGAGGATTTCCCGAGTTTAATGAGATTCTAATACAATCCCTTAAGTTTTTATTAGAGACAGAAACAACCTCCAGAAAGGGAAAGTAACCTTACTGGTGTCACAGGGAGGAGGGATATAGCCAGTGGTATAGCTTGGCTTGAAATTATGCCTTTGGGGTCTCAGTCTCAGTGCTTTTCTATGACTATATAGTTTTATCTATGCAGTATTTTGGATATTGATTCATACACATGTCTTTCAACCCCCCCCCCTTTCTAATAACAAGAAGAAGAAATAAATTCAAGATAGCACACATTTTGGGGGGAGATTATCTATTTATATAAAAACCATGGGTGTAACAGGGTCATGACAGAAGTTCTACCAACTGGAAGGAAGTCAGTCCTGCAGGGGTCGCCTTAGCAATGGCTGCGCCCTCCCCAAGCTATTTCCTGTGAGGGCGAGATTTGAGGCAGGAACTGGCCCTGGGGGCATGGAGGCACTGGGTCCTGGGTGGCCTTGGCAAGGGCTGCGCCCTCCCCAAGCTGTTTCCAGTGAGGCCTGAGGGAAGAACCCACCCTCGGAGCGCCAGGAGCGCCAAGTGGCAGTCAGTCCTGGGTTGCCCAGGCAGAGGCCATGGCGTGGTAGAACTCTGGGTCTGGCCCAACAGGGAGTGTGGCTGGCCTTCAAATCAGACCCTGACAGGAGGGAGGAGGGAGCCCCATTCCTCACGGAATTGACAGGTGGCCAGCTTGCTATCAGGGGCCTGCCAGCTAGGAATCCTTTTCACCTGCATATCTGTATAAAGTTTTAATACATTATATTAGAGGTCGTGGTGGTACTGTTTTACCCACAGCGTCTACAGGAATTGCTGCAAATTTACTTTTCAGTGGAAGAACCTTTCATTCCCAATATAAATTACCAATTCCATTAAATTAAATTTCAATTTCTAGACTCGATATAAACAGTGAAGTTGCTAAAACTATTAAAAAGGCCCAACTTCTCATTATTGATGAATGCACCATGGCATCCAGTCATGCTATAAACGCCATAGAGCAGCCTTGGGCAAACTACGGCCCGCGGGCCGGATCCGGCTGTTCTATCCGGTTCTCTTGCTCTCCCCTCCGCTCCTTTACTTTGAATTTATATTAGTTCACACAAACACTCCATCCATGCTTTTGTTCCAGCCCTCCAGTCCAGTTTAAGAACCCATTGTGGCCCTCAAGTCAAAAAGTTTGCCCACCCCTGCCATAGAGAGATTACTAAGAGAAATTATGAATTTGAATGTTTTATTTGGTGGGAAAGTTCTCCTTCTTGGAGGGGATTTTCGACAATGTCTCAGTATTGTGCCCCATGCTATACGATCGGCCATAGTACAAACGAGTTTAAAGTACTGTACTGTTTGGGGATGTTTCAGAAAGTTGTCTCTTACAACAAATATGAGATCAGAGGATTCTGCTTATAGTGAATGGTTAGTAAAACTTGGAGATGGCAAACCTGATAGCAGTTTTCATTTAGGAATGGATATTATTGAAATCCCCTGTGAAGTAATTTGTAATGGATCTATTATTGAAGCTACCTTTGGAAATAGTATATCTATATATAATATTAAAAATATATCTAGCCCTAACCGGTTTGGCTCAGTGGATAGAGCATTGGCCTATGGACTGAAAGCTCTGGTTTGGCTCAGTGGATAGAGCGTTGGCCTGTGGACTGAAAGCTCCCAGGTTCGATTCCAGTCAAGGGCATGTACCTTGGTTGCGGGCACATCCTCAGTGGGAGGTGTGCAGGAGGCAGCTGATTGATGTTTCTCTCTCATTGATGTTTCTAACTCTCTATCCCTCTCCCTTCCTCTCTGTAAAAAAAATCAATAAAATATATTAAATATATATATATATATATATATATATATATATATATGTGTGTGTGTGTGTGTGTGTGTGTGTGTGTGTGTGTGTGTGTGTATATAAACATGCAATTCTTTGTCCAAAAAATGAGCATGTTCAAAAATTAAATGAAGAAATTTTGGATATACTCGATGGAGATTTTCACACATATATGAGTGATGATTCCATTGATTCAACAGATGATGCTGAAAAGGAAAATGTTCCCATCCAATTTCTTAATAGTATTACTCCTTTGGGAATGTCATGTCATAAATTAAAATTGAAAGTGGGTGCAATCATCATGCTATTGAAAAATCTTAATAGTAAATAGGGTCTTTGTAATGGTACCAGATTTATTATCAAAAGATTACGACCTAACATTATCAAAGCTGAAGTATTAACAGGATCTGCAGAGGGAAAGGTTGTTCTGATTCCAAGAATTGATTTGTCCCCATCTGACACTGGCCTCCCATTTAAATTGATTCAACGACAGTTTCCCGTGATGCCAGCATTTGCGCTGACTATTAATAAATCATAAGGACAAACTCTAGACAGGGTAGGAATATTCCTACTTGAACCCGTTTTCGCACATGGTCAGTTATATATTGCTTTCTCTTGAGTTCGAAGAGCATGTGACGTTAAAGTTAAAGTTCTAAATACTTCATCACAAGGGAAATTAGTCAACCACTCTGAAAGTGTTTTCACTCTTAATGTGGTATACAGGGAGATATTAGAATAAGTTTAATCACTTTATCAGTCATTGTTTGCATCACTGTTGTTTTTATATCATGTTTTTGTTGGTTTCATATCATGTTTTTGTTGTTTTTATATCATGCCTCTGTTGTTATATCCTTTTGTTACTGTTTATTTATTAATAAATTTATATATTATTTTCATATACATTTTACTAATTTTCTTTCATCTCTCACACTTCTATTATAGAGAAAGGGCAAATAGCAATATTAAAATATTCCCTCTAATTAATTACCTTTTAATGTGCACAAATTTCGTGCACTGGGCCACTAGTTGAAGTATAATTAACATTAGTAAAATTTACCCATTTTAGTATACAATGAGTGGTCAGATTATTATGACCAACACATCAGTACTTCGTTGGGCCACCTTTTGCCTTCAATACTACGGTGATTCTTCTTGGCATTGACTCCACGAGATGTTGAAAGGTGATGCAAGAAATCTGACACTATGCCTGATGAATAGCACTGTCCAGTTCTGTATTTGATGGTTGTGGAACCAGCTGCCTGATGGCTCTTTTAACTTCGTCCCACAAATGCTCAATTGGATTGAGATCTGGTGATTGTGGGGGCCACCTAAGCAAGGTAAAGTCTCCCTCATGTTCTTGAAACCACTCCTGCACAATACGAGCACAGTGGCATGGCGCATTGTCTTGTTGGAAGAAGCCATCTCCATTGGGATATGCCATCAACATGATAGGATGAACTTGATCAGCAACGATAATTAGGTATGTTGTGCTATTCAGATGTTGTTCCACACGAATTAAAGGGCCCAAATCATGCCAGGAAAACATGCCCCAAACCATAACACTGCCCCCACCAGCTTGAAGGGTTGTACTCATGCATGTGGGGTGCATGCTTTCATGCTGTTTCCATGAAATTCCCACTCTGCCATCTGCATGATGCAACTGGAAACGTGATTCATCGGACCACTTGACTTTTTTCCAATGCTCGACTGTCCAATCCTTGTGCTCCTGTGCAAATTGGAGACATTTTATCTTGGTAACTGCAGACAGCAAAGGTGTTTGAACAGGCCTTCGGCTTCCATATCCCATACGATGCAGTGTATGGCTAATTTGCCTAGAAATGTTAGGTGGTCATAATAATCTGGCCACTCAGGGTATATTTCTATAAGGTTTTTTTCCTATGATTTTTTAATTGTTAACAGTATTACAGATATTCTTCGCTTCCTATCTTTTTCCCCCTCTCCACACAAGCCTTGTCCTACCCCAACCCCTCCCCATACTTTTGTCTGTGTCCCTGGGTTATACATATATGAATATATGTTCTTTTGTTAGTTTCTTCCTGTGCCCATGCAGTCATGTGACCATCATCACAATCAAGATATAGAATAGTGTCATCTCAAAAAAATCCTTTTGTGGCTCTTTATTCTTACTATTTTGATAGTTATTATAATGGAATTAGTGATTAATAGAAAATTAAGTTTGATTTAACTTTTAATTTAACTGTGTTGTGACCAAAAACACTTTTTCCCACCTTTTTTGGGAAGGCTTTCAAAATGCCATAGTCCATTTCTTGTCTTAAGTAGAGAAGTAAAGTCTGGTGGGGAGGGAGGATGAAAGGAAGAAAGAAGCAACCAGAGAGGTAGGGGAAATAGTAAAGGAATTTTGCTTTGTCATATATTTTGCAGATTCAGTGTTGAAGGTTGATATAGACAGATTTGTGAAACTCTACTGAATGTGGACCCACTTGCCAGCCTGGATATAGCTTTTTACACTTGTTTTGTTATTTTCTTCATTGTCCTCCAAGTTATTTATGTAACAAAATCCCAGTGAATTAAGTTTCCCTTTAGTTTGGCTTAACCAATAAAATATGATTGCAACAACATTAGTTTTTCCTTCTTTTTAAATATATAGTTCTCTACAAATTGAAATAAATGCCATCATCACTTTGGGGGTGATTTTTCTTTTTCTTTTTGGCCTCAGATGCCAGAAAATCCAGATCTTAGATTATTGGGTAATTATCTTTATTCTACTCTTAACTGATTTCTGATAGCTCACCTTCATCTTAATATGGCATATTAACATTATAAATTACCTCAAATACTCTGACAAAAATTGAGGTTGAATTTATTATTTCCATCTTGCTTGCTTGGTAACTGGCTAAAAGGTTTAATGTGGAATGTTAACCTATACCAACAACCTTTTGCTTCTTAACTGATATCCCCTAACTTAAGAAGAGTATGATTCTAATAAAATATTACAGAGAGATACTATGATTTATATATATAGATATAAATAGAGAAATATGCTAATTAACTGGGACGCCATAATGGGTTGACTGGACAGGAGGAGGTTGCACACACAGTGTTGGGGGCAGGGTGGCAGGGGCCTCTGCGTGCCTGCACTGGGGGAGGGCCTGGTCAGCAGCCGCAGAGGCTGCTTCAAGGGCCAGAGAGGGAGGCAAGGCCAGACCCGTAGCGGCCATAGCTGCTGTGGGGCCCGGGGAGCCAGGCAGGGCCAGACCAGCAACTCCAGGGTGGGTGGCGCAGCCGCTTGACAGCAGACATCAGGGCCTGCTTGGCCATAGCCATGGTGATCTGTGAGCAGGCAAGCGTGGCCCGCAGGTAGCACCCAGCAGGGCCCGCTTGGCTGTTGCCACGATGTGGAGCAGGCAGGCCCCGCAGAGAGCAGAGAACCACGGGGAGTGGGCCTAAGCCGTCAGTAGGACATCCCCTGAGGGCTCCTGGATTGGAGAGGGTGCAGGTTGGGCTGAGGGACCCCCTTCCCCCGTACACGAATTTTGTGCACCGGGCCTCTAGTTAGTATATAAGATCAATAATAATAATGAACAATAATGATTACTTATAAAAGAAATGAATCAATCTCAGTTTCTTCAATATATTGGTTGTCTCACCATTAAGCTAAGACAAAGAGACATTAGACTCAAATAACTAATAACAATGATAAAAATAATTTTCAGAGGGGTTTTCATGTACCAGGTTCTGTTCTAAGAGTTGTCACATATATAAACTCAGTTAATCCTCACTATTACTTTACCAGGTGAGTCATTTTATTATACTTACTGTGCAAATGAGAAAATTGAGAGGTCACATGTCCAAGATCACATAGTTCAATTTAGATACTGCTATATCTAAAAAAGTCAGGCCCTTTTATTTCTGTAAATGATGCAGAGTTCCCTATTGCTCAGGATCTAGTTAGGACTAAACAGTGATCCTGTGGCATTGGTATCCTTAGCTGGTATATATTTTTTCTACTTTGCTGAAACTGAAATGGCCTATAAGCATAATAAATATTTATTTTTTTTCTACTGCTGTTGCATCCATGAAAATTCTTAAATAATGAGCATACACATTGGCAATATCAATGTGATGCTGCAATATTCAAATGTTGTCCAGTGTTTAACATCTTATGTACATTAGCAATAACCCTATGATAAAATGGACTAAAATGAGATTTTTCATGGCATTCCAGGATAATTAGTGTTACTTAATTACAGTTTATATACCATTGAAGATAAGTGGCAAAGGTGAAGAATAAACACAGTCCCAGAACTGGGGATTTCTTTAAGTACAAGAACTCTAGTAAGAATAGTTAGGTATCGCCCTAACCGGTTTGGCTCAGTGGATAGAGCGTCGGCCTGCGGACTGAAGGGTCCCAGGTTCGATTCCGGTCAAGGGCATGTACCTTGGTTGCGGGCACATCCCCGGTAGGGGGTGTGCAGGAGGCAGCTGATCGGTGTTTCTAACTCTCTATCCCTCTCCCTTCCTCTCTGTAAAAAATCAATAAAATATATTTAAAAAAAAATAAAGAATAGTTAGGTATCTAGGCACGTCCTCAACAGTTTTCTCATACTTTTTTTTTTTCAAATTTGTTGTAAACAAATGGCATATTTACATATATATTTACATAAGATATCAATTTAAGGTTTTGAAATTGTCTAAAAATGTTTATTTTTAATCAAAGAAAGAATGCTTATAGGAAATGGATTAGTAGAAGCGGCAAAAATGTTACATCTCAATGTTTCTTTTTGGGTGTGGTTGATAAACATAGAACTTGAAAAAATGGTGAAAAAAAATTAGGTAAAAATTATTTTCCTAGATCAAATGGCTCACAGGAAAAATATAACTATTTTTGATAGCTATAGTGACTATTTATCAAATGATCTTTAGTTTATTTATTAAATTTGTTCTTTAATTGTAGGTATATTAGACTGATATTAAAAAATGAGGCATGAAAAAAGTGAGGTATGAGTTGATAACTGAACTATATATTTTTATCTTCTACAAAAATATATTATCTACAGTGGTTTAATGGATTTCATGTTATCTTCTTTGTGTCATAGTCAGAGCACTATTTAAAAAAAAGTGCCCCCCAAAAAGTGAGGTATCAATATCTACATGTCCCCACTGGCAGTAATTTTCCTTCACTCTTTTGTTTTATAAGTTAGATAAAGATAGGCATTCAGGAATAGTCACTTGAGGAAATTATTAATTTGCATTTTATTTTCTCTTCATTTTACTTTGGGATTACTGTTCTACATTCTATTTTCATCTTTCCTTTAGCATCGTTTTACTCTATCTCAACTCTACCTTTATGCCATCACTCTCTTCCTCACCTTCCCCTTTTCGGTGTCCTGTTTATCTTACCCCTTTCCTGCTTTAGATTTTCCATATTCTTTCTGTTTACCTCCTGTTAAAATTTCACCCTACTTACATATCTAATCTCCAATCCCCTGCTCCAAGTCCATACACACCTCTCTCTTCGCTGTATTAACTATCCAAAAATTGTTTTTCTCTCTGTCCTTTTGCTGTTGTTTGCTTGAATGTCGATTATATCGAATTTTTATGCTTTTTTGTGAGATTGTTTTGCTTATTCTTCTTTTGTTTGTTTATTTTTTTGTTTGTTTTGTGCTTCTGTTTTCCCTTGCCTCACTCAATATTAGTTGGTGTTGTAGTTTGTATTAATCCCCAGGTACTTGTTGCTGGCATGTACTGGGATTAGTGATTGTTCTATTGGAGTTTTATCCCCATATATATAGTTTGTTCCCCGTACTCTCTTAGTCTCTTTCTTGTCTCTCTTACTTTTTTTTTCCTTTTCCCAATTTCATTTTGACACTCATTTTTTTTCTTATTTCTTTCTTTTTCCTCTTCTTCTTTCTCTCCTATCCCCTAATTTGCCTTTCTCTGGTGGTCACCTTTATTGGAGGTAATTAATATCGTGAATACATTTCTGTTCAGTGCCTTGTGTGTTGTACCTGGTAGTGCTGTATTTTGTGCATTTAAATCAACGTGGGAGAGAGAGAACTACATAAGCAGACACCTGGAGAAGAGAGACCATGGGGAGACAAAGAAACAGCCCACATATGAAAGAAAAGCAGGCATCACCAGAAAAGGAAGTAAACGAAATGGAGGCAAGCAACCTTTCAGAGAAAGAATTCAGAGAAATGGTCATAAGGTGGCTGAAAAGAATGGAAGACAAATTCCACAATGTGAGCAAGAACAAAGCGGAAATGAAGAAGAACCAAGAAGAAATGAAAAATGACATTGCTGCTGTAAAGAACTCAATAGAAAGCATCAAGAGTAGACTAGAAGAAGCAGGGACCGCATCAGTGAGCTAGAAGACAATATGGGAAAAAAAACCCAAGTAGAGCAACTTCTAGAAAAAAAAAATTAAAAGGCAGGAGGAGAGCTAAGGGAACTTAGGGACAACACAAAACAAAACAACATCCGCATAATAGGGGTTCCAGAAGGAAAGGAAGTTGAGCAAGGAATAGAAAACCTATTTGAAGAAATAATGACAGAAAATTTCCCTGATATAGGGAAGAAAAAACCCACACAAATCCAAGAAGCTCACAGAGTACCAAGCAAAATGAACCCCAAAAGACCAATGCCAGGGCACATTAAAATTAAATTGGCAAACACCGACAAAGTAAGAATCTTAAAAGCGGCAATAGAGAGACAGAAAGTTACAATCAAAGGAACCCCCATCAGACTAGCAACTGATTTCTCAACAGAAACTCATTAGGCCAGAAGGGAATGGAATGAAATATACAAAGTCATGCAAAGGAAGGGTCTGAATCCAAGAATACTGTACGCAGCAAGGCTATCAATCAAAATTGAAGGTGAAATCAGGAGCTTCACAGACAAAAAAGGACTAAGGGAATTTATTGCCACCAAACCAGCAATGCAAGAAATGCTAAAGGGTCTGCTGAAAAAAAAAAAAAAAAAGAAAAGAAATAGGAAGCGAACAAGGAACACAGGGGTAAAGAATAGGAATGGCGAAAAATAAGTACCTATCAATAATAACTTTAAATGTAAATGGATTAAATGCTCTAATCAAAAGACATAGGGTAACAGTATGGATAAGAAAACACAACCCATATATCTGCTGTCTACAAGAAACCCACCTCAGAAAAAAAGATGCACACAGACTGAGGGTGAAGGGATGGAAAAAGGTTTTCCAGGCAAATGGAACTGAAAAAAAAAAGCTGGGGTAGCAATACTTATATCTGACAAATTAGATCTCAAATGAAGGACATAACAAGAGATAAGGAAGGCCACTTCATAATACTAAAGGGAGCAATCCAACAAGAAGAAATAACTCTGGTAAACATATATGCACCCAATACAGGAGCACCCAAATACATAAAAAAACTCCTGGAGGATAGCAAGGGAGAGATTGACAGCAATACAATCATAGTAGGAGACTGTAATACCCCACTATCACCATTGGACAAATTCTCTAAACAAAAAATCAGCAAAGAAACATCAATCCTAAATGACTCATTAGACCAGATGGAATTAATTGATATCTTCAGAACATTTCACCCCAAAGCCACAGAATATACATTCTTCTCAAGTGCACATGGGTCATTTTCAAAGATAGACCATATGTTGGGACATAGGCAAAGTCTCTTCAAATTCAAGAAGATATAAATCATAGCAAGCATCTTCTCAGACCACAGTGGCATAAAACTGGAAATCAACTACAATAAAAACAACCCAAAGAAATCAAACACATGGAGACTAAACAGCATGCTATTAAACAACAACTGGGTTACCAGAGAGATCCAGGAAGAAATAAATAACATCATGGCAACAAATGACAATGAAAACACTACAATCCAAAATCTATGGGACACAGTGAAAGCAGTCTTGAGAGTGAAGTTCATAACTCTACAAGCCTACTGCAAAAAACAAGAAACAATGGTAATAAATTACCTAACCCTACAACTCAAAGAGTTAGAAAGAGAGCAACAAGAAAAGCCCAGTGTAAGCAGAAGGAAGGAAATGATAAAGATCAAAGCACAGATAAACGACATAGAGACCAAAGAAACAATACAAAAGATCAACAGAACCAAGAGCTGGTTCTTCGAAAGGATAAACAAGATTGATGAACCTCTAGCCAGGCTCACCAAGAAGCAAAGAGAGAGGACCCAAATAAACAAAATCAGAAATGAAAGAGATGAAATAACAACAGATCCCGCCGTAATACTAAGGACTGTTAAAAAATACTACGAACAACTCTATTCCAACAAACTGGACAACCTGGAGGAAATGGACATATTCCTAGAAAAATATAACCTTCCAAAACTCAATCAGGAAGAATCTGAACAGCTCAATATGCCAGTAACTATGGAAGAAATTGAAGCAGTCATCAAAGAGCTTCCAGCAAACAAATGCCCAGGGCCAGACGGCTTCACAGGAGAGTTTTACCAAACATTCAAGGAAGAAATAAAACCTATCCTCCTCTGACTATTCTAAAAAATTCAAGAGGAAGGAACACTTCCAAGCTCCTTCTATGAAGCCAGCATCACCCTAATACCAAAACCAGATAAAGACAACACAATGAAGGAGAATTACAGGCCAATATCCTTCATGAACGTAGATGCCAAAATCCTCAACAAAATTCTAGCAAATCGGATCCAGCTGTGCATCAGAAAGATCATACACCATGACCAAGTAGGGTTTATCCCAGGAATGCAAGGATGGTACAATATCTGCAAATCAATAAATGTGATACATCACATAAACAAATTGAGAGATAAAAATCACATAGTCATATCAATTGATGCAGAAAAAGCATTTGACAAAATCCAACACCCTTTCTTGACAAAAACTCTCAACAAGGTGGGAATGGAAGGATCATACCGCAACATAATAAAAGCTATATATGATAAACCCACAACCAACATCATACTCAATGTGCAAAAACTGAAACCATTTCCCCTAAGAACAGGAACAAGACAGGGATGCCCACTCTCACCACTCCTGTTTGACATAGTACTGGAAGTATTAGCCATTGCAATTAGACAAGAAGAAGAAATAAAAGGCATCCAAACTGGAAAAGAAGAAGTAAAGCTGTCCTTATTTGCAGATGACATGATATTGTACATAAAAAACCTGAAAGACTCCATCAAAAAACTAACAGACTTAATAAATGAATTCGGCAATGTAGCAGGATACAAAATTAATGCCAAAAAATCTATGGCATTTCTATACACCAATAGTGAACTTACAGAGAGACTAAAAAAGTAATCCCATTTACCATCGCACCAAAAAAATTAAGATACTTAGGAATAAACCTAACCAAGGCGGTAAAAGACCTATATGCGGAAAACTACAGTACACTGAAAAAAGAGATAGAGGAAGATGTAAACAGATGGAAGAACATACCATGTTCATGGATTGGTAGAATCAACATCATTAAAATGACAATACTACCCAAAGCAATCTATAGATTTAATGCACTCCCCATTAAAATACCAACAGCATATTTCACAGACCTAGAAAGAACTCTCCAAAAATTCATCTGGAATAAAAAAAGACCCCGAATAGCCACAGCAATCCTGAAAAAGGAGAATAAAGTAGGAGGGATCTCCATACCAGATTTCAAGCTGTATTACAAAGCCACTGTCCTCAAAACAGCCTGGTACTGGCATAAGAACACACATATAGATCAGTGGAACAGAATAGAGAATCCAGATATCGACCCAAACCACTATGCACAATTAATATTTTACAAAGGAGGCATGAACATACAATGGAGTCAAGACAGTCTCTTCAATAAATGGTGTTGGGAAAATTGGACAGATACATGCAAAAAAATGAAACTAGACCACGAACTTACACCATACACAAAAATAAACTCAAAATGGATACAGGACTTAAATATAAGATGGGAAACCATAAAAATACTAGAGGAATCCACAGGCAGCAAAATCTCAGACATATGCCAAAAGAACTTTTTCAGTGATACTGCCCCTAGGGCAACGGAAGCCAAAGAGAAAATAAAGAAATGGCACTACATCAAAATAAAAAGCTTTTGTACAGCAAAAGAAACCATCAACAAAACAACAAGAAAGCCCACTGTATGGGAGAACATATTTGCAAATCTTATCACTGATAAAGGTTTAATCTCCAACTTCTATAGGCAGCTTATACAACTTAATAAAAGGAAGATAAATGATCCAATAAAAAAATGGGCAACGGACCTAAATAGAATCTTTTCAAAAGAAGACAGAAGGAAGGCCAAGAGACACATGAAAACATGCTCAAAGTCACTAATTATCCGAGAGATGCAAATCAAAACGACAATGCGATACCATCTCACACTTGTCAGAATGGCTATCATCAACAAATCAACAAACGACAAGTGTTGGCGAGGATGCGGAGAAAAAGGAACCCTCATGCACTGCTGGTGGGAATGCAGACTGGTGCAGCCACTGTGGAGAACAGTATGGCGTTTCCTCAAAAAACTGAAAATGGAACTCCCATTTGACCCAGTAATCCCACTCCTAGGAATATATCCTAAGAAACCAGAAACACCAATCAGAAAGGATATATGCACCCCTATGTTCATAGCAGCACAATTTATAATAGCTAAGATTTGGAAACAGCCTTGGTGCCCGTCAGCAGATGAGTGGATTAGAAAACTATGGTACATCTACACAAGGGAATACTATGCTGTCATAAAAAGAAGGAATTATTACCGTTTGTAGGCACCTGGATGGAATTAGAGAACATTATGCTAAGTGAAATAAGCCAGTCAATGAAAAAAAATACCGCATGATCTCACTCATTTGGGGATAATGAAAAACATTATAAACTGATGAACAAAAAGATAGATACAGATACAGTAAAGCATCAAACAGACTGTCAAATTATAGCAGAAAGGATAGGGAGAGGTGGGGGAAATAAGAGATCAACTGAAGGACTTACATGCATGCATATAAGAGTAACCAACAGATGCAAAACATTGGGGTGTGAGGGCATGTATGGGAATGGGGTTGGGGGGGGCATTGGTAACATATGTACACATAAAATACCGTAATAAAAAAAAATTAAAAATTAAATAAAAAATAAATAAATAAATAAATAAATTGAATAATATCCTTTACTCATAATGCATTTTAACAGTCATTTCTGATTTCAAATCATTATAATTTCACTGGTTATAGTTATTACTGTAAACTTGAATTACCACCATTTTTAATATTTACAGAAATGATATATTTTATCCGCAGCTCCCTAGGAAGAAGTAGGATACTTAGGGGATGGCTACATGAAAATTAGAGTATTAGTTAATGTTAGCCAGATATGAGCATAGCAAGGATGATGGGCCAGGTACAGAAACTTACCAGGGCAGAAAACAAGGGCCAAAACTGGGAAAACAATAACCTTGCCTCCAGGGTAACCTATTCCCCCCTAGCATATCACTGGTCATGCAGTTTGGACGTCTGATCTTTCATATCGCTGGTCAGGTGGTTTAGACCTCCCCTGACCTCTTCCTCCTAAAGATAACATTGAGGCCTCAGTTGCATTCCTGCTCCAGGACCAGAAAAGCAGCAAAACCAGAACTGACACCATGGCTGCCTCAGGACCAGCTACATTGGCTAATGACCCCCTGCCCTGGCACCAACCAATCAGTAGACACCATGACCCTGAAAGAGCACACCTGGAAAGCTGATGAATATTCTATTAAAAACCTCTCCTGAGATCTCCCCTAAGATTTCCACCTGCAAGAAAGAGATAAATATGCTCAGGATAAAGGACCCAGTGCATGCTCTCCCTCCAAGGAGCACCCCCATGCCATTCCCCCACAGGCATACATCTCTCAACCTCTAAGAACTCCATGAGACTTGCAACCAGGATAGCAATGGGCAGCGGCAGTTCATCCTGGGCTAATCCCCTGAATCTATCTCTAAGGCCCCCTTTTCTCTGACTTCTCAATGAGCCAAAGCAGCCCAGCCTAGGTTTTCCTGTTGCTTCTTCTATGCCCTTCCTTGTTTTACTGTCCTAAGTATATTTTTGCTGCCATCATGAACCAAATGCCCTTTGGCCCAGTGCAGTGTAGCCCTTCCCTTTGGATGTACCCCCCCAACCCCTTTTCCTTAAATAAATTTAACTTTTCATTATTCACCATCTGAGATGGCTTCTTAGCCTGCCCACACACCACCAACTTTACCCTTTTGGTTAATATCTGGGAAGGCTTAAAAGATTGCTAGCACAGGATAGGATCATGGTATTTCTATAACAAGGTAAGATTTTACACCTTTAGTTACTTGACCTTAAACAAGTCACTTCTCCTCTCAGGACTTCAGTTTTGCCATCTGTAAATAATACAACCTCTAGGGAGTCTTTGCAGCTCTGTCCTGCAGTAGAGTATGATTTTTCCTCAGCTTTCTGTGTAGTAAATATTAAAATAAACTTCATATTAAAGGAAGGCATTCCTCCACAAATTCCCACTTTCAGTGGTAATTATTTTTATGATGTTTACAGTATTGATGAAAGGCTCTTTTTTTGTGTGCATGTTCTCTCATGGGGATAATAACAGCTACATTGCCTGATGGGTTTTATTGTACCCATTATTTTCGTGAAACTGAAGCTTAGATATGTTAAGTGACCCACCTCCTGGTCACCCACCTCATGAAGTTAAATTCAAATCTGTGTGACACCAAAACACATGCTGCCAGTGTAGCATGGCAGAAGACTAGGCAAACTTGATTGTACAAGGATGGAAGTTTCATACTTCAAACTTGTGTCAAAATAAGTCCTATGTGAACTTTTAGATGACTACTTAGATTAGAATCTATTTCATGTATCTAAACTGATACCTTCTTGGTTAGCCTCTTATCAAAGATATTTGTCTTTTAAATAGTATGTGTCTGCTGACCTTTGTTATATTTTAAAGAAAAGAGGTTTCTGTCTTGAAATTGTATAGCACAATATTGAGAGCATGCCTAACTTATTTCTGTTCTGGTTGGTTCTTAAAACTTATATTGTGCACCAGACAATTTGTTGTTCAAAGATTTTACATACAATTTATTTCTAAAAATAAAAGCTAGCTCTCAGTGTGAAAATTTAAATAAGTACTTCTTAAATATTTACTATTCAGAATAGGTACTTCCTAAATGCTTAATTAATTTCTCATGTTGCTTCTAATATTTCCCATATGTTACATATAATATGGCTTTGTCAATTTGAAGGGGGAAATAATACATTTTTTTTGGGGGGGGGCTAACTATCTGAATCTGTGTCAGTAACCTGCATTCTGACGCACACTCTTGCTTGCCGATAAACACCATCCTTACCTGCGATGCCTGTCCTGCGTTGCAGAACCTGTTTCCCAGAATACTCCCATTTCACAGAGGCCATAAACCATGAACCATATACAACTCCCTGAGGGGGTTGACAGCACTGGCGCCAGGCAGGTTTCTGGGTATAATCTCACTTCCCCCATCCCAACTCACAGGCGGGCTACAAAGCCCACAAAAAGTCCAGAAACCTGATTCAGATTTGGGGGGACAAAGAAACTGAGGGTGTACAGGGAAAGCTTCATCCATATTCATCACTCAGAATTTGGAGACTGACTCCCCTGAGTCACGGCACTAGTGCATATGAAAATAAAGGCTACTTTTCTGAATATCTTCTGAGTGTCCAGCTGATAAATTCTCCCGTGCTGTCTGACAGCTTATCTGCAACATTAATTTGGTGCTATAGCTGGGAAAATACCAGCTGCACTGCCTACTAAGGGCACCGCTGGTAAAGGCCAATGGCCGGTCCATTTGCCCGGGCCCCCCCTGAAGACAGGAAAGGTGCACCCCCAGTGATTTACTGGATTCCAGTCCTCATTGGACCTGGGTGACCAGGACCCCGCTCACACCCCAGTGGACTCCAAGGAGGACAGAAAAGCCCTTTCTGGAACCAGACGTCTGACCAGTGAGTTTTCCCCTGGGGGACCAGTCCAAGTTCAGGCCTGTCTTTCAGGACAGAAGAAGTGGCTGATCACCACTTAGGCAAAATATTTGCCTCAGTTCAGGGACTTTCCATGGGTGGAAGTCAAAGCTTGAACTACCTGGTGTGTGAATGTGAATGTAAGAGTCTGTGTGAAGCGAAAGTTACGTTGTGTTTGTCCTGTGTCTCTGTTAACTGGGAGGGATTACATGGTTTAACTGCAAATATGGGAAGTAGTTCCTCCAAACCCACTGTTTTAGAATGCATGTTAAAGAATTTTAAGATAGGTTTTACTGGGGACTATGAGGCGAAGTTAGTTCCCTGGAAGTTAAGAAATGTGTGAAATAGACTGGCCATCTTTTGGGGTAGGATGGCCAGCGGAGGGCACATTGGATGTTCCCACAATCAGGAATGTTTACAGAATTATAATGGGAGATCCAGGTCATCCCAACCAGTTCCCCTACATTGATCAAGCCACCTTGGATCCGGCTCTGCATGCGTAAGAAGGGACAGAGTAAGGTTTTAGTGGTAGGAGAAAAAGAGACAGGCAGGAGAAGAGAAGCAGGCCCCTCAGAAGGAAAATAATCCTCCTATTCTGCAGGAATCCCGCCCCCCACCCCCCGAGGAAACCCTTCCAGGTTTACCACCTCTATATGTGCCTCAAGCGGCACCTAGTGCTCCTTTGCATGGTCAGGGAAGCTTAGATACACCACCTCCTTCTGTCTCTCACCAACTGGACTCTACAAAGCCAGTTGGATGGCGCTTGCACTCAGTTTATCAGGGACCCAGGCCATCCCCAGCTTTCCAGATGCCTCTTTGGGAGACTCGGGGTCCCCAAGTGCATGGAGAAGATGGGACCCTACAAGAGGAGGGATCGGTCTTTCACTACCAGCTTTTTACCATGACCAATCTCCTGAATTTGAAACATCACATTTCAGCTTATCCTGAAAAATCTCAGGCTATGGTAGACCTCCTAGAGTCAATTTTCCAGACCCGTAAGCCCACCTGGGTTGACTGAAGCAACTGTTTCTCACGCTCTTTAACACTGAGGAGCGCATGAGAATAGTAACAGAAGCTCAGAAATGGCTCCAGACCCAGGCCTGGCAGGGATATTAGACACAGACAGATGGACCACGGAAGCCCTCACAGATGAGGAACCCAGATAGGACCCAAACTCAGAAGATGGAAGGACCAGGCTAGAGAGATACCGGCTGGCCTTCCTTCAGGGGCTCAGGGTCGGGGCCAAGAAGCCCACCAATATGGCCAAGACCTCCAAGGTCTTACAGAAATCTGATGAAAGTCCAGCAGCCTTCTATGAGAGACTCTGTGAGGCATATCAGATCTACACTCTTTTTGACTCTGAAGCCCCAGAAAATAAAACTATGGTCAATGCAGCCTTTGTAGTTCAGGCTCTGTCTGACATAGGAGAAAGCTACAGAAGCCTGAAGGATTTGCAGGTAAAAACTCAACTGAGGTGCTAGAAATAGCAAACAAGGTTTTCATCAACCAAGACAGAGCAGCTAAGGAGGAAGCAGATGAGAGACTGAAAAAGAAAGCAACCTTGATAGTGGTGGCTACTAAGGAATCAAGCTCCCAGACAGATAAGAAAGGGAAACAACAAGGACCCATGCCAGGGGGAAGGAGGACAAACCTTAACCAGGATCAGTGTGCCTATTGTAAGGAATCTAGACACTGAAAAAAAATGAATGTCCAAACCACCAGAAAGGGAAGTCAGGCTCATCTAACCCACCCAGCCACTACCGGCTGGAACTACCTGAGGCAGGTCGCATCTAGCTGGTGGCAGCCAACTTTGACTAGGACAAACCAGGCTCTTTCCAACTGGGCCCCCATGAGCCCAAGGTCAGAATGAAAATTGGGGGCCAAACTGTAAACTTTATGGTCGATACGGGGGCTGAGCACTTGGTAGTCAGTCAGAAGGTAGCTCCTCTCTCAGGAAAGGAGGTCACCGTTATAGGAGCTACCGGGGACCAGACCTGTAGACTGTTCTGCCACCCTCGCTGATGTCAACTTGGCAGCCACCAAGTGATCCATTAATTCCTGTACTTGCCAGATTGTCTAGTGCCTCTTATGGGTAGAGACCTGTTAGCCAAGATGGGGGCAGAGATCACCTTGGCCCCAGATGGCTCAGCACAGTTACATCTAGGCAAGGAGACCTCTCCAATTATCCTGTCTTTAGCAGTGCCCAGGGAGGAGGAATGGAGACTTTATACCTCCTAGTCAAAGGACTCAGAATTAGAGCCTGAATTAGAGGAAGAGTTCCTGCTGGTCTGGGCAGAAGGATAGCCCCTGGGCCTGGCCAAGGACTATGCCTCAGTACTAATTGACTTGAAGCCTGGGGCACAGCCTGTCAAAATCCACCAATATCCAATTCCAAGGGATGTACACCTAGGAATCTAGGTCCACTTAGACCGGCTGCTTTAATGGGGACTTCATAAACGGTGTCAGTTTCCATGGAACACCCCTCTATTGCCTGTCAAAAGCCCGGGACTAATGATTATCACCCGCTGCAGGACCTGCAGGCTATTGATGAGGCTGTTATAACACTACATTCAGTGCTGCCGAACCCCTACACTCTTTTGGGACTCATTCCATCAGAGATGGAATGATTTACATGCCTAGATCTAAAAGATGCCTTTTTCTGCCTTCAGTTGGCACCCTCCAGTCAGCCCCTGTTTGCCTTTGAGTGCAAAGAACCAACTACAGGGGCCAAGGAGCAGATCACCTGGACCAGACTTTCACAAGGGTTCAAGAACTCCCCGACTCTTTTTAGTGTAGCACCAGCATCTGATCTGTCCAAATTCCCAGGACAGGACTTGGGGTGCGTTCTACTCCAATATGTAGATGACCTCCTACTGGCTAGCTCCACGCGAGCTCAGTTCTGGGAAGGAATGTGAGCCCTTCTGAGACTTAACTGAAACAGGTTACCAGTGTCCAAGAAAAAGGCACAAATCTGTCAGAGAGAAGTCAAGTACTTAGGCTTCCGAATCACCCAAGGGAAATGAAGACTCGGGACTGAAAGGAAGCTGGCAGTATGTGCTATTCCAGTCCCCAGCACCGGGCGGCAGATTCGGGAATTCCTAGGAGCAGTGGGGTTTTGTCACCAAAAAGGGGAAGGACTCAGTGTCAGAAGGAAACCCTTGTGCAGATGCAGCAGCCAAGCTGGCTGCTAAAGAACAAGTAAAACTGTCACAGATCATGTTGGCCCCTGAATTACCTGAACCTCCGAAATACTAGTACACTTCTCAGGAAGAGTAATGGGCCCAACAAGAAGGGGGTAAGAGGACAAAGGAAGGTTGGTGGACACTCCCAGATCATAGGGTCTATGTCCCAGAACTGTTAGCCCATAAGGTAGTCTGCCAGCAGCATGCAATTACTCCTTTAGGGAAGACTGCCCTAGAGCAGTGGTCGGCAAACTGCAGCTTGCGAGCCACATGCGGCTCACGACCCGCGGTTTGCCGCTCTGTTGACTAATGAGTTTGCCGACCACTTCCCTCCTTATGTGCCTCAGTCTCTCAGCGCTGCCTCCTCTGTGCACAGAACAATGTCAAACAGGGTCCTGTAGGACTGATGGGAGTTCAGCACTGCGGGCAAGGTCCCTTTGATGACTTTACAGAAATAGGGCCTAGTAGAGGGAACAAATACCTCCCGGTTTTTATCTTCACTTTTTCAGGCTGGGTCAAAGCATATCCTACTTGCACAGAGAAGGTAAGAGAAGTCACTAAGGCATTGCTGAAGGATAAAAATCCGTGGTATGGAATGCCTCTAACCATAGGATCAGATAATGTCCCCACCTTTGTAGCCGAAGTGGTACAGCAAGTAGCTAAGGCCTTAGGAATTAAATGGAATTTACATACAGCTTACAGATCCCAGAGCTCAAGGAAAGTAGAGCACATGAACCAGACTCTCAAGCAGGCTATGGCTAAGCCATGTCGTCAAGAGACAACCTTACCCTGGACAGATATCTTGCTTCTTTTACTCCTGCAGGTACACTGTGCCCTGAGGGCCAGGGTAGGTTTCTCTCCCTTTGAAATTCTATATGGCAGACCCCCTCCCTTAATTCGGCTGAAGGGAGATTTGTGGGAAATAGGGAACTTAGAAATTCAGAAGCAATTACAAGTACTTGGGAAAACTATCTTTGAAGTCCACAGATGGGTTACTGACTGATTGCCCATCTCTTTAGGAATGGCTGTGCACGATGATAAGCCTGAAGACCAGGTTTGAGTAAAGGATTGGAAAAAGGATCCCCTTAAGCCAATTAGGAAGGGACCCTATCCAGTCATACTAACCACCCCCACAGCTCTCAAAGTTGCAGGACTGAACACCTGGACCCACCACTACCGGGTGAAAGCAGCCCACCAGCTGAGTGATGCCCAGCCTGAGTGGAAGGTGGCCTGTGACCAGAAACACTCCCTGCGGATCACCCTCAAGAAGACAGCAGACTTGGCTGACCAAACTGTTCCAAGGAATTCAGATAACACCCTGCTGAATTCTTCCTTACACTAATATTTCTTTTTTATCTCCCCCTAAAAGTAATATGCTCTGATATTTCTGGATAATCATTGTTTTTATCTTTCTAATAATTCTTATTTTGTCTTTTTATGAGTGTCGCCAGAACCCTAGATATTTTCTTGAAAGTAAGAATGTGTTTAAAGTGTGTTGATAAATGTCAATCTAAGAAATGTTGGCTGTTTACTTTTTGGTTATCATTGAAAAATTAAGGTTTCTAAGATTGAAGAATTCTAATACATTTTAAAGAAAAAAAAAGAAAGAATATTAGAGTAGAAATACTTACTGGAAGGTCTGAGGCATGGTTATGCATTTTTGAAGGGCATAGAAAGAAGGTTTGAAGGGTAATTTGAAAGTGTGCAATTTGTGAAGATTGCATAATGAAAAGGAAAACAGAAATGTTGAAAGAAAGAAGTAATTTCTAAAATTAAATATTTAAAGTTTAAACAAAGACCAGACCACTAGCTAATTTATAGCCTGCCTGTAACTAAAAAGCCTTTATCTCCCCCCTGACAAGGACAGAAAGGGAGGAGGAGAGAGGGAAGGAAAGAAAGAAAAAAAAAAGGGGGCCAAGGGCCATTTTATTCTGAGCAAGAAAGCCTGAGGTTTTCGTCTCAAAGCCTGGCAAGGACAAGGTTGCTGGATACTTAAGCTAAACCAGAATATTCACCAGTGGAATTTTAGGACAGAAGTGTGCATAACGCCTCAGACCCCCACCCAGCCTGTTCTTCAAATTGGCTGGGGGGGGGGGTGTGGAATCTGTACTTCAAGGATCAAATGTATAAGTTTGCTTACTTTTCTTTTTCAATAAAGGAGCATACTTTAATTACTTGATAAGTTAGCTTTTCACAATATAATTAAGTTCTCATATAAACTCATTCATATGAAAAGCCAATCCCTGCATTCTTAACTTTCTCACCCGCTTTATTTCCTGTCACTTAGAAGCCTTCAAGCTCCAGATGGTGCTACAAGCCAGGACACTGAACTACCATTACAACCCTCTTGGGGAAGATGAAGAAGACTCAAGCTGTTGACGCCCCATAACAATTTCCCTCCTCTACAGGAAGTAGCTAGAGAGCAGTCGGTGACCGTATCACCAATTCCTGAGTCTTCTATAATCTCCAAGGCTAAGGCTAGCTTGAGGATCAAGCGGGGGGGAAATGAAGGGGAAATAATACATTTTGGGGGGGCTAGCTATCTGAATCTGTGTCAGTAACCTGCATTCTGACGCACACTCTTGCTTCCGATAAACACCATCCTTATCTGTGATGCCTGTCCTGCGTTGCAGAACCTGTTTCCCAGAATACTCCCATTTCACAGAGGCCATAAACCATGAACCATATACAACTCCCTGAGGGGGTTGGCAGCACTGGCGCCAGGCAGGCTTCTGGGTGTAATCTCACTTCCCCCATCCCAACTCACCAGCGGCCTGCAAAGTCTGCGAAGGGTCTGGAATCCTGATCCATATTTGGGGGACAAAGGAACTAAAGGGTATAAAGGGAAAGCTTCATCCATATTCATCACTTAGGATTTAGAGACTGACTCCCCTGAGTCACAGCACTAGTGCGTCTGCAAATAAAGGCTACTTTTCTGAATATCCTCTGAGTGTCCAGCTGATTAATTCTCCCGTGCTGTCTGACAGCTTATCTGCAACAAATTGACTGAACAGATAATTCTCTAATTTTTTCTGTCTTCATCAAAAAGGCTCTCTGAAAAACACACACAAAACAAACAGAAAACAAAAACAAAAACAAAAACAAGCTCTCTGAGATTGGCTGGATAAAACAATAATGCTACTGAAACTGGGAGAGTTGTAAAAACCGGTACCTCATCATGAATACTTCTTGGAGGCTTGATAGAACCACCTTCTAAGTTATCACTGATGCAACTATATCATGAAGATAGGTGTTTTCCTATCTGTACTTAACAATCCCCGTGTGTGTGTGTGTGTGTGTGTGTGTGTGTGTGTGTATTTATAGCATAGTTAAAAGTGAGGGCTTTGAATGCCAGATAAATCTGGTTTCAATCCTGGTTTAGACACTTACTATATGACTATTGGCTAGAATGCAAGACTGATTTATTTTGTACTTATACATTACAGTGCATGACCCTCCTCACTTCTTATTTAGAAACTACTTTTGCCTGAAGTACTAGAAAGAATTAATGATTGTAGAAGGTCCAGCAAATGAAATCCCCAAGAGAGCTGGGAGACAATGGCATTGTTTCAGAGTCTATTTCTCTCTCTACTAGGACTCTTAACAAATCCAGAGAGGGCATAATTAACAAGGCCTCATCAATTGGAAATCTTCAGTTGCTGCCCCTTTAGAAATCTTAAAATATATAGACACATTCTACCTTTGCAGATTATCAGTTGTCCTTGAGAAAACATTATTTACAAAATGAAAAGAATATATCATACATTTTCTGATCCATCCTGAGTGGATTAGAAGCAACATGATATGGTGGTTGGATTTAAACAGTTAGTCTAACAATTTGCCTCTATTTTGCACTGTAGATCAGTCATGTCCTATGTATTCATCCTTAAGCCCCAGTATCATAGGCACAATGAGTGATTTAACTTGTAACTCTCACAAGAAATGGACCACATGCAACTAAACAATACAAATGGTCTTTCTTTGAGCATACTCTAGATTGAAGCTAGTGACAGCCTGGCTTTTGGAACAACAACAAAAAAAAACAACACAAGGTCTTGCACAAAATAAGCATGCAAACAAGCAAAAACTATCATTGATTGATACTGATTGCAATCACACTAGGTGCTTGGATCATATAAGGCAAAGTGAACCAGGAGAGTGACCAATTAAGTCACTAGACCAGAGCACTTCCACTTTTGGACTAAGAAAAAAAAAAGTGATCTTGATTCATTCCCTAGCCCAGGGGGGGCTGAGCAGGCAAAATACTCTCCTTTGCATGTCAAAGAGTAAACTCTCCTTTCCCCTACTCAGCCCCTCAGTAGCGAGAGAATTACTTACTTGGACTCAGTGGCCCCTACCAGCAAAGCAGCTTTGCTAAAGAGCTCTGAAAGGAGCAACAAACATTTGTCAGAAGAAGCAGGATGGAGAAGCAGCTTTCTAGGACAAGATGACTACCTCATTGCCACACTATGGCAGTTTTTAGATAGCTTTTAGATAGACTGAACCAGCATTCTCTGCTATACCACAGCAGGTGGGAGAAACAGTCTCTCTTCCTTATTTCCTAAAACAGGGTTAACTGGTGGCAAATTTGTGAGCCAGGTAAAATGGGTTCTAGGTAAGTTTAGCAGATAAAGTAAATGATAAGACAAACCTAGTTACATTTGACTTTGAATTTCAAATAAACAAATATTTTTTAGTGTAAGTATATAACATTAGGACACAGTAACACTACACATATTGTTCTTTATCAAAATTCAAATTTAACTGAGCATGCTGTATTTTCATTTGTCAAATCTGGCAACCTTAGTACTAATGTTTCCTTTACCCTTCTATCTCTCTTCTTTTTTTCCCTCTACATTTCCACCAGTCTTTTACCTGACTCTCAGAGACCTGTAATATAAGATTTAAATAAGAAAAAACACAAAATATAGAATTAACCAATAAAATTTAAATGCACAGTGCTACTACAGGGGATATTAAAGAAGCAATGTGTATTATCTAATCCCTGTCCTCATAGCCTTTTTACAATAAAAAGTTTGATTGGGATCAAGTGGAGCTATTTAAGTCCACATCTCATTCTTCAGGTTTTAACACAAATAGAGGCCAAGTTGCATTCTTAAAAACTCAAATGACTTTTGCTTCTATATAAACCTGAGACACACTCTCCGGTACCAAATCTGTTACTGTAACTTATTGAAACTGCATTATAATTTTTTACCAAGTGCATAATGATATATAAAATATAAGTGAATATCAAAATGATTCAGAATTCAAAAGAAACAAATATTTATAAAAAAGTTGAAAGCACATTATGATACCTACTAGTCACTGTAGAGAGACAGATCCTTCCCTGCTTAAAAAATAATACAAATTCTCCTGATTTGTAGAGAGTAAGGAAGACTTTATAATTCAGACTTAATAAAAACATAGAAATAGTTACTTTGTTATATCTTTCTTTAAAACAATTATTTTGCATAAATTAACTGACCATACTCTAATTTACTTCTGTAAATCCTCACCCAACCCAATTTACTTATTACTCATGCCACTCCCAGATCCAAAAAGGTGGAAGAAATGGGGAGGGGAGGTTAATCTGGAAAGTTTTGGTCTCATACCAGAGCATCCCATCTGAAGGATTTCAGGGAGGTAGGCTAACAGTGAATTATGCTTCTCTAATCCCCCCCCCCCCTTGAAGTAAAAGCATTAAGATATACCTGAGAAGTTCCTTCTAAAGAATATTTTGGATTAAATGTAAAATGTCCATTTTAGTAAAGCTATGTATACTAGATGCCAACAAACATTTTGGTAATTCCCATTAAATAACCAGTCAATAAATTCCATCTGTATATTTTAAAATGTAGGAAGTGGTGGCAGTGGTGGTGGTGAAGAAATCAGTCAAACCAATCTATACATTGCACTGGCTAGGATAAATACAGACTCTTCACCCTACAAATATCACCACTCTGTTTTTCCCTTCTCTTAAACTAGTTGGCACATTTCTGTTCATATCTGTTTGTTCTGTCCTTAGTTGAGTTGATGGGAGGATGCAACTACCACTTACTCAATATACTGTGTTACTCAAGCATAAAAAGGGATAAATTAAATCAAGCATATACATATGGTGTGCCAGACTGAGAGAAGTTTTTTGAGCATGGGACAGAAAAGTACCCAACAAACCAAGGTGAGTTGATTTTACATATATATATTCTGTATATCAAAGGTATCATCTTTCTCAGGGTCATATATCTATATAATAAAGAGCCAGGGTCATAAAGACCATTACCATGGAAGGCTCGACCAGACCAGAAGTTAGTGCTGGGTTGCTGTGGTGACCCAGCACTGACTGGAGGCACAGCTGGTGCCCTGACACAGCACTCACTGCTTAGTGGGCTGCGGATCAGGCCCAGAGAGAGGCCTGCAGAGAGAGAGAGGCAGGGTCTGATCCATAGCCTCTGTGGCAGCCATTGATCAGAACTTGCCTCTCTTTCTCTACTGGCCTGGCCAACAGCCTTGCCTCCATTTCTCTCCAGGCCTCCACCGGGGCTGCTGATTGCTAGAGAGTGGGGATTTTTGAGCATGCTTACTGCTCCTATTCCAAAGAGGCCGGGGACTGTGCCCCAGATAGAGTTGTCAGTGCTGACACCAGGCCAGGCCTTGAGATACAGTCTCATGGTCCCTTCCCAGCATGTAGGCCTTCTTTCATAGAACACTGTCAGCTTTCTGAAGAACAGGATGACCCTGTGAATAACATGGTCGTTAATGGCATGACTCTGACGTTGCTTGAGAAAAACTGTTTTGTCTTGGGTTACTTGTTCTACAAAAACAGGATGTGGTAAATGTGCTTAAAAGTGGTCCTGCAAAAAGGGTCGGGGCTGCTCTCTAGACTCCCTGCATGGAGAATGGCAGAGTAGTCACCGGCCGGCTAATAAAGGCTCCCTAAACTTTAATGTGGTCTGGACTCCCCTGGTTGTTCACTCACATTCACTCCACAACACTGATCAGCCCTGCCTTTCTGATTGGGCCCCGTTGATAGGCCCAGAGACACTGACTGGCATGGAAACTGACCAATCAGAACCAAATCTGGGTGAATGTAAGGAGCCAATGGCTGCCTAGGAGGCAGAGCTTTTGACTGGCATAGAAACTGACCAATCAGAACCAAATTGGCCAGCAGAGGAGCACAGTTGAGGGCAAGATCAGGCTTGCAGGGGAGGGCAGTTAGGGGTGATCAGGCAGGCAGAGGCAGTTAGGGGCAATCAGGCCAGCAGGGGAGAGCAGTTAGGGGTGAGTTCAGGCTGGCAGGGAAGGGCAGTTAGGGGCGATCAAGCAGGCAGAGGCAGTTAGGGTTGATCAGGCTGGCAGGGGAGAGCAGTTAGGGGCGAGTTCAGGCTGGCAGGGAAGGGCAGTTGGGGGCGAGATCAGACCGACAGGGAAGGGCAGTTAGGGGAGATCAAGCAGGCAGAGACAGTTAGGGGTGATCAAGCAGGCAGAGAGGTTAGGGGTGATCAGGCAGGCAGGCAGAGGCAGTTAGGAGAAATCAGGCAGGCGGGCAGAGGGGTTAGAGGCAATCAGGCAGGCAGGAAGGTGAGTGGTTAGGAGCCAGTGGTCCCAGATTTTGAGAGGGGTGTCCAACTGCCAGTTTAGGCCCGATCCCATAGTCTGACTAAAACTGTTGGTTGGACATCCCCCGAGGGGTCCCTGATTGGAGTCAGTACAGGCTGGGCTGAAGGAACCACCCCCTCCATGCATGAATTTCATGCACTGGGCCTCTAGTGTGTGTGTGTGTATACACACACACACACACACACACACACACACACACAGACTGAGTGGCCAGATTATTATGATTTCTGAACGCATAATAATCTGGCCACTTAGTGTACATCCCATATAATAAAAGGCTAATATGCAAATTGTCCTCTTGACCAGGAGTTCAACCAGCAGGCAGGCCAGCCACCGCCCAGGTCTCCTTCCTCTGGCCAGGCTGGCCGACCCCACCCATGCACGAATTCATGCACCGGGCCTCTAATATATATATATATATATATATATATATACACACACACACACTGAGTGGCCGGGTTATTATGCATTCAGAGATCATCATAATCTGGCCACTCAGTATATATATAAATAAATATATATATATATATATATATATATATATATATATATATATATATATTATATGTATGTATATATGTATATGTATATATATATGTATGTATATATATGTATGTATGTGTGTGTGTGTGTGTATATATATATATATATATATATATATATATATATAAAACCCTGAGAAAGATGATACCTAGATAGCTACTAAGAAGGGCTCTTGGTTGTTAATTGGGATTAAATTTTAAAAAATTAAAATAAAACAGTGCCTAGCAACCAATTATACACAGGGACCTCTCATGCCAACTGTGACTCAGGAAAAGCCTGCATTGAACTGTCTGCCTGCTCTGTGTTCCTGACATCTGAGCCAGCCCTTATAAAGGAATTGGAATTGTATTGCAACCAATAGGACTGAGGCTTTCCCCATCCAGTCAGCTCTGCACAGCTAAATCCTAACTGACCAATCAAGACAGTGAATTTTGAATCAATCAAACTGGGAGAATTTGGAGTCCTCATTTGCATGAGAATTGATCAATCAGGGACCAGAGGTGGGGAATTCTCTCTGTTTTAAGTCAGCTTCCCTCTGGCTCTGGGAGTGCACTAAGACTATGACTATGTTTCCCTGAGGGGAGCTGAAACACAGAAGACTTCTTGCCAAAGCAGATAAATGCAGTCCAGTGCAGGAGCAGAGCAGAGCAAACTTGCACAGGGTAGAAGGAGGCAGAGTGGATAAAACTGGAGCAGGTGGAGAAGACCACAGCAAAGCAGAGCTATATAGACAGAGAGGGCTGCTTCACCCTAGGGCAGCCTCACAGCCTTTCTGTTTCACAGCAGTGCTGTTTCATAATTGAGCTGTAACACTATTGAGCTGTTCTCATGGCCCTACTGTGCAGTTTTCAAAGTCATACTATATCACAATTTAACTGTTTGCACTAAATAAAGTTTCCTTCTTCAGTGCACTCCAAATTTGGGACTCCTGTTGGCATCAATTGGTGCCAATGACCATTGCATGACTGCATGTGTGTGTGTGGGGGGGGGGATATGAAAAAAATCTACATTTACAAAACATTTAAAGTTTAACATTTTACCATTTGGAAGCATTTAATTTTTTGAAACTCACTAAAGTTTAAGGTTGTTGAAAAAACTCATGGCAAAACTGGGTAGAAGTCTAAGAGAAGCAAGGACATTTGTAGGCTCTTATTTATGTGTTTTTCTTTCTAACAGCTGCCAGTCTTCCAAGTCAGGAAATATTTGCACATGTCCTAGACATCTTGCTGAAGGTATGAGACTCTCTTGAAACCATCCTTACACTTGGCTGTGCCAACAACACTACAGCAAACTACAGTACCCTGAGAAAAAATATACTCTTTCAAGCTTCCTAAATGACTCATTCAGCAGAAAGTAATTTTAAAAAATAAGGCTAATATTTTCATCCTTTGGAAATGTTTATCTCTACACAGTGGCACCTTTTTATAGTCAAGAGTAGAAAGTTACTTAGGTGGTATAATTTTGAAAGGCCAATCTGTCTCTCTAGAATTTACTTAACAGGATGTCATTAGTCAACCCTTTCCATCAAGACACATCTGTTTAGTCCCACAACAATATATATATATATATATATATATATATATATATATATATATATATATCTGCTAGTCCCAAAAATATTACAAAAGTGATTATGATAGATTTTCTGGACACACCTAATTTTTCCATAATACCTACTTGTACTAGTAGAATGGCAACATTTATAGTAAAAGAAGAAAATGAGTGTGGGCAATAGAAAACATACTAAGACATCTACATTGAAATTTTTGCTTGCAATATATTTCTGATGACTTTGTGCCTACTCTGTGGAGGCACCTTTACTAGGTGCTAGTGAGGTTTAGCCAAGGTGAAAAAGTCCTGGTCCCTGTGCATGAAGAAATTTGTCAACTAGTATTAAAGACTAATGAATTCTTAGGCATCTAATTCCAAGCCTTGTAACTGGTTTTCTACTGTCATTACAACACTTAATTTTGTGACAAGGTGGGAGGAACTTGGATGCTTGCAAAATTCTTGTAGAGTTTAACCACCAGGAAAGCCTTAAGCTGTAAGTTCTCTTGAAACCTGCATCACCATTTGATGAGACAATACAAGGGAATTTTACTTAAACAGAACACCTGGTATCTCCTCATCTCAATGCCAAACCTGCCTTGATCCACCTGCTTAACTCTCTTCTTCTGCCAATATCTAACCTTCCAAGCTATAGCCAGTTAGCCCCTTCATGTAATTTATTCCAGCCTAGACTCTGGGAGATCTGTTCTTTGGTAGTGAACAAACAACCAGGGTATCATTTATATATATAATACAAACAATTACATCTATAATTACTTTTTTTCACACATGGTTCTAAAAATCAACTATTAGAAAACACACAAATTATTTTTTTACTTATTACATTTTCAAATCCCCACCATTCAGAAACCAATCATCCACAAAGGAAATGTTGAGGTTCTGTTTCATCTTTGAGACACTCTAACTTTCAATTATTCTTTGTTGCCTCCCTCTTCCCTAGGGCTCTCAGTAGGAGCAGTAACTAAGGCAAAATGAGTTTGGCCCTGGATACAAGCCCCTGCTCACTAGAAGAGAGTAAATGAGTGACAGCAAGTACTTCTCTACCTTTTTATGGTTTCCATGAGTAGGAATTTAGTCATGAGCTTTGAGTGCCCGTCTCCTTCTCCCCATCTACTTTAGAAATTCTAAGTCCCAGAAAAGTCCTTCAGACTACAGTGTGTCTTTCTTGCCCATCATGAACAAATATGCTAGATCACAAGTGATCTTTGTCACTGATCTCAGCTCACTAGTTTCCTGTAAATTTTTGTACTGGGGCAGATAGTTGTGTTGTTTTTTAACTGGCTGATCTAGTTGAATGCTTTTGGACTCTGGCTTGTACATCTTGAGCTGAATATAATAGTAAAGGACACAGACCTAGGTGGCAGGCAATTTTTGTTTGGAATCCTGAATTTGCAACTTAGCTTTGTGAACTTGTTCAGTAACTCAATTTCTTAGAGCCTCAGTTTTCTAATTTATGAGATGGGAGGATGTTGATAATGGTATCTACTTCATAACACTCTTATGAGACATAAGTAAGATAATTCAAATTAAGCACTGGGCACAATGTAAGCCTTCAGTAATATCCATTTTTTAAGAACTTGAGCTCACTATCTCTAAAGTGACAAATATTTTATTCTGCATCCTTTTTTCTCACCCAATTTATATACTAAATAATTTTATTTAATTGTATTTTTTTATCACAGTCAAGAAAATCTATTCTTCTCTGAATACTCTCATATTTGACCTTTTAGATCATGGTAGTGTTTCTCTTGTTTTATTAATCTTCAAAGTTAATGATTTATACATAATGTTACTGGCAGTGCTTAGAATATAATCAATTTTTTCCCTCAGGGGAACTTGAATAATCCAATTTCCTTCTCCTATTCATAAAGGGACTCTGCCTATAAATGACATACCTGAAAGGAGCTTTCTTATTTTGCCAACACAAATTACACATAGACCATTTTCATATTATTATTTTTCCAATTGAAATGACATGATTTATATCTCATTGTTCCTCTCTACATGCTCTGGTAGGGGAGGAATTTGTTATCACCTGGATGTAACTGGGCATGGAAAAATAACCCTGTTGGTTAAAGGACTACTTATATATTATGATAATTCTTTGATATTTTAGCATAATTTTACTCATAGGCCTCTTTGTCAGAGCCTACCATTAGTGTAGCCCTAGTGGCATAAAATTGTAAAAGCTTAGACTTTTACTTTGGTATCTTCAGGCAGCTACAGTGGCACATTAGTTTCTAAATGCAACTTTAGCATCATTGACAAAAGTACCATAGGTACATATATAAACAACTATGGTACATTAGAAAGTCCTAAACTAAGTTAGGAGTCATTCTTATTTCAAGAGTTGGAACTGCCTAAATGCTATTTTTCAAAATGTCTGTTTCATGAAATGCAGCAAGTACCTAGTTTACTAGTTTTAGTGGTCAACTACTAGAGGATCAAGGAAAGCAAGAATTATTGACACTCGAGAGTTAGGAAGATGGCTGCCGACAGGAAGGCAGGCTGCAAGATCATGTGTGAGTGAGAGAACAAAAGGAAAGGAGAGTGTGTGGACTTATGGGGAGTGTTTATTTGTGAGTGAGGGACAGTTCCACAGCTGCTGAAATGTCTCCTGGAACAACTGGCACTCCTGCAGAGACTGCACCATCTTGAAAGGGAGAGTGGCTGTGATCAGAAGCCTAGCCTTACGTTCAATCAGGGAGAATTGGATACCACACGGCACCCTACAACCACAACACCCAGGGACCAGCAGCAAACCCACAAACACTGGGTCTCAAGCAGCGCAAATACACGGACCCAGACGGAGCTCTGCACCTTCTCACAGAAAGGTCAGATTTCGCCCAGAGAAAGGTGAGGTCTGCCATCCAGACTGAAGGGAGAAACACGCAGCAGGATCTAGAGCTTCAGAGGAAGTTTGCGCCCCACAAAATCCGCGGACATTGGGGCCAGCATAGTCTGCAAATGTGGAAGGGGGTCCACAGGGATGCTGACAGAAGGGATCTCTAGAAATCAACCCATAGCTGGGCTGGGCACAAAAAGGCAGCCTGAAGCTTTACCAGTAAACCAGCTGCACTGTGCCAGCGGAAAAAGATGTGCACAGAGACTTGAGCAGAGTCGTGCATGGTGCTGGGGGGCGGGGGAGTCACGAGTTCGTGCACTTACTCTGGCTCTTTTTTCTCTTTAAAACCTTTCTTTTGATTACTAAGCCAGTACATAGGATCAACCAATTAAAAACACTCTCAGAGATTGCAGGGGAAAGTTGTTTTTGTGGAACCTGAGGATCAGAGCGGGGAGAAACAATCAGAAAACCAGCTCTGGAGCAGTCCATAACCCCAAACCAGTATTAAGTGCAGCAGGAAAAACAAATTCTAAATACTGGGTAGAGAGGACTTACAGCCCCAGATGTCAATACAGAAACACTGCAACCCAGGAGTTGAATCACAAACTGACCCTTGTATAAATACAACCACAGGCAGGCTGAGTTACAAAGAAATACTGCTTGCTTGAAAAAAAGATTGTGGCTTCTGACACAGAGGAGCTGTGGAATGCAGAGAACTTCAATCTGTCCTGACTACCTCACAGGAAACAGGTGTGCCAAACAGAACAGCAGAGGAAGTGAATGACCTTCACTACTGCACATTTATATATATATATTTTTATCTTTTACTTAAGAAACTATTTTTTCTTTTTTTTCTCACTTGATTTTACCTTTTTAATTATTATATTTTTATTTTTAATCAGTACTACTACTACTATTTTACCTTTTTTTAGTTTCATTTTATTTAATCTTTATTTTATTTTGGGATTAGTGTTCTACATTCTATTTTCATTTTTCCTTTAGCATCATTTTACTCTATCTCAACTTTACCTTTTTGCCAACACTCTCTTACTAACTTTTCCCCTTTTTTTGTACTCTTTCTCTTACACTATTCTTGCTTTATATTTTCCCTATTCCTTCTTCTTACCCCATTAAAAATTCATCCTACTTATATATCTAATTTCCGATCCCTTGCTCCAAGTCCATACACACATAACTCTTCTCTTTCTTCACTATCCAATTTTTTCTCTCTTCCCTTTTTTTGTTGTTTGTTATTTATGTTTTGTTTTTTTTTGCCCTTCATTCTCTCTGTCCTATTGTTGTTGCTAGTTTGTTGATTAGATTTGTTTGTTTGTTTGTTTCTGTGATTGTTTCTCTCTTTTTCTGCTTCTGTTTTTCCTCTCCTAGCTTGTTATTAGTTGTTGGTAGATTGCATTCATATCTGGGTGTTTGTTGTTTGCATATTTTTTGGATTAATTGTTCTATTGGAGTTTTCTCCACATATAAACAGGTTTGCCCCCTTCTTTTTTTCTCTTTCTTTTCTCTCTTACTTTTGTTCCTTTTCTCAATATCATTTTCACTCTTTTTTATCCCCTAATTCTCCTTTCCCTGGTGGTCACCTTTATTTGGGGTTATTAGTATCGTGAATACATCTGCGTTCAGTGCCCTGTGCGTTTTGCATTGTTGTGTTGTATTTTGTGCCTTTAAGTCAATGCAGCAGAGAGAGAGAGGGCTACATAACCAGACACACAGAGAGGAGAGATCATGGGGAAAAAACCCGTATACAAAAGAACAGGAGGCATCACCAGAAAAGGAAGTAAACAAAATGGAGGCAAGAAATATGTCAGAGAAAGAATTCAGAGAAATAGTCATAAGTTCGCTGAAAAGGTTGGAAGACAAATTCAACAATATGTGTAAGAACCAAGAGGAAATGAAGAAGAACCAAGAAGAAATGAAAAATGACATCAATGTAATACAAAATTCAATAGAAAGCATCAGAGAACAATGCTCCCCAATTGGCGCAAACACACGGGTTCAGAGGAGCTCTACACTCCACCACGGAAAGGTCAGATTTCGCCTGGGATAAGGAGAGAGAGAACTACATAACCAGACACCCAGAGAAGAGAGACCATGGGGAGACAAAGAAACAGCCCAAATAGGAAAGAAAAGCAGGCATCACCAGAAAAGGAAGTAAACGAAATGGAGGCAAGCAACCTTCCAGAGAAAGAATTCAGAGAAATGGTCATAAGGTGGCTGAAAAGAATGGAAGACAAATTCCACAATATGAGCAAGAACCAAGAGGAAATGAAGAAGAATCAAGAAGAAATGAGAAATGATATCGCTGCAGTAAAGAACTCAAGAGAAAGCATCAAGAGTAGACCAGAAGAAGCAGAGGACCGCATCAGTGAGCTAGAAGACAAGATGGGAAAAAATACCCAAGTAGAGCAACTTCTAGAAAAAAAAAATTAAAAGGCAAGAGGAGAGCCTAAGGAAATTTTGGGACAACACAAAAAAAAAACAACATCCACATAACAGGGGTACCAGAAGGAAAGGAAGCTGAGCAAGGAATAAAAAACCTTTTTGAAGAAATAATGACAGAAAATTTCCCTGATATAGAGAAGAAAAAACCCACACAAATCCAAGAAGCTCACAGAGTCCCAAGCAAAATGAACCCCAAAAGACCGACGCCAAGGCACATTATAATTAAATTGGCAAACACCAACGACAAAGTAAGAATCATAAAAGCGGCAAGAGAGAGACAGAAAGTTACATACAAAGTAACCCCCATCAGACTAGCAACTGATTTCTCAACAGAAACTCATCAGGCCAGAAGGGAATGGAATGAAATATACAAAGTCATGCAAAGGAAGGGTCTGAATCCAAGAATACTGTACCCAGCAAGGCTGTCAATAAAAATTGAAGGTAAAATCAGGAGCTTCACAGACAAAAAAGGACTAAGGGAATTTATTGCCACCAAACCAGCAATGCAAGAAATGCTAATGAGTCTGCTGTAAAAAAAGAAATAGGAAGCGAAGAAGTAACACAGGGGTAAAGAATAGGAATGGCGACAAATAAGTACCTATCAATAATAACTTTAAATGCAAATGGTTTAAATGCCCCAATCAAAAGACATAGTTTAACGGATTGGATAAGAAGAGACGACCCATATATCTGCTGTCTACAAGAAACCCACCTCAGAAAAAAAGACGCACACAGACTGAGGGTGAAGGGATGGAAAAAGGTTTTCCAGGCAAATGGAACTGAAAAAAAATCTGGGGTAGCAATACTTATATCTGACAAATTAGATCTCAAAGTGAAGGACATAACGAGATAAGGAAGGCCACTTCATAATACTAAAGGGAGCAATCCAACAAGAAGAAATAACTCTGGTAAACATATATGCACCCAATACAGGAGCACCCAAATACATAAAAAAACTCCTTGAGGATATCAAGGGAGAGATTGACAGCAATACAATCATAGTAAGAGACTTTAATACCCCACTATCACCATTGGACAAATCCTCTAAACAAAAAATCAGCAAAGAAACATCAATCCTAAATGACTCACTAGACCAGATGGAATTAATTGACATCTTCAGAACATTTCACCCCAAAGCCACAGAATATACATTCTTCTCAAGTGCACATGGGTCATTTTCAAAGATAGACCATATGTTGGGACATAGGCAAAGTCTCTTCAAATTCAAGAAGATATAAATCATAGCAAGCATCTTCTCAGACCACAGTGGCATAAAACTGGAAATCAACTACAATAAAAACAACCCAAAGAAATCAAACACATGGAAACTAAACAGCATGCTATTAAACCATGACTGGGTTACCAGAGAGATCAAAGAAGAAATAAAAATCATCATGGCAATAAATGACAATGAAAACACTACAATCCAAAAATCTATGGGACACAGCGAAAGTAGTACTGAGAGGGAAGTTCATAGCTCTACAAGCCACTGAAAAAACAAGAAACAATGGTAATAAATTACCAAAACCAACAACTCAAAGAGTTAGAAAAAGAGCAACAGGAAAAGCCCAGTGTAAGCAGAAGGAAGGAAATAATAAAGATCAGAGCAGAGATAAACGACATAGAGACCAAAGAAACAATACAAAAGATCAACAAAACCAAGAGCTGGTTCTTCGAAAGGATAAACAAGATTGATGAACCTCTAGCCAGGCTCACCAAAAAGCAAAGAGAGAGGACCCAAATAAACAAAATCAGAAATGAAAGAGGTGAAATAACAACAGATCCCGCCGAAATACAAAGGATTGTTAAAAAATACTACGAAAAACTCTATTCCAACAAACTGGACAACCTGGAGGAAATGGACATATTCCTAGAAAAATATAACCTTCCAAAACTCAATCAGGAAGAATCTAAAGAGCTCAACATGCCAGTAACTATGGAAGAAATTGAAGCAGTCATCAATGAGCTTCCGGCAAACAAAAGCCCAGGGCCAGACGGCTCCACAGGAGAGTTTTACCAAACATTCAAGGAAGAAATAAAACCTATCCTCTTCAGACTTTTCCAAAAAATTCAAGAGGAAGGAACACTCCTTCTATGAAGCCAGCATCACCCTAATACCAAAACCAGATAAAGACAACACACTGAAGGAGAATTACAGGCCAATATCCCTTATGAATGTAGATGCCAAAATCCTCAACAAAATTCTAGCCAATCGATCCAGCAGTACATCAGAAAGATCATACACCATGACCAAGTAGGGTTTATCCCAGGAATGCAAGGATGGTACAATATCCGCAAATCTATAAATGTGATACATCACATAAATAAATTGAAAGATAAAAATCACATAGTCATATCAATTGATGCAGAAAAAGCATTTGAAAAAATCCAACACCCTTTCTTGATAGAAACTCTCAAAAAGTTGGGAATAAAAGGATCATACCTCAACATAATAAAAGCTATATATGATAAACCCACAGCTAACATCATACTCAATGGGCAAAAACTAAAACCATTTCCCCTAAGAACAGTAACAAGACAGGAATGCCCACTCTCACCACTCCTGTTTGACATAGTACTGGAAGTATTAGCCACTGCAATTAGGCAAGAAGAAGAAATAAAAGGCATCCAAATTGGAAAAGAAGAAGTAAAGCTGTCCTTATTTGCAGATGACATGATATTGTACATAATAAACCTGAAATTCTCCATCAAAAAACTAACAGACTTAATAAATGAATTCGGCAATGTAGCAGGATACAAAATTAACGCCAAGAAATCTATGGCATTTCTATACACCAATGGTGAACTTACAGAAAGAGAGACTAAAAAAGCAATCCCATTTTCCATCGCACCAAAAAAATTAAGATACTTAGGTATAAACCTAACCAAGGAGGTAAAAGACCTATACGCAGAAAACTACAGGACACTGAAAAAAGAGATAGAGGAAGATGTAAACAGATGGAAGAACATACCATGTTCATGGATTGGTAGAATCAACATCATTAAAATGTCCATACTACCCAAAGCAATCTATAGATTCAATGCACTCCCCATTAAAATACCAACGGCATATTTCACAGACCTAGAAGGAACTCTCCTAAAATTCATCTGCAATAAAAAAAACCCCGAATACCACAGCAATCCTAAAAAAGAAGAATAAAGTAGGAGGGATCTCCATACCAGATTTCAAGCTGTATTACAAAGCCACTGTCCTCAAAACAGTCCGGTATTGGCACAAGAACAGACATATAGATCAATGGAACAGAATAGAGAATCCAGATATCGACCCAAACCAATATGCACAATTAATAGTTGACAAAGTAGGCATGAGCATACAATGGAGTCAAGACAGTCTCTTCAATAAATGGTGTTGGGAAAATTGGACAGATACATGCAAAAAAATGAAACTAGATCACCAACTTACACCATACACAAAAATAAACTCAAAATGGTTACAGGACTTAAATATAAGACGGGAAACCATAAAAATACTAGAGGAATCCACAGGCAGCAAAATCTCAGACATATGCCAAAAGAACTTTTTCACTGATACTGCCCCTAGGGCAATGGAAGCCAAAGAGAAAATAAACAAATGGGACTACATCAAAATAAAAAGCTTTTGTACAGCAAAAGAAACCATCAACAAAACAACGAGAAACCCCACTGTATGGGAGAACATATTTGCAAATGTTATCACTGATAAAGGTTTAATCTCCAACATCTACAGGCAGCTTATACAACTTAATAAAAGGAAGATAAATGATCCAATAAAAAAATGGGCAACAGACCTAAATAGAATCTTTTTGAAAGAAGACAGAAGGAAGGCCAGGAGACACATGAAAACATGCTCAAAGTCACTAATTATCCGAGAGATGCAAATCAAAACGACAATGGGGTACCATCTCACACCTGTCAGAATGGCTATCATCAACAAATCAACAAACGACAAGTGTTGGCGAGGATGCGGAGAAAAAGGAACCCTGGTGCACTGCTGGTGGGAATGCAGACTGGTGCAGCCACTGTGGAGAACAGTATGGAGTTTCCTCAAAAAACTGAAAATGGAACTCCCATTTGACCCAGAAATCCCACTCCTGGGAATATATCCTAAGAAACCAGAAACACCAATCAGAAAGGATATATGCACCCCTATGTTCATAGCAGCACAATTTACAATAGCTAAGATTTGGAAACAGCCTAAGTGCCCGTCAGCAGATGACTGGATCAGAAAACTATGGTACATCTACACAATGGAATACTATGCTACCATAAAAAAGAAGGAATTACTACCATTTGTAGGCACCTGGATGGAATTAGAGACCATTATGCTAAGTGAAATAAGCCAGTCAATGAAAGAAAAATACCACATGATCTCACTCATTTGTGGATAATGGAAAACATTATAAATTGATGAACAAAAAGATAGATACAGAGGCAGTAAAGCATCAAACAGACTGTCAAATTACAGTGGTAAGTTTAGGGAGAGGTGGGGGAAATAAGAGATCAACTGAAGGACTTATATGCATGTATATAAGAGTAACCAACGGATGCAAAACATTGGTGGGTGAGGGCATGTATGGGAGTGGGGTGGGGGGGCATTGGTAAGATAGGTACACATATAATACCTTAATAATAATAAATAAATAAATAAATAAATAAATAAATAAATAAATAAATAAATAAAATAAAAAATTTGGCTCTCAAAAGAAAAAAAAAAGAAAGCATCAACAGTAGACTAGAAGAAGTGCAGGACTGCATCAGTGTACTAGAAGACAAGGTAGGAAAAAATAGCAAGCAGAGTAGCATTTAAAAAAAAAAAAAACTTAGAAAAACAAGAGGAGAGCCTAAGGGAACTTTGGGACAACACGAAACGAAACACCATCTACATAATATGGGTGCCAGCAGGAGCGGAAACTGAGCAAAGAATAGAAAACCTGTTTGAAGAAATAATGACAAAAAACTTCCTGATATAGGGAAGAAAAAACACACAAGTCCAAGAAGCTCAGAGTCCCCCAAAAAATGAACCCCAAAAGACTGATGCCAAGGAACATTACAATTAAATTGGCAAACACCACCAACAAAGTAAGAATCTTAAGAGTAGCCAGAGAGAGAGAGACAGAAAGTTACCTACAAAGGATCCCCCATCTGACCAGAGACTGATTTCTCAACAGAAACATATCAGGCCAGAAGGGAATGGAATGGAATATACAAAGTCATGCAAAGGAAGGGTCTGAATCCAAGAATACTGTACCCATCAAGGCTATCAATTAAAATTGAGGGTGAAATCAGGAGCTTCACAGACAAAAAAAGGACTAAGGGAGTTTATCATCACCCAACTAGCAATGCAAGAAATGCTAAAGGGTCTGCTGTAAAGAGAAGAACTAGGAAGTGAAGAAGGAACACAGGCATAAAAAATAAAAATGGCGACAAACAAGTACCTATCAATAATAACTTTAAATGTAAATGGATTAAATGCCCCAAATGAAAAGACATAGGGTAGTTGAGTAGATAAGAAAACATGACCCATATATCTGCTCTCTACAGGAAACCCACCTCAAAAAAAGAGAACTCACACAGACTGATGATGAATGGCTGGAAAAAGGTATTTCAGGTGAATGGAAATGAAAAACAAAAAACAAAAAACGGGGTAGCAATACTTATATCTGACAAATTAGATCTCAAAATGAAGTACATAACAAGAGATAAGGAAAGCCACTTCATAATACTAAAGGGAGCAATCCAACAAGAAGATATAACTCTGGTAAACATATACGCATCCAATATAGGAGCACCCAAATACATAAAAAAAAAAAAAAAACTTCTGGAGGATATGAAGGGAGAGATTGAGAGCAATACAGTCATACTAGGGGACTTTATTACCCCACTAACACCACTGGACAAATCCTCTAAACCAGCCGTGGGCAAACTACGGCCCGCGGGCCAGATCCGGCTGTTCTATCCGGTTCTTTTGCTCTCCCCTCTGCTCCTTTACTTTGAATTTATATTAGTTCACACAAACACTCCATCCATGCTTTTGTTCCAGCCCTCCAGTCCAGTTTAAGAACCCATTGTGGCCCTCGAGTCAAAAAGTTTGCCCACCCCTGCTCTAAACAAACAAAAAAAACAGCAAATAAATATCAATTCTAAATAACACACTAGATCAGAAATAATTAATTGACATCTTCAGAACATTTCAACCCAAAGCCACAGAATATACATTCTTCTCAAGTGCACATGGGTCATTTTCAAAGATTGACCATACATTGGGACACAGGAAAATTCTCTTCAAATTCAAGACGATAGAAATCATATCAAGCATCTTCTCAGATCACAATGACATAAAACTAGAAATCAACTACAATAAAAACAATAAAAAATCAAACACCCGGAGGTTAAATAGCATGCTACTAAACAATGAATGGGCTACCAGAGAGGTCAATTAAGAAATAAAACACATCATGGAAAAAATGACAATGAAAACACAACAGTCCAAAATCTATGGGACACATTGAAAACAGTCTTCAGAGGGAATTTCATAGCTCTACAGGACTACCTGAAATAAAAATGAAACAATATTAATAAATTATCTAACCCTACAACTCAGAGTTAGAAACAGAGCAACAAGAAAAGTCCACCATAAGCAGAAGTAAGGAAATAATAAAGATCAGAGTGGAGATAAATGACGTAGAGACCAAAAAAAACAATACAAAAGATCAACAAAACCAAGAGCTGGTTCTTTGAAAGGATAAATAAGATTGATGAACCTCTAGCCAGACTCACCAAGAAGCAAAGAGAGAGGACCCAAATAAACAAAATAAGAAATGAAAAAGGAGAAATAACAACAGACCCCACCAAAATACAAAGGATTGTTAAAAAATACTATGAACAACTCTATTCCAACAAACTGGACAACCTGGAGGAAATGGACATATTCCTAGAAAAATACAACCTTCCAAAACTTAATCAGGAAGAATCTAAACATCTCAGTAGTCCAATAACTATGGAAGAAATTGAAGCAGTCATCAAAAAGTTTCCAGCAAACAAAAGCCCTGGTCCGGGCAACTTTACATGGAAGTTCTACCAAGCATTCAAAGAAGAACTAAAATCTATCCTCCTCAGACTATTACAAATAATTCAAGAGGAAGTCACAATTCCAAGCTCTTTCTATGAAGCCATAATAACCCTAATCCCAAAATCAGAAAAAGACACCACAAAAAAAAGAGAACTACAGGCCAATATCATTGATGAACATAGATGATAAAATCCTCAACAAAATTCTAGCAAATCGAATTCACCAATACATTAGAAAGATCATTCAATATGACCACGTGGGATTTATTCCAGGGATGCAAGGATGGTACAATATCCACAAATCAATAAATGTGATACATCACATAAAAAAACTGAGAGACAAAAATCACACAATCATATCAATTGATGCAGAAAAAGCATTTGACAAAATCCAACACACTTTCTTGATAAAAACTCTCAGCAAAGGGGAAATAGAGGGATCATACCTCAACATAATAAAAGCCCTATAAGACAAACCTACAGCCCACATCATACTCAAAGGGCAAAAACTAAACTCATTTCCCCTAAGAACAGGAATGAGACAAGGAGGCCCACTTTCACCACTCCTGTTCGACATAGTATCAGAAGTACTAGCCATAGCAATCAGCCAAGAAGAAGAAATAAAAGGCATCCAAATTGGAAAAGAAGTAAAACTGTCGTTATTTGCAGATGACCTGGTATTATACATAGAAAACCACAACGCCTCCATCAAAAATCTACTAGATTTAATAAATGAATTTGGCAATGAAGCAGGATACAAAATTAACACCAATAAATCTATAGCCTTTTATACACCAACTAGAGGCCCGGTGCATGAAATTCGTGCATGGGGGGGGAGGTTACTCAGCCCAGCCTGCACCCTCTCCAAACTGAGACCCCTTGAGGGATGTCCAACTGCCCATTTAGGCCTGATCCCACCAGGATCGGGCTTAAACGGGCAGTTGGGCATCCCTCTCACAATCCAGGACTGCTGGCTCCCAACGGCTCACCTGCCTGCCTTTCTGATTGCCCCTAATCGATTCTGCCTGCCAGCCTGATCACCCCCTAACCACACCCCTGCCAGCCTGATTGATGCCTAACTGCTCCCCTGCCAGCCTGTTTGCCCCTAACTGCCCTCCCCTGCAGGCCTGGTCACCCCTAACTGCCCTACCCTGCAGGCCTGGTCCCCCACAACTGCTCTCCCCTGCTGGCCTGGGTCCCTCCCAACTGCCTTTCCCTGCAGGCCTGGTTGCCCCAAACTTCCCTCCTCTGCCTGCTTGGTCACCCCTAACTGCCCTCCCTGCAGACTTGATCGCCCCCAACTGCCCTCCCTTGCAGGCCTGGTTCCTCCCAACTGCCCTCCCCTGCTGGCCTGATCGCCCACAACTGCCCTCCCTTGCAGGCCTGGTCCCTCCCAACTGCCCTCCCCTGCTGGCCATCTTGTGGTGGCCATCTTGTGTCCACATGGGGGCAGGACCTTTGACCACATGGGGCAGCCATCTTGTGTGTTGGAGTGATGGTCAATCTGCATATTACTCTTTTATTAGATAGGATAGAGGCCTGGTGCATGGGTGGGGGCCAGATGGTTTGCCCTGAAGGGTGTCCCGGATCAGGGTGGGGGTTCCATTGGGGCGTGAGGTGGCCTGGGCTAGGGGCCTGTGGTGGTTTGCAGGCCGGTCACGCACTCTGGTGACCCAAGCGGAGGCCCTGGTATCTGGGGTTTATTTATCTTCTACAATTGAAACTTTGTAGCCTGGAGCGGAGCCAAGCCTTCTGCTTGCTCTGTGGTGGCAGCCTTTTCTGTTGGGATTTATGTATCTTCTATAATTGAAACTTTGTAGCCTTAAGCGGAGGCCTGGACCAGCCAGGGTGTGCGGAAAGCTTGTCTTCCTCCATCGCCGCGGACAACCCTAGCCTACTGCTCTTTCCAGCTCCATGGCTGCGGCCATTTCTGTTTGGGTTTATGTATCTTCTATCATTGAAACTTTGTAGCCTTGAGTGGAGGCCTAGGCCGGCAAGGGCAGGCGGAAAGCTTGGCTTCCTCCATCGCCGGGAAAACCCAAGCCTCCCTCCTGCTCTCTGTGGCTGTAGCCATTTTGGTTGGGTTTATTTGCATATTTGCTCCTGATTGGCTGGTGGGTTTGGCTGGTGGGCGTGGCTTGTGGGTGTAGTGGAGTCATGGCTAATTTGCATATTCCTCTTTTATTAGATAGGATTAGAGGCCCCATGCATGGATTCATGCACTGGTGGTGTCCCTCGGCCTGGCCTGCGGGGATCAGGCTGAAACTGGCTCTCTGACATCCCCTGAGGCGTCCCGGATTGTGAGAGGGCACAGGCAAATTCAAGGGACCTCAATGGTGCATGAATCCATGCACTGGACCTCTAGTATGTTTATGTTTACATTGATGTACATTTATGTACATATATATGCATATGTATATGAAAAATAAAACATTGTTTTTAATATATTATACAAAGAGTACATTACTGGTTCTAGCACTGCTACCACCATTGTTTAAAATGATTTATAAAAGCTTGTCCTCATAAATTTTCCTAAAACTGATATATTAAAAACAGTTTTATGTGTGTATATGAATGACAAAATCTACCATATTGTAGATTATCAATCTTGACTTTTGTTTAGAAATATAAATTTGTCTCCTCCATAATTTTTTTCTTTATTGTTGAAAGTATAAAAAACCCTTTGTGGTTTTTTTTCCAACATTGAACCTCTTACACCTCACCCAACCCACCCAGGCCTTCATCACACTATTGTCTGTGTCGATGGGCTATGCATATATGCATATTATAAGTTTCCTGGCTAATCACTCCCCACCAACCCCCACCCTCACCTTCCTTCTGAAATTTGTCAGTCTGTTCTATGCTTCTATGTATATGGATCTATTTTGTTCATCCGTTTATTTTGTTCATTAGATTCCACATATGAGTGAGATCATGTCATATTTGTCTTTCTCTGACTGGCTTATTTCCCTTAGCCTAATACTCTCCAGGTCCATGCATGCTGTTGCAAAATGGTAAGAGTTCCTTTTGTATTAGAGCCACATAGTATCCCAATGTGTAAATGTACCACAGCATTTTATCCACTCATCTGCTGATGGGCATTTGGGCTGTTTCCTGGTCTTAGCTATTGTAAATTGTGCTGCTATGAACATAGGGTTGCCTACATTCTTTCTGATTGGTGTATCAGGTTTCTTAGGATATGTTACTACAATTGGGATCACTGAGTCAAATGGGAGTTCCATTCTTTTATTTCTGAGGAAACTCTACACTGTTTTCCATAATGGCTGCACCAGTCTGCATTCCCACCAGCAGTGTACTAGGTTTCCCTTTTCTCCACATCCTCACCAGCCCTTGTCATTTATTGATTTGTTAATGGTAGCCATTTTAACAGGTGTGGGGTGATACCTCATTGTGGTTTTAATTTGCATCTCTCTGATGGTTAGTGACTTTGAGCATTTTGTCATATGTCTCTTGGCCTTCTGTATGTCTTCTTTGGAGAAGTGTCTATTTATGACATTTGCCCATTTTTAATTGGATTGTGTGTCTTCCTTTTATTAAGTTGTATGAGTTCCTTGTATATATTGGAAATTAACCCCTTATCAGTTACATCATTGCCAAATATGTTTTCCCTTTTCATTTTGTTGATGGTTTGTTTTGCTGTGCAGAAGCTTTTTATTTTGATGTAGTCCCATTTCTTTATTTTCTCCTTAGTTTCCTTTGCCCTAGGTGCTGTAACTGTAAACATATTGCTGCAAGAGATTTCTGAGATTTGGGGCCTATGGTTTCCTCTACGATTTTTATGGTTTCATGACTTACATTTAAATCTTTTCTCCATTTTGAGTTTATTCTTGTTTATGGTGTAAGTTGGTGGTCTAGGTTCATTTTTTTGCACGTACCTGTCCAATTTTCCCAGCACCATTTATTGAAGAGACTGTGTTTATTCTATTGTATGCTCTTGCATTCTTTGTCAGATATTAATTGAGCATAATTGCTTGGGTCGATTTCTGGGGTTTCTGTTCTGTTCCATTGATCTATATGCCTGTTCTTGTGCCAGTACCAGGCTGTTTTAACTACAGTGGCTTTGTAGTGTAACTTGATAGCTGGATTTGTGATTCCTACAACTTTGTTCTTCTTTGTTTTTTTTAATTTCTTTATTGATTTAGGTATTACATATGTGTCCTTTTCCCCCCATTGGCCCCCAGCCTCCCACTCATGCCCTCACCCCCCTGTTGTCTGTGTCCATTGGTTAGGCTTATATGCATGCATACAAATCCTTTGGTTGATTTCTCCCCCTTGCCCCCACCCTCCCCTACCTTCCCTGTGAGGTTTGATGGTCTGATCGATGCTTCTCTGTCTCTGGATCTTTTTTTGCTCATCTGTTTATTTTGTTCATTATATTCAATAAATGAGTGAGATCATGTGATATTTATCTTTCTCTGACTGGCTTATTTCGCTTAGCATAATGGTCTCCAATTCCATCCATTCTGTTGCAAATGATAAGAATTCCTTCTTTTTTTACCGCAGGGCAATATTCCATTGTGTAGATGTACCACAGTTTTTTAATCTACTCATCTGCTGATGGGCACCTAGGCTGTTTCCAAATCTTAGCTATTGTAAATTGTGCTGCTATGAAATAGGGGTGCATAGATCCTTTCTGATTGGTGTTTCTAGTTTCTTGGGTTATATTCCTAGGAGTGGGATCACTGGGTCAAATGGGAGTTCCATTTTCAGTTTTTTGAGGAAACTCCATACTGTTCTCCACAGTCGCTGCACCAGTCTGCATTCCCACCAGTGTTCTTCTTTCCCAAGACTGTTACAGATCTTCAGGGTCTTTTTTTGTTCCATATAAATTTGGGGAGCATTCAATAATATCCAACACCATTTTTTTTATTAAAATGCTCAATAAAGGGGAAATAGAGGGATCATATCTCCATACAGCCATATATGACAAACCTACAGCCAACATCATATTCAATGGGCAAAAACTAAAGTCATTTCCCCTAAGAACAGAAAGAAGACAGGGATGTCCACTTTCACCACTCTTATTCAACATATTAGTGGAAGTATGAGCCATAGCAATCAGACAAGAAGAAAAAATAAAGGCATTCAAATTGAAAGGAAGAAGTAAAACTGTTATTATAGTATACATAGAAAACCCTAAAGACACCACCCAAAACTACTCTATTTAATAAATGCATTCGGCAATCTAGCAGGATAGAAAATTAACATCCAGAAATAAATGGTATTTTTATACACCAATAATGAACTCTGGGAGAGAGAAACCTAAAAACCAATTCCAATTACCATTGCAACAAAAACAACAAAAAGTAAGAGACAGGAATAAACTTATCCAAGGAGATAAATGACTTGCACTCTGAAAACTACAGGACATAGAAAAAAGAGAGAGAGCAAGATATAAGTGAGTGGACAAATATACCATGTTCATGGATTGTTAGAATCAACATTATTGAAATGTCCATACTACCCAAAGCAATCTATATATTCAATGCAATCCCTATTAAAATGCCAATGGCATATTTGACAGATCTAAAATGAACACTCCTCTATACATTTTGATTTGTCTTTTCTGCTCCTAGAACAACTATATAAAATCAACTGGATTATGTATCTGAAAATATGAGCTCATGACTTTGCATTACCCCTACACACCAAATCTATAATTTAAATATATATCCATGTGTATCTGTGAACTTATTAAACAGATTAAAGTAATTGAGAAAAATATTTGAGTTTTGAAAAAAATTAATTAGTGTCTCTTGAGAGCACAAATCCCACATATGACTTTTACTTTCACCTTTTTTTTCCTATAATGTTAGTGCTTCTTCCTTCATTAAGATTAGGAGGCAGAAGTAAATTTTGGTATAGCACAAAAAGAAAAAGATAAGCCTATAACTCAGAGCCTGGGTTATATTCCACAGTTGGAGAGAGGTCATGGACAAGATGAAAAAAAATCCATTTTCTTCAAGGCCTTTAAGCCTCAGTACTTTCCACTAATATGGTTCCCCTGAGTCTCAATTTATTTAGCTTATGTTGGTTCATTTTACCCCCTTTGGAAATATGCAATCTCAGTTTTCTTATTGAGGATAAACTTGCCCCAGGAGTCTCAGAAAGTTCATTAGACTTTCTTCTAATGGAAGAAAGTAACTATCTTATTTCCTCCCTCCTTTTGTCTAAGTTCACCCTAACTCTCCCTTTCCTGTAACCCATCAAACATAGAGGCCACAATCATAGGGAAAATAACTTCCTTCCTTATGTCTACAAAACTAAGTCAATAAAATAGGCCCCCATTTTAAAAAAAGTGTTTTCTGATCATTCTAACTAGATCTAGTGCCCAACAGAATGCTTGGAACATAGTGGGTATTCAATTGGTATTAAACAAAATTATCAAAGAAAGATTTAAACATTCAAAGCAACATTTTCATTTAATGTTTCCTCCAATAGTGCAGCCTGAGAGATTACTTAAGAAAGATTAATTCTTCCTTTTGAAGTATATTATCACCAGGGGTTGATGTCACAGGAGAAAGGGGGAACCAAGAGATGACTCTGGACTTATGGTACTTATACTAGGAAGGCACAACAGCCTAATTTGCAGTTGGCATCAACTCGGCTGTAGCTTCAGTTTCTGCTTCTAAGTCTTACAGTGTACAATGAAATGCAGTGTTATGCACTTTACAGATGCTCAAGCAATATTTGTTGGCTGACTTAATTAAGCTATATTTGCAAAATGGCAAGGATGTGAGGAAACTTTCCTACCTAAAAAGAAAGCATTCACGGTGCTAGACATTTGGTAAGCAAATAAATAGTATAATTTCAGCCTAAAAGGAAAAATATTCAAACCCTATCCAATAGGTCTAGTGGCTAATAAACACAAATGTCAGCACTATGTTTCTGAAACTTAAAATATCATAAATTGTATGTCATCAAATTTGAGGACATTATTTTCATGCCTTTCTGTTCCTATTCTCTGCCCCAACTTCAAATCCAGAAAATGTAACTAATAAACCTAAATCTCACCTGTCTGATGAGATTTTCAAAGTAAAAACAATGTGTCCAACAGTTATTTAAAAATCAGATTTAAGAAGGAAGAATTAAATTGTGTTTAAATTATTTTCCTTATTCAATGGTGAACTTCCAGATTGCAAGCAATTCGGGAACTTACTCATGATTGTAATGCCAAATCTTCATACATCTGACTTAATCTGCTGATTACAAGGGACAGATGAATACTCTAATATCTCTCAAGAATGGCTGATTACTTCCCTAGCCAGTTTTGCTCAGTGGATAGAGCGTCAGCCTGCGGACTGAAGGGTCCCGGGTGTGATTCCAGTCAAGGGCACATGCCTGGGTTGTGGGCTACGTCAAACATGTAGGAGGCAGCCAATCAATTATTCCCTCTCATCATTGATGGTTCTATCTCTCTCTTCCTTTACCTTCCTCTCTAAAATCAATGAAAATATATTTTAAAAAAGAATGGCTGCTTACTTATGCCCTGGGTATGCAAAAGCAATGAACTATTTGGGGCAGTTTTTTTCCTTCCACCTGCATTAACTGAGTTTCAACTAGGCATCATGCACATGTCACAATGAAGGTGTAGGTAGTCCCAATTGTAGAAGTTTACCCTATTTCAGGTTAATTTTTCCTTTGTTAGAGATAGTTGCCTTGATCGCTTTTCCACTCCTGTTTCTGCCTTCATCATTTACAGATGGCAATGTGGGAACAGGTAATTGAGGTTAGGGGTACAGTCAAAACTTCGTTAAGGCCCTAGTTGGTTTGGCTCAGTGGATAGAGTGTTGGCCTGCAGACTGAAGGGTTCTATTCCAGTCAAGGACACATGCAGGGGTTACTGGCTCAATCCCCAGTGGGGGCATGCAGGAGGCAGCCAATCAATGATTCTCTCTCATCATTGATGTTTATATATCTCTCTCCCTCTCCTTTCCTCTCTGAAATCGATAAAAATATACATTAAAGAAAAAACTTCGTTAAGGTCAAAGCAAAGTGGTTCATTCATTCTGGGGATTCACTTCGTTGTCTTACCCCACTAGTGTTCTGTTTAACAAAATGGCATTAGATACTAGAAACATATAATAAAGCATCTTGCATTCCAAATTTACCAGCTACCCAGTTATACCATTGCATTGGTTACCATAGAAATTACTGAGCTAAATATTAGGCATCACTATCAGATGGTAAAGTAGAGGAAAAAATAGAAATAAAACATGATGAAAATAATTTTATTTGGTGAAATGGGGGTTACTCAAACTAGTAGCCAAAATCAACTTCTATTTGCAAAGTGATGAAGGGATTATAAGACAGGTATTACTATGCTGATGACATTGAGAACAATAGTTTACATTTTATTGAGTTCCAGGCACTGTGCTAGGTGTATTATTGAAAACCTAGAGGATACCCTAGATATTATATAATGATATAATATCTACACATTCATTTTGTAGTTGAAGAAATGGGCCCAGAAAAGTCAAGTTACATGTATAGTGTCAGTTAGTAGGAGATTCAGGTTGCCACCCACAGTGCCACCCTTAACGGGTCTTGGTCTCATTCATAATACATTATGAAATAACTGTGATATCTCTGTGTACATCATTTTTTAGGAAATTAATTTTTAGTAGTACCATTATAAATCAGTTTCAACCTATTATCTTTTTTACTAATATGGCCTCACATGGGCAAATTCTAAAAATTCCTCCAATTCAAATAACAACTCTTAAGTCATGAGACTAGCAGATAAAGTTGAAAGTGAAAATATATTTTATAATTACTAGGAAAAAAAGAAGAGCAATTAACAAGAAACATGTAGCCTGGAGCTACTACCAGGTGTCAGAAACATAAGAGGATCCAGGCTTAGGATGAGGCTGACACCATGGAGTAAAGAGAGGAGAAACAAAAAGGACATTGATGCTGGATTAAGCCTCATCTGAAGTTTTTCTCTGATTTTTCAGTAATGTGAGCCAAAGAATTAACATTGTTTCCTAAGCCACATTAAGTCAGATTTCCTCCTTTTTTGCATCAAAATGCTTCTTACCTGATATTGCATATATTTTGCTTATTATAGTATTCCTGGTACCTACCACAAGCTGACACAAAGTAGATCCTCAATAAATATTTGATGAAATAAAAAAAGAAGAGCAGTGCTTTCTTTTAAAACAAGAGAGAAAAATAAAAACCACTATTTTAAGTGAAGTTTGTACTGGCAGGGGGTGGGAGAGGGTAGAAAGATAAGTATCTAATTAGAAGAAAAAGAAGGAAAGGAAAAGGGTTTACAATGTGAATTGTGGGACTCAGCCTTCATTTCAATGTGCACAGACCTCAGCAGACAGCTGGAAACTTGCCAGAGAACAAGGACTTGGAAACAAGCTGGAAGACACTGTTTAACCAAAAACAAACACCAGTAGGGGATGTGGTTAGCAGCACAGCAAAAGCAAAGGACTTTATGAGTCACTCTGACATTAATTTTGAATGGTATCATGCTTCCATTTTGTCATACAGGGTTTGGTACTATCAAATATACATACATATATATGTTCTTTTTTAATTTTTAAAAAACATATGTTTTTTACTTATTTCAGAGAGGAAGGGATAGGGAGAGATAGAAACATCAATGATGAGATTGAATCATTGATGGGCTGCTTTCTGCACACCCTACCCAGTGTGGATTGAGCTTGCAACCCTGGCTCGTGCCCAGACCAGGAACTGAGCCATGACCTCCCAGTTTATAGGTCAACTACACCGGCTGGGCCATATATATGTTCTTGACTTACATAATATAACATTACAGACAATAGAAATATAGAATAGAAAAATATAGAATAAACATTTCGAGTATCTCATTATTTACTATTTTTCATGTGCATGTTTTAACATAACTGTAAAGAGTGTGTACATATGATATGGAATACTTAACATAATAAGCACAGTTCTATGTTGCTAGAATCTTCATAAACATTGTTTTTCAGAGAATGATATATTGACTGAGTATAAGGCAATTTACTCCATCTTATTTTTTACTATTTAGGATTTTGTTGAATTTGTCCTTTTACAAATAATAGCAACAGTAATAATGATACCGATAGCTACCTTTAAATGATATCTACAATGTGCAAGGCATTTTATATGCATTGTTTCTAAATTTTATCAAATATTGTAAGGTAGGTATTATTTAGCTCAGCTTATAAATAAGGAAATTTATACTCAGAAGTTAAGTGACTTGCTCAAGGTCATAGCTAATTAATTAATGGCCAAGTAAGCACTGAATCAGTCTGCCTAGTTCAAACATAGGCCCTTTTTTACCATAATATACTACCTTTTTGCTAAAATGGATATCTTTATGCTTTTTCTATATTTTTGGTGTTTATCATATATTTCAAAAAGTTGAATTATTGGTATAAAGAACATGAACATTTTTAAAGTGTTTTCTCCATTCTCAAAATTGTTTTCCTTGAAGGTTATGATGTATAGTCCCACCATCCCAAAACTTTTTACAGAAGGAAATTAATTTGAGATAGAAAAAAAGAGGTAACAACAATGAGTGAGAAAGGAAAATCTATTTAATGTAAATAAAGTGTATGTAATCATCTGTCCTCTGCAAAACAGAGGTGCATACCTTGAAGATATGATTGCAGAAAATGTTCTCTATCCCTGGACCTAAATAGATACATATAAACTTATTAGGAATTATAAATGTGTATAATGACCTAGCATATGGTAGATGCTTCATGAAGATCTAATTACAAGGAATTGACATGGACTTCTGGCTCCTGCTGTGTATGTGGAAAACTAGAAAGAGTACAACCCCCACACCAACAACAAAAACCCTGAATAATCTACAAAATCATAATTTTTTCCTGAACCTAAAAAGAAGTATCAAAGCAACTAACCAGCCTGAAATTTGAAAAAATACAAGAATCTGCAAGGAGAGATGGGACATGAACACTGGCTCAATTGAAGCTACAGGGGGAAGAAAGGGTGACCACAAAAACTGGTGCAAACAATTCAGTTAAATTTTTATGAACTGCTAAAGACCAAGTAAGAGCTGACATGAGAGTACAGTACCCTTGGGAGCCACAGATACAAGAAGAATTTATACACACTTGTAGGTTATTCTCCTTGGATTTATAAAAATGACCTGATGGAGAGCAGAAGCCATTGCAATAGAAAAGCATACAACCATGCCCAATTCCTTTCCCTCCAAGGAATAAAAGCTCTAGGGGAAGCGCAGCAAACCTGTCCCCACTTCTAGGTTGCAGAAAAAGAACTACTAGAGCTGGGGAAAATGTAAAAAAATACAAGTATACACGTCCTCTATAATGGGGGAGGGACAGGAATTAGTACTGGGACTCAGGGGTGGGCAAACATTTTGACTCGAGGGTCACAATGGGTTCTTAAACTGGACCGGAGGGCCGGAACAAAAGCATGGATGGAGTGTTTGTGTGAACTAATATAAATTTAAAGTGAAGGAGCGGAGGGGAGAGCAAGAGAACCGGAAAGAACAGCCGGATCCGGCCCGCGGGCCGTAGTTTGCCCACGGCTGGACTAGACCATTGAGAAGAAGGTCACAATCCTATCTAATAAAAGAGTAATACACAGATTGACCACCACTCCAACACACAAGATGGCTGCCCCCATGTGGTCAAAGATCCTGCCCCCATGTGGACACAAGATGGCCACCACAAGATGGCCAGCAGGGGAGGGCAGTTGGGAGGGACCAGGTCTCCAAGGAGGGCAGTTGTGGGCTATCAGGCCAGCAGGGGAGGGCAGTTAGGGGTGACCAAGCAGGCAGAGGAGGGAAGTTGGGGCAACCAGGCCTGCAGGGAAAGGCAGTTGGGAGGGACCCAGGCCTGCAGGGGAGAGCAGTTGGGGGGGACCAGGCCTGCAGGGGAGGGCAGTTAGGGGTGACCAGGCCTGCAGGGGAGGGCAGTTAGGGCAAACAGGCTGTCAGGGGATCAGTTAGGCATCAATCAGGCTGGCAGGGGAGTGGTTAGGGGTGATCAGGCTGGCAGGCAGAAGAGGTTAGGGGTAATTAGGAAGGCAGGCAGGCGAGCATTTGGGAGCCAGTAGTCCTGGATTGTGAGAGGGATGTCCGACTGCCTGTTTGGGATTGGGCCTAAGTGGGCAGTCGGACATCCCTCGAGGCGTCCCAGATTGGAGAGGGTGCAGGCTGGGCTGAGTGACAACCCCCCCCCCCACATGCACGAATTTCATGCACTGGGCCTCTAGTAACTAATACAGCCAAACTCCCATGACCAAGAGGCACAGGAACTGCCTATGAATGAAGCTGAATCAGGAAAACAAGGACCACCTCCCTGCCCCACACCACTAGACTTAGAATCACTTAGCATGAAAGCAATAGCAGTATACCACTAGGGGAAGCACAAGCACATGGAGAGAGAATCTCTGAGGCACAGATGCATAGGGAAGGTCTACAACTGAGGATAGAGTGGGACTATTGAGAAAAGGCATTCAGCAAACAAACCCTCATGTCAAGCACAAGGTAAGAGAGGAATTTGAAGCTGGTGGTGAACTGAAGGTAACCATAGCAACAACATAACCAAAACATAACTCATATTATTAGACTAGAGGCCCGGTGCATGAAATTCGTGCATGAGGGGGTGTCCCTCAGCCCAGCCTGCACCCTCTCCAATCTGGGACCCCTCAAGGGATAACTGACTGCCCGTTTAGGCCCGATCCAGGTAGGATTGGGCCTAAACAGGCAGTCGGACATCCCTATCACAATCCAGGACTGCTGGCTCCCAACTGCTCGCCTGCCTGCCTTCCTGATTGCCCCTAACCGCTTCTGCCTGCAAGCCTGATCACCCCCTAACCACTCCCCTGCCAACCTGATTGATGCCTAACTGCTCCCCTGCCAGCCTGTTTGCTCCTAACTGCCCTCCCCTGCAGGCCTGGTCACCCATAACTGGCCTCCCCTGCAGGCCTTGTCCCCCCCAACTGCTCTCCCTTGCAGGTCTGGGTCTCTCCCAACTGCCCTTCCCTGCAGGCCTGGTCACCCCCAACTTCCCTCCTCTGCTGGCCTGGTCACCCCTAACTGCCCTCTCCTGCAGGCTTGATCGCCCCCAACTGCTCTACCTTGCAGGCCTAGTCCCTCCCAACTGCCCTCCCCTGCTGGCCATCTTGTGGCAGCCATCTTGTGTCCACATGGGGGCAGTCATCTTGGACCACATGAGGGCAGCCATCGTGTGTGTTGGAGTGATGGTCAATTTGCATATTATTCTTTTATTAGATAGGATTATATAGGATAGAGGCCTGGTGCATAGTTGGTGGCCACCTGGTTTGCCCTGAAGGGTGTCCTGGATCAGGGTGGGGGTTCCCTTGGGGCATGGGGCAGCCTGGGTGAGGGGCCTGTGGTGGTTTTCAGGCCAGCCATGCCCCCCGGTGACCCAAGAGGAGGCCCTGGCATCTGGGATTTATTTATCTTCTAGAATTGAAACTTTGTAGCCTTGAGCAGAGCCAAGCCTCCTGTTGGCTCCTTGGCTGCAGCCATTTTTGTTGTGATTTATTTATTTTCTATAATTGAAACTTTGGAGCCTTAAGCGGAGGCCAAGGCAGGCCAGGGCTGCGGAAACTTGGCTTCCTCCATCACCGGGGGCAACTCAAGCCTCCTGCTCTCTCCAGCTCCACGGTTGCTTCCATTTTTGTTGGAATTTATTTATCTTTTATAATTGAAACTTTGTAGCCTTAAGCAGAGGCCAAGGCAGGCCAGGGCAGGTGGAAAGCTTGGCTTCCTCCATTGCCAGGGAAACCCAAGCCTCCTGCTCTCTCTGTGGCTGCAGCCATCTTGGTTGGGTTAATTTGCATGCTCGCTCCTGATTGGATGATGGGTGTGGCTTGTGGTTATAGCGGAGGTACAGTCAATTTGCATATTACTCGTTTATTAAATAGGATTGACTCAACCTCTGATATTAATGACCTAATGGAACAAGAGTGACCATTTCAAGACATAAATACTGTTCTACATATAATGTCTGGCATTCAAACAAAAAATCAGATACAATAATCAAGGGAAAAAGCCCATTCTCAACAGACAAAGTAATCAATATAACCAGACTTGTAGATAACTTGGATATTCAAAGTACAAAACAGAAAATTTAATATAACTATGATTGATATATGAAAGGGTTTAGTGGAACATGGATATTCTTTCAAGTAGAATATTACTTGAAGGTTTATACTGTGTAACTTAAGATGCATATTGAAAAAATCATTCTGGTGGTAGTTACATGACTGAATGTGTCCAAACTCATAAAATTGTACATTTACAGTAGTAAATTTTACTGAATACAAACTGTAGTAAGTACTCACTTAATGTTGATAGGTTCTCCAACTTCTGATGAAATGATGTACTATAATGAAAACCAATTGTATAATAGGCTAATTGATATAAGCAATAGTTAAGTTCCTATGGCATCTCATCAACATTATAGTGAAACGACATTGAACAAAACAACATTATTTGAAGACCTGCTGTATTCCACAATAAGCCCTATTTTTTTCAAAATTATCATGCACAACTTACCTTTTTACCCTCTTCATTTTTCTTGTTTTTATGGTATCATGGTTCTGATGATTGATGATGAGAAACCAAATTTTTGTGGTATCTAACCTTACCTTTGATTTTTACCTTATATTAGTGAGGTTTTTTTCTTAAGATATGGTGGTACAGAGAGCTCTATACCTTCAAATAAAAACAAGAATACACACACACACACATGCACGAAACACACTCAGGATTAAAATGTGTATAGGTATATGGAGATTATAACTGTGCCTTAAAGAAGAGGAACTTCCTTACATAAGGTATAGGTATTTATGCACAATGTGGCAAAATTCACCTATATCACACAAATATTAACTAATCATTTAGTCTGTGATGCAATTGAGGTAACATAAACAATATACAGTATATGTATCCCTGTAACATAACTGTTCATAGTTCACTGGTTCCTTTAATAGGGAAAGACACAATGGTTTGAAAAAACTTGTGTCATTAATACTGGCATTCTCTCTGTTCCTAATACTCACCAAGGTTCTTTCTGCTTTTAGGATCATTCCACAATCATTTTTTTTTCTACTACTCAACTTCTATGCTATCAGCACTTTTGTGCAAATTTTAAAGACACCCCCCCGCCAATCCCAACCTGGGTAGATAAATTTAAAAAATAAACCCTT